>NC_136487.1:17534284-18134284 GCF_053919585.1 Euprymna scolopes
TAATTGGCCCAGCATCTGTCAAACTGAGGTACGTTGCTTAGGTAGTAGCTAAGAGATCCACCCTTTCAGGCTTTTCCACCAAGCTTTCTGATGGAAAAAGTTTATTGCTTACTGCCTGAGGCACCAAGGAATGATAACAGGGCTGTCCAAGCAATTTTTACTAGGTTAGAGAGTTTCTCCTTAGGAGTGCTGACTTGAACATTCCACTTTCTGATTTTGTGTCACATCTTGCTGAGGTGGGTTGCAAGTAAAATATCTACCTATAACATACATAAAATATACATAAAAGAAGAGTCTCTCCATAAAAGACAATTCTTTAAAAACAGTTATCGCCTTGAGCAATGCTAACAATCATTGCGAACAAACGAGAATTCGTCTCGTTTTTCTATCTCAATGAGACAAAAAAAACAACAACAAAAATAATATCGTCTTATTTGAAATAAGACTGAAAAACCATACAATAAAAATTTAAAAAAAAAGGTCTTTCATAAATATCTCTTCAAAAACTCTTTCTTTTCAGTTCTTTGGCGGATATTTGTAAGCTGTATTCAGAAGTCTGACTCGCTTCACAACAACAATGACGAGATTTTGTTTTAGTCACCAAAATCCATTTTCACATAACAATAAGAGAGAGAGAGAGGGCAGCAGAGGAGGATTAAAGGGAATCAAATAAAAATCTAGAAAGTAAATTGGCACTTTTGCATTACACGGACGGCGCCATTGTTAGAGAGTGATAACTCCAATTTCTTCTTTGTCAAATAACACGGCAAATAAATAAACAAAATGTTTTTGTTTTTTTCCCAAATACAAAAATATTTGAAAACCAAAACATTGGCAATGATATGGTAAACAAAAATCGGGATTCTCTGCGAACGTCCTTGTACGTGGAGATCTCATATGACCACATATAAATAGATATAATGAACTCCATTAGGAGAAGTTCAGATCTAAAAAAAACAAAAGAACTACCTTTCCGCACCAAAACTTTCTTCCAAGAAGTCCACCATTTCCAGCAGAATCCGTCACTGCTACTTTTGTTGGTTTGGAATACTATGCTTTGTCCACATTCACATTGCTCTGTGGCTAACAATAATCTATTAACCTGCAAAAAGCCAATTGCTTTCCAGGGATCCAACGTCAACAATGCAATATCGTGCATATTTAGGGAATTTACATCTATTTTAAGATAAAGTTTCCAATGAATTTCTCTAAAAGTACGAGTTATCATCCCCTGTTCTTTGACTGAGAAGTGCTATATGGCAACAGTTTAGTTACACGCAACAAAACAATGGTGCCGTCCGTGTAATGCAAAAGTGCCAGTAAATCAAGTGCAAGTTCATTACAAGAAATAAAGGCTGTTGCTTTTGTTTGCAACGTTAACCTAAGTAACTACTTCAAACAAAAAACAACATATAACATACATAAAAATGGGACAATTATTGCAAGCGATGCAAAAAAAAACAAACAAACCAATAAACAAAGAAACAAAAAAAAGAGATTTGTATTGTTTTTCTATCTAAAAAAAAAAAGACAATAAAATAAACAATATTTCTTGGAAATAAGGCTGAAAAGAAAAACATACAATAAAAATTCAATTTATTTAAAAAAAAAAAAAAGTCTTTCATAAACGTCTCTTCAAAAATTCTTTCTTTTCAATTCTTTTGCTCATATTTTAAGTCACTTCGGACTAAATGTTCTTTATTTAACCTTCCAAGTTAACGTTCTTTTTTCTTTGGAGCAGCTTCGTGTCTGACAAACTCGAAAAGAGAATTTTCTTTCCTTTTTAAATCATTTGAAGCTTGATAAATTTTTCTTTTCTTTTGAAAAGGGAAATCATTTTATTTTATTTTAATTTTTTTTATAATAGAAAAGTTTCCAATTAACCGCTGGTGACTTTTCTTAAGGCTGGTCTGTAGAATCTTCTAGTTAACCTGCTCTTCTCGGGTTAACTCAAAATCTATTAGGGTTTCTTGCTCTAATCCTTCTCCCCTACAAGATCTCTCTTGTCCTTTAAATTGAAAGGAAAGATAAAATAAAATATGCTGATAAATAAAACGTAACATACAGCCGCAGCCGAGATTGAACTCACTATACGAGTTTATAGTGTAATCTAAATCTTGTCCGTAGCTGAATACTTGATGCTTTGTCAGGGCTATCCAGGGTATTTTTTATGATGTCATCATTAGATGGATTGCCTACCATGGCTTAAGAGAGGCCCAACTACCCTTGAGAGAAGGATAGACCATGGCAGTTTCCCAATCTCGCCTTTCCAAATAGTCACCCATCTGGTACTGGCCAGGCTCGACGTTGCTTAACTTTGGTGATCTGGTATGTCAATGTGATTGTGCCGTATATTGGTATATTGATTAATTAAGCAGACTTGATCAATGGAGCCAAAAAACGTGTCCTTTCTCTAAGAAAAATCTTCTGGAACTGATACAAAATTGTCGCTAGAAGGGGTTCAATGGGATACCCAATCAACACCGCCTTCTCTCTTCTCTCTCCTCTCTCCTCTTCCCTTTGGCCGACTACTGCTGCCTACCAATTAGGCAAAAGCGATGAAGATCTCAACCAATCAGAAGTCCAGAATGATACAGTCACACAGGGTGCTGAGTACCTCTTCAGTACTGGCTATTTATGTCAGCACCTAAGTGTACTTAGCAGTAGTAGTTTTATTTTTAACTCAATCATTTTTTTTTTGTAATGCCTACAACAAATGCAAGATCGCAAACCCATTCATTACTTTCCATTTCCTTTGAGACCTTACCTTATTGTATGACATTCACCAAAAATACTTTGACTCCTTCCTCCATCTGCCTAGTGTCAGGTGAAGTTCCACAAACAGCCTCTTCGTAAAGGCTTTTCATCTGTGGGACACATTACCACAGGACTGCTTCTCTGCAGATTACAACATGGTTGTCTTCAAGCCCAATGTCAAAAGATTTCTGTTATGAGCCACCTTCCACTATTAATGGTCCATCTGATCAACCTTCTCCAATTCTCTCATAAAGTTCTTCATTTCTTAACTAACAATCATCCCTTCTCATTAACTTCTAACCTTGATAACTAGGGATCCATTTATAAGGAAACAAATTCTGATATAAAATACACTTACAAAAAGCTTCAGAACTAAAAAAAGTTATGCTGGAAATTAAATTTTCTTATGCTTGGTAAAAATTATTTGTTGTGCATTTTTGTTTCTTTTCGATTTCCCAATTGTTAATTATATTGCATGATTGTCCTTTCCCCATGTTGGACTGGAGGTATTTTTGTGGCCCAACACATCAGTAAAATCAATTCCTGCAAATAAAACTTTGAGCAATATTCTGAATATTACCCTAACTCTTACCTTAACTCATTGAAAAATACCATTTGCTGTTAACAGCTGTTCTTGAATATTCATTGCAATTGCATCGATGTGACAAGCAATGGTTCTTTGTGACAAAGATATGCATAGAAGATAAGACAATATCACAGAATGACAAAGTTTATCCATTATAAAAATATATCAATTTTATTGACAATTTGTTAAAACAACAAAAATGTCAGTTGATAACGAGAAAGTGTCCAAGAACATTCTAGGTAAAAAAAAAAAGTTGCTGTAAAAAGTTGAGTAGACATGGCATGCTGTGTGAGATTGTGACACTATAAGTTTTAGTAGATGCATTTTGTATATGGATGCTTGTTCTTTGTTTAGTGAATGAAGTTATGTGTGAATGAGTTTGTGGATGTTCCTTGTGTCGTCTGCTGAGTGTCTTTTGCCTACTGGCCAAGGTTACATTTGAATTTGCCAACTTCACAACTCGATATTCTGTCAAAACTTTCAACTCCACAACTCGACACTATTATCAAAACTTCCCACGCAAAAACTCAACACTCTGTTGTCAAAACTTTCAACTCCACAACTCGACACTCTGTTTTACAGAAAGATTCCTAGTGTTGACAGAAAGATTCTTGAGTTTGACATAAAGATTACCAAGTTTGACGGAAAGATTACCGAGCTTGACCGAATAATTCACAAGTTTGACAAAAAGATTCTTGAGTTTGACAGAAAGATTCCTGAATTTGAAAGAAATATTCCTGAGTTAAACAGAAGGATTCCCGAGTTTAACAGAGAAAGATTCCTGAGTTTGACAGAAATTCCTGAGTTTGGCAGAAAGGTTCTATGTCTGACAGAAAAAATTCCAAGTTTAACAGAAAGATTCATGAGTTTGACAGAAAAATTACCAAGTTTGACGGAAAGATTCCATAGTTTAACAGGAAGATTCCAGAGTTTAACAGAAAGATTCCTGAGTTTGACAGAAATTCCTGAATTTGAGAGAAAGGTTCCTGAGTTTGAGAGAAAGGTTCCTGAGTTTGACAGAAATTCCTGAATTTGACAGAAAGGTTCCTGAGTTTGACAGAAAGATTCCTGACATTAACATAAAGATTCTCGAGTTTAACAGAAAAATTCCCGATGTTTAACAAAAATATTTCCGAAGTTGACAGAAAGATTCCTGAGTTTGAGAGAAAGTTTACCAAGTTTGACATAAAGATTACCGAGTTTGACCGAATAATTCCCAAGTTTGACAAAAAGATTTCTGAGTTTGACAGAAATATTCCTGAATTTGAGAGAAAGATTCATGAGATTGGCAGAAATATTCCTGAGTTTTTTTTTGTTTTTTTTTACACAGTGATCACCACTTATCAAGGCCAGGAAGCCACTCAGGGATAAGGGTTATTGCAAGTACATTACGCTAGTGTGGAGATTTGATGAAGTGTTTACTTAAGGGGGCGGTTGATTAGGAATTTGTTAACATTGGACTTGAACACATCCAAGTTGTAGTCCGGTGGGAAGCAGGCAGACGGAACAGAGTTCCACAGGCGTGCAGTTCTAAGAAAGAAGCTTTGTTCATGGAATCTGCGTTTTGATTTAGGCACAGATATAGAGTGGGGGAAATTTTTTACCGTGGATTCAGCTAGGCGGGTGTTTTTCGTGAAAGATTGGCGATGGGGACCAGAGATTGGAGTTCAGACGAGCACCTGCCATAGAAATAACGATAAAATAGGAAGTTAGACAGGAAGATTCCCGAATTTAACAGAGAAAGATTTCTGAGTTTAACAGAAATTCCTGAGTTTGACAAAAACGTTTCTGTGTTTGACAGGAATTCCTGAGTTAGACAGAAAGATACCCAAGTTTGACAGAGAATTCCTTAGTTTGAGCGAAAGATTCTTGAGTCTGACAGAAAGATTCCAATTTTTACAGAATTATTCCGAGTTTGACAGAAAGATTCCTGATTTTTACAGAAGGATTTCCGAGTTAGACAGGAAGATTTTCCAGGTTTGACAGAAAGATACCTGATGTTTGGCAGAAAGATTACCAAGTTTGACAGAAATATTACCGAGTTTGACCGAAAGATTCTTAAGTTTGACAAATATTCCCGAGTTTTACAGAAAGATTCCCAAGTTTGATAGAAAGATTCCATAGTTTGACAGAAAGTTTCTGGGTTTTATCGACAGATTTCTGAATTTGCCAGAAAGATTCCTGAGTTTGACAGAAAGATTCATGAGTTTAACAGAAATATTGCCGAATTTAATAGAAAGATTCATGAGTTTGACAGAAAGATTCCTGAGCTTAACAGAAATATTCCGAAGTTTGACAAAGAAAGATTCTTGAGTCTTACAGAAAGATTCCAATTTTTACAGAAAGATTCCGAGTTTTACAGAAAGATTCCTGATTTTTACAGAAGGATTTCCGAGTTTGACAGAAAGATTTTCGGAGTTTGAAAGAAAGATTTCGGAGTTTGGCAGAAAGATTCCCAAGTTTGAGAGAAAGATTCCTGATGTTTGACAGAAAGATTTCTGAGTTTGATAGAAAGATTCCTGCGTTTGGTAGAAAGATTCCCGAATTTAACAGAAAGATTGCTGAGTTTTACACAAAGATTGCTGATTGTAACAGAAAGGTTTCAGAGTTTAACAGAAATATTCCCGAGTTTAATAGAAAGATTCCCGAATTTGACAGAAAGATTCCTGAGTTTGACAGAGTGATTACCAAGTTTGACAGCAAGATTACCGAGTTTTACCAAAAGATTCTCAAGTTTGACATAAATATTCTTAAGTTTTACAGAAATATTCCTGAGTAACAGAAAGATTCCCAAGTTTGACAGAAAGATTTCGTAGTTTGACAGAAGAATTACTGAGTTTGACCAAAAGATTTCCAAGTTTGACAGAAAGATTACCGAGTTTGACTGAAAGATTCCCGAGTTTTTCCAGAATGTTCCTGAATTTGGCAGAAAGATTTCTGAGTTCGACAGGAAGGTTCCTGGGTTGAAAAGGAAGATTCTCAAGTTTAACAGAAATATTCTTGAGGTTTACAGAAATTCTGGAGTTTGACAGAAGGGATCCTCAGTTTGACAGAAAGATTCTTGAGTCTGATGGAAAGATTTCAATTTGTACAGAGTGATTCCGAGTTTGACAGAAAGATTCCTGATTTTTACAAAAGAATTACCAAGTTTGATAGAAAGATTACCAAGTTTGACAGAAAGATTCCATAGTTTAACAGGAAGATTCCTGAGTTTAACAGAAAGATTCCTGAGTTTGACAGAAGGATTATCAAGTTTGACAGAAAGATTCCTGAGTTTGACAGAAAGATTACTGAGTTTGACCGGAAGATTCTAAAGTTTGACAAAGAATCCCGAGTTTTACAGAAAGATTCCTGAATTTGCTAGAAAGATTCCAGAATTGGCCAGAAAGGTTTCTGAGTTTGACGGAAAGATTCCTGAGTTTAATAAAAAGATTCCCGAGTTTAACAGAAAGATTCCTGAGTTTGACAGAAAGGTTCCTGAGTTGGACGGAAATATTCCCAAGTTTGATAGAGAATTCCTGAGTTTGGAAGAAAGATTCTTGAGTCTGACAGAAAGATTCCAATTTTTACAGAAAGATTCCGAGTTTAACAAAAAGATTTTCGGAGTTTAACAGAAAGATTTCGGAGTTTGCAGAAAAATTCCTGAGGGGACAAAAAGATTCCCAAGTTTGAGAGAAAGATTTCTGGTGATTGACAGAAAGATTACTGAGTTTGATAGAAAGATTCCTGCTTTTGGAAAAAAAGATTCCCGAATCTAACAGAAAGATTGCTGAGTTTTACACAAATATTGCTGAGTGTAACAGAAAGATTCCTGAGTTTAACAGAAATATTCCCGAGTTTAATAGAAAGATTCCCGAATTTGACAGAAAGAGTCCTGAGTTTGACAGAGCGATTACCAAGTTTGACAGAAAGTTTACCGAGTTTGACCAAAAGATTCTCCAGTTTGACAGAAAGGTTGCCAAGTTTTACAGAAAGATTCCTGGGTGACAGAAAGATTCCCAAGTTCGACAGAAGGATTTCGTAGTTTAACAGTAATATTATTGAGTTTGACCGAAAGATTTCCAAGTTTGACAGAAAGATTACCGAGTTTGACTGAAAGATTCCCGAGTTTTTCCAGAAAGTTTCTGAATTTGGCAGAAAGATTTCTGAGTTTGACAGAAAGATTCCTGAGTTTAACAGGAAGATTCCCGAGTTTAACAGAAATATTCTTGAGATTGACAGAAATTCTGGAGTTTGACAGAAGGGTTCCTCAGTTTGGCAGAAAGATTCTTGAGTCTGACAGAAAGATTCCAATTTTTACAGAATGATTCTGAGTTTTACAGAAAGATTCCTGATTTTTACAGGATTACCAAGTTTGACAGAAAGATTACCGAGTTTGACCGAAAGATTCTCAAGTTTGAGAGAAAAATTGGCGAGTTTTACAGAAAGATTCCTGAGTCTGACAGAAAGATTACTGAGTTTGATTTTAAAGTTTGACAAAGATTCCCGATTTTAACAGACAGATTCTTGAATTTGCCAGAAAGATTTCTGAGTTTGACGGAAAGATTCCTGAGTTTAATAAAAAGATTCCTGAGTTTAACAGAAAGATTCCTGAGTTTGACAGAAATCTTTCTGAGAGACAGAAATATTCCCAAGTTTGTATAGAGAATTCCTGAATTTGGAAGAAAGATTCTTGAGTCTGACATAAAGATTCCAAATTTGACAGAAAGATTTCGGAGTTTGGCAGAAAGATTCCTGGGGAGACAAAAAGATTCCCAAGTTTGACAGAAAGATTCCTGAGTTTGATAGGATTTTCCTGCGTTTGGCAGAAAGATTCCCGAATTTGACAGAAAGATTCCTTAGTTTGACAGAGCGATTACACAGAAAGATTACCGAGTTTGACCAAAATATTCTCAAGTTTGACAGAAAGATTTTCAATTTTGACAGAAAGAATCCGTAGTTTTGCAGAAAGATTACTAAGTTTGACCGAATGATTTCCAAGTTTACTGAGTTTGATCGAATGATTACTGAGTTTGACAGAAAGATTCCTGAGTTTAACATAATGATTCCCGTGTATAACAGAAAGATTCCTGAGTTTGACAGAAATTCCTGAGTTTGACAAAAAGGTTCCTGAGTCTGACAGAAATATTCCAATTTTTTACAGAGAGATTCCGAGTTTGACAGAAAGATTTTCAGAGGTTGACAGAAAGATTTCAGAGTTTGACAGAAAGATTCCCAAGTTTGACAAAAATATTCCTGCATTTGACAGAAAGGTTTCTGTGTTTGGCAGAAAGATTCCCTAGTTTAAAAGAAGATTGCTGAGTTTGACAGAAAGATTGCTGAGTTTAACAGAAAGATTCCCGAATTTGACTTCTGTCAAAGTCCTGATTTGACAGAAAAATAACCGAGTTTGACAAAAGATTCCTGCGTTTGACAGAAAGGTTCCGGAGTTTGACAGAAAGATTCCCAAGTTTGACTGAAAGATTCCTGAGTTTGACAAAAAGATTACCAAGTTTGACAGAAAGATTCAATAGTTAAACAGGAGGATTCTCTTGTTTAATAGAAAGGTTCCTGAGTTTTACAGAAATTCCTGAATTTGACAGAAAGGTTCTTAACTTTTACAGAAAGATTACCGAGTTTGACAGAAATTCCTGAGTTTGAAAGAAAATTTCCAAGTTTAATAGAAAGATTACCTGGCTGGAGGGAAAGATTCCAAATATTTGGCAGAAAAATTCCTGAATTCAACAGAAAAATTCCCGAATTTGACAGAAAAATTCCTTTTTGACGGAAAGATTCCTGAGTTTAACAAAGATTCCTGGGTTTGACAGAAAGATTCCCAAGTTTGACAGAAATATTCTTCAGTTTTACAGAAAGATTCCGAAGATTAATAGAAATATTCTTGAATCTGACAGAAAGATTCCAATTTTTACAAAAAGATTCTGAGTTTGACAGAAAGATTTCTGCTTTTTACAGAAAGATTTGGTAGTTTGACAGAAATATTTTCGGAGTTTGACGGAAAGATTTATGAGTTTGACAGAAAGATTCCCAAGTTTAACAGAAAGGTTCCTGAATTTTACAAAACGATTCTTGGGTTTGACAGATAGATTTCTGAGTTTGTCAGAAAGATTCTTGAGTTTTACAGAAAGATTCCCGAGTTTAACAGAAAGATTCCTGATATTAACAAAAAGATTCTCGAGTTTAACAGAAAAATTTCCGAAAAAATAATTGCTGAGTGTGACAGAAAGATTCCTGAGTTTGACAGTGTGATAGAAAGATTGCTGAGTGTGATAGAAAGATTCCCGTATTTGACAGAAAGATTCTGATTTGACAAAATGCTTCCTGAGTTTGACAGAAAGATTCATGAGTTTGACAGAAATTCTTGTGTTTGACAGAAAGTTTGCCAAGTTTGACAGAAAGATTCTGTAGTTTGACAGGACGAGTTTTACAGGAAGATTCCCAAGTTTGAGAGAAAGATTACCGAGTTTGACAGAAAGATTACCGTGTTTGACAGAAGTTCCTGATTTGACAGAAAGATTCCCAAGTTAAACAGAAACATTCCTGAGTTTGGCAGAAAGATTCCTGAGTTTGACAGACAGATTCCTGAGTTTAACAGAAAGATTCCCGAGTTTAAAACAGAAAGATTCCTTACATTAACAGAAAGATTCCTGAGTTTGATGGCAAGATGCCATATATTTGGCAGAAAAATTCCTGCATTCAACAGAAAAATTCCCGATTTTGACAGAAAGATGACTGTTTGACAGTTTAACAAATATTCCTGCGTTTTACAGAAAGATTCTTGAGTCTAACAGAAAGATTTCAATTTTTACAGAAAGATTCCTGACTTTAGCAGAAAGATTTCTGAGTTTGACAGAAACATTTTCGGAGTTTGACAGAAAGATTCCCGCGTTTGACAGAAAGATTCCCGCGTTTGACAGAAAGATTCCTGAGTTTGACAGAAAGATTCTTGCGTTTGGCAGAAAGATTCTCGAGTTTAACAGAAAGATTGCTGAGTTTGATAGAAAGAAAAATAGTTAACATAATTAAATCTTTCTTAGATAAAAGAAAAATCCAGGTTGTCCTCGATGGTCATACATCTAAACAATATGATATAAATGCGGGAGAGTCTA
The DNA here is from genome assembly GCF_053919585.1 of Euprymna scolopes. Classification (NCBI taxonomy): domain Eukaryota; kingdom Metazoa; phylum Mollusca; class Cephalopoda; order Sepiida; family Sepiolidae; genus Euprymna; species Euprymna scolopes. The sequence continues at coordinate 17,544,734 of NC_136487.1, forward strand.
TCCTTGGACCTCTATCATTTCTAATATTCATAAATGACCTCCCTGACAAAATTGTTTGTAAGATGGGTATATATGCTGATGACACAACGCTCTATAACAGACACAACAGAAAAACAAATGAACAAATATCTAAAGAAATGGCAGAACCACTAGAGGATGACCTTCGATCTGTAGTGGAATGGGGAAAAAATGGATGGTCACATTCAATGCTGCCAACACTAAACTTGTTTCCGTCAATAATTACAACAAAATCTTCTCTACCACCAATAGCAATGGCCAAAGACTCTTTATCTGAAAGTACATCTTTTAAACTCCTCGGCCTAACGTTCACAGGAAACATGAGTTAGAACAATTACATTGAGAGTATTGCCAGGACTGCTGCGAAGAAGGTAGGTTCTATCTACCGTGCTAGAAAGCTACTAATGCCCGAAAGTATCCTGTACATCTACAAGGCCACTATTTGTTCACGTATGGAGTATTGTTGTCATATTTGGGCTGGTGCATCTGCTACTAGTCTCTCGCTCCTGGACAAGGTCCAAAAGACAGTCGCCAACCTAATAGATCCTGAACTGTCATCTAAGCTTCAGCCTCTGTACCATCGATGAAATGTTGCATCCCTCTGCCTGTTCTACAAGTACTTTAACGGTGAATGCTCTGACGAACTGCAAGCACTTGTACCTCCTCGACGTAAATACCCCCAACAGACCCGACAAGCAGCTAAATCCAACCCAATCACAGTAGAGATCCCTAGATGTAAGAGAGCCTTTTACTCCAGTAGTTTCTTCCTCAGAACCACTAGACTTTGGAACTCCCTCCTGGGACCCTGCTTCCCCAACTGTACTGACATGCGGAAGTTCAAGTGTAACGTAAACTGACATCTTGCTGCCCAACTTCCTACATAGTAGCCCTGTAGCTTATTTCCCTGATAGTAGCCCTCTACATCAAAGTGGCGATATGCCTTGTTTGGAGTAAAATGTTATAAAAAAAAAAAGAAAAAAGGTTCCTCAGTTTAAGAGAAAGATTCCCGAATTTGACAGAAAGATTCATGAGTCTGACAGAAAGATTACCAAGTTTGACAGAAAGATTACCAAGTTTGACAGAAATATTACCAAGTTTGACAGAAAGATTACCGAGTTTGACCAAAAGATTGCCGACAACAAATACCTGAAGAAGGTCGGAAATTACATCGACTGAATTATTGTGCAAATAACACTCAAGATGAAAACAGTAGTCAGAGGAATCCAAATAATACGAATAATCAAACCTTCATCTCAAAAATTAGGAAACGTAAAATTAGATATTTTACAAAAATTATTTTATTTCTGTAGTGACTAGTTTCAGCCAGACGGGTGTTTCTCATGAAAAAGTTGGCGAGGGGAGATGAAGAATTGGAGCTCAGACGAGCACTTGCCATGGAAATAACAATAAAACAAAGACAGACTCGCAATGTCTCTCCTGTAGGAGAGAGGCTGCAGAGAAGAGAAAAGTGCATCCCCACTAAACCACGAAGTCTATTTTGTACTCTGTCAAGGCAGGATAGGTTGTTTTTAGCAGCTCCTGCCCAGATGTGACAGCAGTACTCCATCCTTGGATGTACTTGGCTTTTATACAGATAGAGAATTGCATCAATAGTGAGGTCGCCAAGCTAATCAAGAACCTTGATTCCAGTAAAGCAACTGGCCCTGACGGCATCACAATTATAGTGTTAAAAAAGCTTCAACCAGAACTTGCCCCCATACTTACAAAACTGTTTAAGTACTGCCATAAGGATAAGTGCTTTCTGACTCCCTGGAAGACCTCATCAGTTTGCCCTGTATTTAAGAATTCAGGTTATCTCCCTCTCAATACAGACCAATAAGTCTCCTGTGTGTTATGAATAAGTTGCTGGAATCCATATTAAATAGAGAAATAGGCAACCACCTCAGCAGAAACAACCTTCTTAGTGACACACAATATGGTTTCCGCTCTGCAAGATCTACCGCAGATGTGCTGATGGTTATATCTCATAGGATTAGTGAATCTCTTGACAAAGGCTTCCTTTCTAGGACAATTGCTCTTGACATATCAAAAGCCTTCGACAAGGTATGGCATAAGGGTCTACTTCACAAGATTTCTAGCTACGGTATCACTGGAAATGTTTACTCAATCATTAAATCATTTCTCTCCAATAGGCTCATAAGAGTAGTGGTCGATGGACAAAAATCGGAGGCCTGCAGTATTAATGCTGGAGTCCCTCAGGGGTCAATCCTGGGCCCAACTCTCTTTCTGATCTACATCAATGACCTCCCTAAACACATACTTAAATCATTCGTTGACATCTATGCTGATGACACGACCATCTACAGCAACACATCAAAGGCTGTAAATGACAAAGTTCTCTCTAATTCTCTCTCCTCTGATCTTGAGCGCATAGTTCAGTGGGGGAAGACGTGGCTGGTTACCTTTAATGCATCCAAAACCAAACTCCTATCCTTACATCATCAACGCTCTGATCTCCATCTGGCATCAATTGGGATGGATGGCTCTCGTCTGGGAGAGGCCCCGTGTTTTGACAAGCTTCTGGGTTTGACCTTTATTCCTGATCTGAAATGGAACACGTACATCAAGTCTGTTGCCAAGGTCGCTGGAAAGATCCTTCTACCGCTCCAGAAGATATCTCACTACTGATGCAATTCTCTATCTATATAAAAGCCAAGTACGTCCAAGGATGGAATACTGCTGCCATATCTGGGAAGGAGCTACTAAAAAAGCCTATCATGCCTTGACAGAGTACAAAATAGACTTTGTGGATTAGTGGGGGATGCCCTTTTCTCTACCTTGCAACCTCTCTCCCATAGAAGAGACGTTGCAAGCCTTTCCTTGTTTTATCGTTATTTCCATGGCAAGTGCTCGTCTGAACTCCAATCTCTGGTCCCCCCTCACCAATCTTTCACGAAAAACACCCGTCTAGCCGAATCCACTGTAAAATATTTCCCCCACTCTTTATCTGTGCCTAAATCAAAACGTGGATTCCATGAACAAAACTTCTTTCTTATAACTGCACGCCTGTGGAACTCTGTTCCGTCTACCTGCTTCCCACCTGACTACAACTTGGATGTGTTCAAGTCCAATGTTAACAAATTCCTAATGAACCGCCCTCTTAGTAAACACTTCATCAAATCTCCACACTAACGTAATGTACTTGCAATAACCCTTATCCCTGAGTGACTTCCGGGCCTTGATAAGTGGTGATCACTGTGTAAAAAAAAAAAAAAAAAGAAAAACGATATCTTCTGGAGCGGTAGAAGGATCCCAGTATTTTCCCAGCGTCCTTGGCAACAGACCTGATGTACTTGTTCCATTTCAGATCCGTGGGCCTCTGATTTCTGCCCATCAACCACTACACTTATGAACCACTACTCATATGAGCCTATCGGAGAGAAATGATTTAATGATTGAGTAAACATTTCCAGTGATACCGTAGCTGGAAATCTTGTGAAATAGGCCCTTATGCCATACCTTATCAAAGGCCTTTGATATGTCAAGAGCAATTGCCCTAGAAAAGAAGCCTTTGTCAAGAGATTCACTAATCCTATGAGATATAACCGTTAGCACATCTGCTGTAGATCTTGCAGAGTGAAAACCATATCGCATGTCACTAAGAAGGTTGTTTCTGCTGAGGTGGTTGACTACTTCTTTATTTAATATGGATTCCAACAACTTACTCATGATACACAGGAGACTTATTGGTCTGTACTGAGAGGGAGATGACTTTTCACCAGGATTCTTAAATACAGGGCATACTGATGAGGTCTTCCAGGGTGTTGGAAAGCACTTCTCCTTAAGGCAACGCTTAAACAGTTTTGTAAGTATGGGGGCAAGTTCTGGTTGAAGCTTTTTTAGCACTATAACTGGAATACCGCCAGGGCCAGTTGCTTTACTGAAATTAAGGTTCTTGATTAGCTTGGCTACCTCACGCACAGATATTTGTATGTTGCATAGCGTGTTGTCTGTTATAGGAGAAAATACGGGGAGTTGATGGCCATTGTCGCATAGGGTAGAATTAGTTGCAAAGTTCTTGGCAAATAGTCTGGCCTTATCTGATGCTGACAAGATGACCTCAGGTCCATTGATGATAGTTGGGATAGAACGCACACTTCTGTTCCAGATCCTGTTTGCTATTTGCCAGAACTGGTGGGAACCAAGCCGCTGCTCAGTTATTTTGGATTTAACGGACTGAGCATATAGCTCTTCTGCATTTTTTATTACTTTTTTACAGTGGTTGCTGTCAGTCCTGAAAGCAGCTTTAGTCTCAGTACATCTATTACGTTGGTATCTATGGAAAAAGCGATTTCTGTGCACGATGGCAGCAGCACATTCAGGGGAGAACCATGGCTGGCTGTTAGGTTTTTGTTGGAATTTTTTAGATGGTATGAATTGGTCTATGCCTACAATTAACCATTCGGTCAGGTCTAATACTATAGAGGACACATCCTTTTTAAACATGGAATGCAGAGGTAGGTCAGATATGAATGTACGGAAGCTATCCCAGTCAGCCATAGAGTATCGATATACAGTACGGTGGAGAGGTACGTCTGAAGACTTATTACATTTCATTTTTATCTTAACTGCTACAACAGAGTGGTCGGAGGATCCCAGAGGAGATAGAATGGAACATGAACATAGCGCAGGGGAAGTTGTGAGGAAAAGGTCTAGAAGGCTTGCATACTGACCGGTAGTATCGGGCACACAGGTAGGTTCGTGAGCAATCTGAGTGAGGTCATAGGCAGTGGCAAAATCATGACAGAACCTCCCCTTGTCATCGGTTTTATTTGAGTGGGTCAGCCATTCCACATTATGGACATTGAAGTCACCGCAAATGTGAATGTTAGCCGAAGAATGAGCAGATAGGATGTGGTCAATTTTCTCAGATATGCTCTTAAAGATAGTAACCCTACTGTTGTTGGAGCGATAGAGATCAAATATAAATGCAGCGGTGTAAGCTAGTGCAACCTGGAAACACATATAAGGTAAATTAGGGTCTTCTCTGGAGATATCCCTACCACATGGAAAGCCATCTTTAATGTAGGCACATATTCCATGCCCATGGCGATCTTGGGGGTCAGATTCAGATGTTAAGTTAGAGTATCCTTTAATTATGAATTCGTCTAGGGAAGTGGTTGGCCGTATGCCAGTTTCACTCAGAAAGAATATGTCCAGTTTCGTCTCCTGTAATTGTATTTCAACCTCTAGAAGGTTGGAACGTAGACCCCTGATGTTGGAGAAGGAGACCTGGTAGTAGGGGTCTATCTTGGAGGATGGGGCTCTAGGTTTATTCGTGTGTTTTTATTTAGATTTGTCATGATGAGGTTTTAGGATTTGTGGAGCACGTTGGTAGACGTGGTTGGAACAGGACAGAGAGAAAAAGACAAGAAATTTTTTTTTTGTAGCACATGATAAGGTAAAGCCATAATAATTACCCATTAGTATAGTATCGAGAGGCCCTACCAGAAACTAATGTATGGTCCAGAATCTATTCACCAAATGGCAATACAGCAGCCCCAATACTTTGCACCTGCTGATAGGACAGCCTCCTTACTGGTTAATCCAAGGTTCGGGTCCCTGACTATCAGGCGGGTAACGTCAGCCCAGATGAAACATTTACTTCCAGCAGCCTTACCAGTGACATGACCACAAGCATAGACATAGAAACAGAAAGTTTCCGACATCTCAGGCTACTGTTTACAAAGTACTACCGACCTTTAAAGCAGCTTTTTCTTCAATCTTTGTCAGAAAAATCACTCATTGGAAATGAGGACTGAAGGACAAAAAAGGAGAAGTGAGAGTTACTGGAGCTGTCGATAACACATCCACATGCATTATCTAATATATATATATATGATATATATATGACATATATAGATATGATATATATATATATGATATATATTTGATTTATATGATATATATATATATATATATATATATATATGATATATATATATGATATATACATGATATATATATATGGTATATATCATATGTATATGATATATATACATACAGATGAGTGATATATATATATATATATATATGTATGTATATATATATATATATATATATATATAACACACACACACACACACATATATGCGCTACTGAGGACATTTCTGAGGACATTAGCACTACCCTCTCCCTCCATATCCAGGCGACTAGGTGAAAGGCAGAAATAAGGAGTACTTGCTGTGTTTTTAACGTGGTGTGAAAATAACGTCAAATAATGATGATGATTGTGAGTAGGAGGAAGAAAAATGGCAGCGAAGAAAAAGATGAAAAAGTAGCAGGTGTTATTTTTAGTAGTTATTTTTAGAAAGTTGATTGTAGCACGTTTGGTACACCGTAGTTATTTTCACCTACACGTTGCCACCCAGTCGCCATGTGCTATCGTTACGTGGCTCTCTGTCGTGCCTAAGAAGCAGACGAACATTTTATTATTATTCTCCTTTTTTGTTGTTGGCAGAATGAATTGCATCAGCAAATGTCTTGAGATAAGGGATAATTGATTTAACGAGATGTATTCATGTTTCTTTATTCTTAACTTATTTCTTACTTATACGTGTCCAAAGAGCATAGGTTCTAAAATACAAAACATTTGCATTTGAGAGAAAGAAGGAAAGAAAAATATTTAAAAAAAAAAAGAAAAGAAAGGAAAAGAAAATATTTCGTTCATTTGGTGTTAGATGGGGAAACATGGTGACAGCGCGTTTAATGTTTTGTGTTGAAAACTTTTTGAATGAAAACTATTTTTGTGGATAAAAATATGTTATTTTGAGCCAAAAGTGACAAATGTTTTTTAAATCAACTTTATTAGTCCTAGAAAACTTATATTTATCTTTCAGTCACCTAAAGTGAAATGGATTTCGGCATTTTATTTCTTCTTTTTCTTTCTTTCTTTCCTTTTTTTTGGGAGGGGAGGGAGGTCCTCCTAAACTACGTTTTTTAAAAAAACATTGCTTAGGAGGGTTGAAGTAATTTAATGTGTATATAAACGAAATTTAAGTTTATAATGCAAAGATGTATTAACGGATAGACTCGGACTGAAGAAAAAGTATAATGGTGGAATGGGCCATGAAGTTTCATTTTATGGAATCAGTACATGTGTGTGTGTGTGTGTGTGTGTGTGCGCGCGCGCGTGTGTGCAATCATATATATATATATATACATACATATATACATAGGTACATACATAGTGTTATTTTCATGGCAAGTGCTCAACTAAGCTCCAATTTATGCCCCCCTTGCCAAACTTTCACAAAAACACTCGACTAGCTACAACCCCTATATATGATTTTCTCAACTCTCTATCTGTTCTTAAATCTAAGCACAGATTTCATTAACAAAGCGTCTTTCTCAGAACTGCCTGCCTGTGGAACACTATTCTGCTGACCTGCTTCCCGGTTAAATACAACATAGTAGCCTTCAAATCCAATGTAAACAATTTCTTGTTGAGCCGTTCCCATAAATAATAAAATTCTACCCAATTTACACTATTAAAGATTACTATATTACCACCTTACATTCATTAATCCTTATCCCCCAAGTGGCCTTCGGGCCTTCATAAATGGTGACTCCCAAATAAAAAATTAAAAATGAAAAAAAACATATATATTTTATATAATATTCTACATGTTCTTATTTGCATCAGGTTGTCCAGTGGCATATCAGTGGTGCTATATATTAGGCTGGTGCAAAAATAATGCTTTTTACATGAAGTGGAATGTCAAAAAACGACATTATTTTTGCACCAACCTAATATTTCGGGAAGTCATCCCTTCGTCAATTGTGTGTTTCACTTTCAAACGTGCATGATGGATTTGCCATAGATTGAGCGATTTCGCAGAATTTGGAACTGATTTTATTTGTTCCAAATGTGTTAGCACTCAATATTATTTATAGTTTGTTTTAGTGATATTTAACCTCCATTATTTATTTTTGTTTTCTTCACTAAAACCATGTCCCAGCAAAAAAAAAATAAATAAATAAAAAATAAGAAGTCATAGTGACCAGTTAAATCAAGTTGCTCATCACGCAATTAGAAGATTCTATACGGCTGGAATTTATTCACTTCAGGAACAATTTGATTTTGTCACCATTCAGTCACGCTGTCCTGTTATTTCGCAACTGTAATGTGTCACTTTTATACGCAAATCCATGGAACTATATTTTTGTCTACTTATGTATGTAAATAATAAACAAGTTGGAATGGTCTAGAAAGCCCATATAAAACCACCAGCATGCTAAAATCAAACCAGTCTAGACATTGTTTCTGCAAGTCACCATCGTCGCCGCCTGTAATTGTCACTTGTGTCAGACTCCATCCAAGGACGTTAAAACCATACTAAGTCTCAGCAAAGATTTCAAGACAGCTTTTTGCAGGTTGAAATTATTACGCATGTGACTCCGTTTCATGATGAAAAAAAAATCTGCACTAGTAAGAGTGTCATGTCCAAACAACAAACGTTTTTCCTCCTGGTATTTTTAATTCGCAGGGTTTTCTTCATAAAATTTGCTGACATTAATAATTTCCTCAATCACAGAGGATTTCTTCAGTCACTAAAATCTTCCAGCAATACCTTTATAATTATGCAAATATTCTTTTTCCACTTGAATTTCCACCTGAACTTTTGCCTTATTGAAATACACATCTCTCTGCATTAGTAATGGACTGATCCCAATCTTTTTAATTTTTTTTTTTTTCTTGTTAGGGAAAGGAGTTTTGACCTATGCTCCCATCACCGTCATGAATTTAGAGGCTGATCGATGCCCCTTCTCTCGACAAACAAAAATCGAAAGTCACAAAATTGAATTTCCATTAAAAAAATGGATGTAAATAGTAAGCAAGTTGGAACGTTCTAGAACGCCCATATAAAACCACCAGCACGCTAAAATCAAACCGATCTAGACAGTGTTTCCGCAAGTCATCATCGTTGCCACCTGTAATTGTCACTTGTGTCAGACTCCATCCAAGGATATTAAAACCATACTAAGTCTCAGAAAAGACTTCCAGACAGCTTTTTGCAGGCTGAATAGTCACTGCTTGAAATTATTACACATGTGGACTCCATTTCATGATGTAAAAAAATCTGGACTGCACAAATATATATTTGTTATCTATTAATTTTTATGTCAGTTTCAACTAAAAAGCAACGTTATTTACTTGTGATGCCACATATTAATGCATTATTATATAAAACATGCACCTTCACGATCCATTGGATTCTTAAATCAACTTTGCACTCTGTCAAGCTAAGAAAGCATACTATGAGCGCCTCTTTCTCAGATGTGGCAGAAATACTCTGTCTTATGGCTTAACTAATTCTTATAAGGGTAGAGAACTGTATTAGGTGTCAGGTAACTTCTGGAGTGACAGAATGATCCAATCTTAACAGCAGATTAAATGAAAGCCCTTCATTTTAGACCTCGCGTGAAATTATTAGGAAATGTAAAAACAAGAGATTTCTTTGAGGAGAAAATCATTCCTTTCAGGCGAGGAAAAACCATGATCTTAGTGTTGGTTGTGAAATGTTTGGTTTGGTTTATGGTATATATCCACCATCGATAAATATGTTGAATAAAGTTGCCAAATATAATACTATAAGTAGGATATTTATTTATATTGTTAGAATACATTGTTCTTTGAATGCATTATTCCAATAATAAATTGTTCTTAGAATACATCAATCTTTGAACACATTGCTCTTAGAACATATTGATCCTAGCATACACTGATTTAGAAGGCAATTTTACTCTATAAACAATTATTCCAGAATACATGGCTCTCGTAATACAATTTTCGTAGAAGGAACATTAATCTTAGAAAACATTAGCTCCACAAAACATTAATCAGAAAGAAATTTTACAGAGAGGGAGTAGGGGTGTTACTCTTAGAAAATCTCCTAGGAAAACTACTCTATGAACATTACTCTTTAAGAACATTACTCATCGAAAACATTATTCTTTGAAAACTTTACTCATCGGCAAACATTCCTTATCAAAAACATTACTCATTGAAAGTTTTTTATAGTTTTATTAGACTCTCTCTGGTAACATGGAGTTGCAAATAGGCAGATTTTAGATCTACCAACGTAGATGCACCATTCATCTGCCTCCATTCCCTAATGGTCTCACTGCACACATCTACGGTGTCGCCTCCCGTATGGCACTTAACATGGCCATTCAGCTCTCGGAAATCCAGGACCGGTCTTACTTTCCCTTTAGTTGTTTGCAGAACGGCCATCAACGGCAAAATGCCCAACTCCACATCATCCGTCCAAGGCATCAGTATCCCCTCCTCAATCCATCGGTCGACTTCCTGCTCAAACTCCTTTCTCGCCCCTCCTTTAAGCGAATTTGTGTAGCACGCCACCCTGTTTGTCAGTGATGGCGCTTGATGTTTCCATGCCCACTCCACCGTCCACCGCTCTCCGTCGAATTCGGCTCGGAAGTACTGATCTTTGATCGACAATTTTCTTTCCTCCCCGGCCTTGTTGATCCCTCTGGGGGCATTCTCTGTCACCGCGCACTCAGCTAGTCCGAACCTCACGTTGTCACATGTGATGGTAACACCTCCAAGGCGGCATATAACATCCATTCCAATGATGGCTTGGACGCCAGGCACCAGGCGATCAGTGACAATTGCATGGACCCTCATCCGACGTTCAGCAATATCAATAGTAACGGTTTTCCTCCCTCAACACTTCACTCGCGACCCATCGAATGCCACTACTTCACCCTTCCCTTTCCATCTTCTGACCAGGGTAGTGTGCACCATGGTAGTGGTGCAGCCAGTGTCAATCAGGGCCATAACTTCCTGTCCTTCCACCGCAATCTTCTGTTTGGGCATCTGCTGCGGGTGTGCCTCTATTCTCGAATCGGGGCGGCCGCTGGCGCGTCGGCCTCCCCTCGCCAGTTTCCCGAACTTGTGCATTTTACCACTAAATGGCCTCTTCGATTACATTTGTAACACACTGTCCGTTGCAAGAACTTCCTGCAATCTCTTCTCATGTGTGATCCCCCGCATTCGAAGCATGCGATCCTCGGGTTTGGCAGATTCCTGCCCACATCCTACTGTACCGTTGCTGTCGTTCCTCCAGGCTCCATGGGCTGGGTGCTCACCAAGATTTTTGCAGTTCTAAGCAGCTCACTCACATCCAGTGTCTCCACTCCCGGTACTTGCTGCAACCTTTTCGATATTTCTTCCGGGAACCCGGTAACAAAAGTCATCTTGACTACGTGATTCGTGGCATGTCCCCTAATGCCCGACAACTCAACCAATCTCCTTATCTCATTCGCATAGACATCCACAGATTCACCAGTCCACCTCTTCTCTTTCAACTTATTAAAGGCCTCGAAAGGCCCCTCTGCGAAAGCTTCGATCAGTCGACCCTTGATGGCGTCTGCGTCACCCTGTTCCCGCTCGCTGAGCTCCAAATCGAGGGCCAGTGCGTCCCCTTCCAGAAACGGTAGTATTACTGTAGCCACATCATCCAGCTTCTGAATCCTTGCTACAAGGTCCACTTTTTTAAGCCACGCCACCACATCACCATCGCCATTAAAAGGCTTAATCATGTTGCTTAAGCCTGCTTTGGCCATCGCCGAAATAGCTTGATGTAAAATGGGGGGGGGGGTCACCTCAAATACACAACCGGAATGTTCAAGTAAGATTATCGCTACAGTCCTCTGTCTCTTCTCTCTCGTTGCCTTCTCTCCTGGCTGATCGGGAATCATCTCCCAGCACCAGAAATGAACATCGTTTTATAGGTTCCATCTTCACGCACACACGAGATTATGCGAGAATGGATGAAATAAAAATGCTGGCCGCCATGTTTGTTCTTCCTTTTCTTCGCCTGAACTCACTCGCTGAGCACCCACGGTAAGACTTCTCTTTCTTGCTTCTAACCACAAACTAAAAGCAATATCTCCTGTCAGAAGTACTTAAACATTGCCATATTATTTAAAAAAAAAAAAAAAAGCATAAAAAACGCTTGTCATATTTATTTAAAAAAATTGGCAATAATTACACACTATTTACCTCCCTTTGAAACTCTCCAGTGTTTTTTAACAAAGCATTTAATTTTTGCTAATTTTCATCAAAAAATGTTTTCATTACTCCTTTTTTTCTACCTTATTTTTTTCGTAATTTTTAAATATATTCATTGCTGTAACATGACGATTAAATAGAAACTATTGGAATTCAATATTAAAAATTTCGAATTTCGCTATTATAGTGTAATATAGACCTATTATAGTGTAGTTGCATGAAAAAAAGTACATTTTTCTGTCCAGACATCCATCTCTTACCCAAAAATGGCCAATGAAGTCAATTCTTATGTATTGGTAAGCCATTTTGAAATCTATGAGGAGTTGGTAGGTTGGCCACAGAATTTTGTACTACAGGTTTGAGGTTTTATTTCATGCATCTAGCAAAAGATATCAGAATCTTATTGACTGTCTGTCTTCCCTGATGGACTCAATATTTGCTCCACCTCAACTTGACCAAGATTTATCCAGTTCCCAGATAGAAACATCTTATGCGACAATCTAAGGTTATAAGCTTGATGACCAGGTGTTTCCCTATTAAATGGTGATTCTTTATTTTAGAGACAAGATGTGTGGAATATACCTTCCTAACAGTCGATTATAAGATCGACTGTTATTATTAAAAGTTAGATGTTTATTCAAAAAAGTTATTATCATGAAAGAACATTATTATGATTATCGGTATGAAAATTAGATTGCGTTACAAAAGCAAATAATTTTTATAAATTTTGAAATGGAGTGGAGATCTTAGGAACAATAAACAAATGTCAAATACATAAACAAAATAGATTTGGCTTGAGAAAATGTGACTGGGAAGTCACCTGTTAGGCTTTTATGGATTAGTTTTAATATATACAGGCAAGTTAGTTAATTGGAAGAAGGGAGTTGAAGAAGAGATGTCAGATAGTCCAGATGGAACTTAGTAGTCAGGAGAAGTCTCTCTCATGACGCTAGGAAATGGCATATTCCAAGATAGCCAAAATGTGAAATAAACGTTGTAATCTCTAAAAATGTCCGTCCAGAACCAGAGAATAAATGTTTTTATCTATAAATATAACTATTGTGTTATGTCATCTTTGAACAACCAGGCGTTTATTTGTCGTCTAAAATTAATTGTTTTACATGTACTGCCTACAACTGTTAAACATACCATCATCATCCGACATCTTAAATGTACAGTCGGTCTATTATATAAATATGATATGCACTTTCTTCATCATTCATCAAAAACTCGTCTCCCTCTCGTCATCATGCACAAACATTCGTTTGTACAAGTAATTGTCTCTACTCATCTATAATGATATTGTCAATATGTCCACGTCACCGTTTTGTGTCAGCATCACAACTCAAGTTATATGTCTTTAAGATTTGGCCTGCCATCGACAACATAACATCTACATAATTTGGTACAACCATTATTTACATACAGAATATATATACACGTACACAACATGCCTGTTACATACATAAAATACACCCCTCCAAGTTATACAGAACCTGACAATACATATCAATAAAATTGTTGCCCTAAAAAAAGACTACATGATTTCATTTCCGTTTAATGAAAACCGTTTTTTTTTTTTTTTATCTACTAGTTGACCAGTTGTGTACAAATCTCAAGAGCGATAGGAGCCATCTATCATGTCTGAAAGTGACACAATGTTCAACGAGTGAGATTGGGGAGGCACCGTTGTACAACTCATGCTTTCTACCAATCCAAGTTATGACAGCAGGACCATTGCCAGCACCGTCAAAATGCAAATCCAGATAAAAGGGACATAACCTGAGTGATGAAAACAAAGTTTCCGGCCACTGATTATGGTTTTTGGTGTGGTTTCAAATGAGGGCCACATAATGTCACCTCACATCTTTGAAATCAGCTTCAAAGTCAACGCCAAAGTGTATCTGGATGTGCTGAAGAGTGTGATGATCCCCTGGTGCAATCAGGTGGCTGTTGGCAGACTCAGGGTGTGGCAGCAGAACTCGGCGCCGACTCACAAGTCCAAAGAGACCCAAGCTTGGCTTCAGAAGGAATGCTACGACTTTGTATCCTTCTCTAACTGACCCCACTCCTCCCCCAACCTAAATCCAGTCGACTGCTTTGTTTGGTCGTATTTCAAGAACATCATCAACATGACCTCCCACAACACCAAAGCCAGCCTGATCGCTGCCATCTGCGGAGTATTCACTGAGCTGCCACTTGTGCTTGTGAAAAAGGCCTGCTCCCATTCTGTATTGAGGCAGTGATTGAGTATTGAGGCATTGAATATATGTCATCTCTACTATGTAATCAAGTTACCTGAATTGATTTTTTCAATAAAAGTTTTAAAATAAAGCTGTTGTATTGTTTTCTTTAGGGTGATAATTTTATCGTTCCACGCTGTATAACATGTGAAGATAGATCAATTCTCTCCTTTGATCAGATTAACCTGTCCATCAGGGTAACTTCTCTGTTGTTCACTGAAGGATTCTTTTACACAGTCCAGAAGTCTGGATGAGGACAAAGGTTTAAAAGTCCATAATTTGTAGAATTAGCATCCCATTTCCAAGGAATTGAGAAGGGTTCATATTAAGAGAATGTTGCTAAGTTGGTTCGTACATAGCTATGATTTAAAAACAGGCTGAGTGTTGAAATAGTGTTGAAATAATTCCATGCATGGCAGATCAACTCAGTTACATGGGTTCATTACATTGTATGGGTGTGCTTTGGACTAAAAAGAAAGAACAGTGGTGAACGTTTCCTTAAATAACTTCTGGGATCATTGCTCTGCTTGCATAAGAGATTGTTTCTGATTGGGTAAACAGAATCAACATTAAATGCTTGTTCTAATCAGCACTCAGCTTAGAAGGCAAGCAGATATTTAAAACATTGTTAATGGTGGCTTTTGCTGCTGCTGTTGTTGTTTCCTTTTCTAATACTGCTGCTGCTACAGAAAAACCATTAGCCCAGATTCCAAGATTGGATTGGAGCTACTTTTACCTGTATAAGAACCAAGTACGTCCTAGGATGGAGTACTGTTGCCACATCAGGGAAGGAGCTGCTAGAAGCACCTTATCCTACCTTGACAGAGTTCAAAATAGATTTCGTAGACTAGTAGGGGATGTCCTTTTCTCTTCTCTGCAACCTCTTTCCCACAGAGGAGACGTTGCGAGCCTGTCTCTGCTTTATCACTATTTTCATGGCAAATGCTCGTCTGAGCTCCAATCTATGGTCTCCACTTGCCAAACTTTCATGAAAAACACTCGTCTAGCTGAAAACACTATCAATAATTTCCCCCACTCTTAATCTGTGCCTAAACCTAAATGTACATTCCATGAACAAAGTTTCTTTCTTAGAACTGTACGCCTGTGAAATTCTCTTCTGTTTGCCTGCTTTCCAGCTGACTACAATATGGTCACCTCCAAGTCCAACGTGAACAAGATTTTGATGAGCCGTCCCCTTAAGTAATCCAATTAACCAAATTTCTACTACTAACGATTACTACGATATTGTTCCATTGATTACCATACACTCATTAACCTTTATCCTCGAGTGGCCTCCGGGCCTTGTTAAGTCGTAACTCCTTTGTGAAAAAAAAAAAAAACATTTCCTAAAAATCTTGTAATCAAATCAGCTGGATTTTGTGTAGGAAAATTATGCATGTACAATCTGTCTTTCATCATCTTGCTTGATGAATGACCCTGAAAATCAAGGTGAAATATTGGAAACAGTGAAGGCGATCCCCATTCCTTAGCAAGAAATAAAATCTGTTATTGTCAACTCTCAATTGGAGATGAATTATCCAGAATGCGTTCCAGATGTCTGGCAGCAGAACATAGTTATTTGCTCTAAAGGTTATTAATACATTCAATGTATTTCCTGTGCTTCTTTCACAAACATCTTGTTACAAGTCTTCAAACTGCACTTAGGGAATCTTGGTAATAGCTCTTGGGTCAGACTTGAAAACAAGCCGATAAGATATTCAAGTGAAATTTGCAGAGTTTGGCCTGAATTTAAAGGACCCAGAGTGGCTTGGAGACAGCAAATGCATGGGTAGGATGAAATCTTGTAAAAAAGATTAGAAAAGGTTATTTTCAACATTCCTTAGGTTCTCATGAAAACAATCATTTTTTTTCGTTGTGTGAAAAACCAGTGGGGCACCTGTCAGTGTATGCTTTGCTTCGTGTCGCAGTTGGTAGAATAAAAAGCAGAATGAATATAGAAACCAAAGGATAGGACAATCAAAGAATCAAAGAAGTGATATTCTTCTTACCCGAATCATTGCAGAAAGTGTTGATATAGCAACACACGAGAACTTGATCTGAGGAGTATGTCAATGGAGGAGTATTGCAATGGAGGAGTATGTCAATGGAGGAGTATATCAATGGAGGAGTATGTCAATGGAGAAAAAATGATTACATAGGTTGACGCCAGTTCACTAGCATTGGAAGTCGAAGAAAAATGGAGTCATGTTGGAATGTGACCAAGACCCTCCTCACACACACAGCCAACCTGAAAAGTGACTCTGTGATCAGAAGTCAGATAGGTGGATAGGCGACAATGAACCTTGCGAGATGGATGATGTTTGACAGGTCTTCTGATGGTTTCTGAGTGGATAGCCGAGAGTCACTGAGAAAATAGACATAGAAATCATTTCCACTCATCAGCTGAAAGTGACTGAGACAAAGTCAAAACACTTAGGATATCTGGTCAAAACAAAATATATTTAATAGTCAGAGTTCGACTTTAAGCAGATCAAAATAGACCCAAAGAGTGAAAGCTTGGTAAGCTATGAGATGAGCTGATTTCAACCGAACAACAATGAGGCCTCAATAGACAAATTATCTCAGTTGGGTCCTAGCTGTAGTTTCTATCGATATTATTGCAAGCTGGTGTAGAGGAATTAGAAAAACAACACTGGTTGTAGATATACCGGTGAATGGTTTCCCTTGGCTTGGTAAGCAGATAGCTGACGATAGGGATTTGAGAAAGCACCTTCTCCGGTACGGAGGGTCAAAACCCATGTGAGAGAAGACACTTATCCTCCATGTTGGAAGATATTCATCTTATCAGTGGGTTAGTTATGAACATTGGTATTGCTCTGTTATGGTGTGTTACTTGTCCGCATTGCATTTGTTAATGTGTTAATAAATGTTTATATTTGTACTTGGGTTCTGTCTCGTTAGTTATTATACATAATGTATGCTTGTGAAGCATTTTCTGTTTTAGGTCAATGAATTTAACTATGCGACAGCAATACGTCCAACACTGGGAACAGTGCTATTACAAAGAAAAATCCACCCCCTCACTTCTGTAAATCATCTCAGAGACAAAAACTCGTTACACGCAAAAAGAAAAGGAGGTCCTGGCAATGAGGTTATGTATTGTAGCCTCACTATAGTCACAGCAAGATCTACTCAAATAGAATAATGGCGTGCAGCCCCAACTGTAAAACCCAGCTGCGTGCGTGGCTGGGTTTTACAGTTTGTTTTAGTTGTGCACATGTCGCCTTTCTACACCCCACGCAAATTCTGTGGGCATATAAACTAAACTCTGTCTTTCCATGCGGATGTCTTTGAAAGCACCTTATGTCACAAAGATGTTGTTTTTTTCATCCAATAGGATTACGAAGAAAACAAATTTCAAAAATATTTTTTCAGACAGCATACGTGGAGCTGGTTGGAAATATATAAAAAGGGCACTTTGTGCTAAACCAGTCAGTCGATCCCCAACCAGCATGCTGTAGACATCATCATCGACTCCGTCCACGGGACGTTAAACACGTGCATAACCCATAATTAATTTTCCGCTGACATGGACTTTTTACCCTTTTCTATCTCTCTGATAAAGTAAGCGATGGACCTTTATGTTGGTTAATTATTCCTAAAAAAGAACTGGTTATTTCTAACCAAGAACTTTAATTTTTTCCTACTTCATTTCATTTTAATTACCTCAGTCGCAGGACTTTTTCTACTCTATTACACAATGAACATTTAATACCTCAGTTGCAGGACTTTTGCTATTTCATATGAAGAACATTTAATTACCTCAGTCACAGGAAGAGACTCAAGAAAAAACTTTCTTGTCTTCTCTGTTCACTTATTTACGATTTAAAAAAAAAAATTTTGTATTAAATTTATTCATTCATTTTCACACCCATTTATCATTATTTCCATTTCCATTTGTTGCAAGACTGTGCAAGAATGTGTCGATGTTAGTCCCACAACAAGGGGTTGACCCAACATGAGTCGTTCAATCAATCAGGATAGCTAGCGACAACACCAACTACGATCCCTACATCAACATCGCTGTGCCCGACGCACTTACTGACATTCAGTGAATGTGGCCCAGGCATTACCTCCTGCCATGGTCGATGAAGTGGCCGACACATTCAAACACATCTCTCAACATGAACCAGCACCAAATTCTTGACTTCGTACAAGTCGTAAAAAGTCAAGCTCTGCAAACAACACTCTCCAGGACTTGCAAACTTTCTCCGACGACTTAATTCATCAAACCTGGACCCTCACGGATTTTCGGCAAGTGCATAAAATCCACAGACTTCAATAACAACTGTCATAGAACTCACACCAATTTAAAATGAGTTAGCTGCGACGCGCACATTGAAAAACTCAACTGGTCATTCGTTGATTCAACCGACGCTGAGAAACCCGATCAACACGAATGATGCACACCGACCTGGCTACAAACTCATCTGTACTGGCACTGCAAACTTGCTTGCAAGCCTTTGTGTAACTGACTTCAAGCATATTCGCTTAGACTCTGCAGACGCAATTGCAGACTAAGATTGTGCAGATTCACTTGCACTCGCTTTCAATCTACCAACGAACAATCATGCAAACCTGATCATTCTCAAGCAACCATGTCAAAAATTAAATACACCCTTCCTCGCCGACAGGAAGCTTCAACATATTTTGATTCATTTTCTGGACACTATAAAAACGTGTATTTATTACTGAATAGATTATCTAATCAATTTTCTAAGAAGGGGGCCATATTATAGCCTTACTGTAGTCACAGCGAGATCTACTCAAATAGAATAATGGTGCGCAGCCCCAACTGTAAAACCCAGTTGCATAGGCATCACTGTTTAAAGTTCATTTTAGCTGCATGTGCACCCACGCAAATTCTGTAGCCATATAAACTAAACTCTGTCTTTTCATGCAGACGTCTTTGAAAGCATCTTATGCTACAAAGATGTTGTTTTTTTCATTCAATCGGATTACAAAGAAAACAAATTTCAAAAATATTTTTTCAGACAACGTTTGTGGAGACAGTTGGAAATATATAAAAAGGGCACTTTGCGCCAAACCAGTCAGTCGACCCCCAACTAGCATGCTGTAGACATCATCATCGACTTTGTTCACTGAACGTTAAACGCGCACGCAACCGATAATTAATTTTCCACGGGAATGGACTTCTTACTCTTTTCTATCTCTCTGATAAAGTAAGTGATGGACCTTTATGTTGGTTAATTATTCCTAAAAAAGAACTGGTTATTTCTAACCAAGAACTTTAATTTTTTCCTACTTCATTTCATTTTAATTACCTCAGTCGCAGGACTTTTTCTACTTCATTACACAATGAACATTTAATACCTCAGTCGCAGGACTTTTGCTATTTCATAATATAAAGAACATTTAATTACCTCAGTCACAGGAAGAGACTCAATTAAGAAAAAAACTTAACAATACTCAGAAATGATTCCACCAACCAAGACAAGGACCTAGAGGAGAAAATGGCAGCATTCGTTTACACCTGTGCTAGTTGACACGGTTAAGATTCGGATTAAAAATTGTTATAAAAATAAATACAATTAAGGCATGCAGTATGATTATGATTATGTTGGCGCGTGAAAAATAAAAAAATAACTCCCACGCAAATTCCGGCGTGGCCTTATATATTAAATCGACTCAAAACGAGCGGACGTAGTACAGAGCACCCCACGTGATGTTTCCGTCCAATGGGATTTCTCCAAGGACATTTTTCTAAACTTTTCTTCTTAAGGATGTGTCCTCTATAGTATTAGACCTAACTGAATGGTTAATTGTAGGTATTGACCATTTCATACCCTCTAAAAAGTTTCAGCAAAAACCTAACAGCCAGCCATGGTTCTCTCCAGAATGTGCTGCTGCCATTGCGCACAGAAATCACTTTTTCCACTGCTTCAAACGTAATAGATGTATGGAAACTAAAGCCGTTTTCAGGACTGCCAGCAACCATTGTAAGAAAGTAATAAGGAACGCAAGAGAGTTGTATGCTCAATCTGTTAAGTCCAAAGTAGCTGAGCAGCGGCTTGGTTCCCACCAGTTTTGGCAAATAGCAAACAGAATCCTGAACAGAAGCGTGTGCTCCATCCCAACTATTATCAATGGACCTGAGGTAATCTCGTCAGCATCAGACAAAGCCAAACTCTTTGTCAAGAACTTTGCAGCTAATTCTACCCTTTGCGACCAAGACCGCCAACCCCCAATATTTCCTCCTGTATCAGAAAACACGCTATGTGATATACGTATATCTGTACGTGATGTTGCGAAGCTAATCAAAAACCTTGATTCGAGTAAAGCAACTGGCCCTGATGGTATTCCAATTATAGTACTCAAAAAACTTCAACCTGAATTAGCGCCCATACTTACAAAACTGTTTAAACGTTGTCTTAAGGAGAATAGTTTGCCATCTCCCTGGAAAATCTCATCAGTATGCCCTGTATTTAAGAATTCAGGTGATCGCTCATCCCCCTCTCAGTACAGGCCAATAAGTCTCCTGTGCGTCATGAGTAAGTTGCTAGAATCTGTGTTAAATACAGAAGTAATCAAACATCTCAACAAAAATAACCTTCTTAGTGACACTCAATATGGTTTCCGTTCTGCTAGATCTACAGCAGATGTCCTCACAGTTATATCGCATAGGATTAGCAAATCTCTTGACGGTGGCAATCTTTCTAGGGCAATTGCTCTTGACATATCTAAAGCCTTTGATAGGGTATGGCATAAAGGTTTACTTCATAAGATCGCTAGCTATGGTATAGCTGGAAAAGTCTTCTCAATTATTAAATCTTTTCTTTCTGATAGGTTCATAAGAGTAGTAGTTGAGGGGCAAAAATCAGAAGCTCACAGTATTAATGCCGGTGTCCCTCAGGGATCCATCCTGGGCCCAACTCTTTTCCTGATCTACATTAATGATCTTCCAAATCATATCCTTACATCATTTGTAGACATTTATGCTGACGACACTACCATTTATGGTACCACATCTAAGACAGTAAACGACCAAGTTCTCTCCAATTCTCTCTCCTCTGATCTTGAGCACGTAGTACAATGGGGAAAGGAGTGGCTGGTTACTTTTAATGCATCTAAAACCAAGCTTCTCTCTTTACATCATCAACATTCTAATTCACATTTGTCATCAATTGAAATGAATGGCTCTCGTCTTCAGGAGGCCTCAAGTTTTGACAAGCTTCTGGGCTTGACCATTACTCCTGATCTTAAATGGAACACGTATATCAAATCTGTTGCCAAGGCTGCTGGAAAAATGGTGGGATCTTTCTATCGATCCAGTAGATATCTCACTGCTGATGCTATTCTCTATCTATATAAGAGCCAGGTACGTCCAAGGATGGAATACTGTTGCCACATCTGGGCAGGAGCTGCTAGAAAGGACTTGTCCTGCCTTGATAGAGTTCAAAATAGACTTCGTAGCCTCGTAGGAGATGTCCTTTTCTCCTCCTTGCAACCTCTATCTCACAGAAGAGATGTTGCGAGTTTGTCTCTGATGTATCGTTATTTTCATGGAAAGTGTTCAACTGAGCTTCAATCTATGGTCCCCCCTCGCCAAACTTTCACAAGAAACACTCATCTAGCTGTAAACACTATCAATAATTTCCCCCACTCTTTATCTGTGCCTAAACCTAAACGTAGATTCCATGAACAAAGCTTCTTTCTTAGAACTGCACACCTGTGGAATTGTCTTCCGTTTTCCTGCTTTCCGGCTGACTACAATATGGTTGTGTTCAAGTCTAAAGTAAATAAGTTCTTGATGAGCCGTTCCATATAAGTTATTAAATTTACCAAATTTTCATTACTAATGATTACTATATTGACCAATTTCTACTGTACACTCTTTAACCCTTATCCTTGAGTGGCCTCTGGGCCTTGATAATGTGGTGATGCCTTTGTAAAAAAAAAAAAAAAAAAAAAAAAAAGCTCGCTGGGAGCCGGTCCAAATAGTATTTAAGCATGCACAAACATCAAATCTCTCTCTCAACTGCATTTTCATTCGGACGTTCCATGCGTGTTACTATCACTCTTCCATTTTCACCGCTCCGCGCGCTTCATACAATTTCACAGGCGAACATTACCTATTGCCTCTCTTAACATGTTTTAACATATGAACAGTTCAACAAAAAAAAGACATTCTTCTTTTTTTTATACGAACACTTAAAAAGGACTTCTGAACTCATTGTGAATAAACCTCCATTTGTTTTGCATGTAAGTCTTCTTCTTTTTATTTTTATTTATTTGTGGAGGAAGTTAGTTCCTAAAAAGGCCTGACGACCCCCACACACCATAATGGAATCCATGCTTGTCACAGAAAGCCACCAAACTGATGAAACCAGCAATTACATATGACAGACAATATATAAGAAATGGTTCTCCATCAAAGGACCATTTTCAGCATATTAGGCATACTGTGGCAGCATCATGTGTGAGAACGAACTACTGATGTATAGCACGCAGATCATAATTCTTTTAGTGCTGAAACCGACCATGATTGCCAAAATCCATTCTGGTCATCAGGGAATTACCAGGTGTAAACAAAGAGCTCGCCAATCCATATAGTGGTCAGGACTATCTGACTAAATCAAAAGGGCCATAGAAAACATTGCATGACAATTGAGCTTCCAATGAGACTATGGTGCACTTTACCCTTTGATCTGTTAAAACAAATAAAAAGAGGAGATCATATATCATGGACACTAAGGATGTAGGAAACAGATCTGCAAAATTCTAGTGTCAGTAGAAGCTTGCTCACACAGACACAACCCAAGAGCAACTTCCAGTTAATAATAACCACATGGTGAGTTGTCACCCTTAGTTAGCTGCATAGTTCTTATAACTGCTACTAACACTTATGTGATGCCATTAACTTGCTCCTGCCCGACACAATTGGGGAGTAAGGCATCAGACTCAATCTCTTTGCAAATATGGGTTTTTTAAGCTCAGGCTATACTGATCAATGCATTGGGCATCTCGCCACTATTATCGCTAAATGCCTTCTCCAAGGTCAAGCAAGTTATGATTGTATGAGCTGATGGAATTAACAATTAAATCGGGTTTGACATTCAAACATTTATAAACTGTACACTTTATTCATAAGTAAAAATATATGGTTGTCATATTTGTGCTATTTTCATTAAATACACAATAAAATAATAGTACTTGCAATCAAAATGTAGTGATCGTTGCTTCTAAATCTCATTCATACTCTCATCTTGTTCCACTACAAGGACAATAAAAACTATTAAAATAAAGAGGGGAGATGTTATGTTTACAGACATTCTGTACAAAAAGAAGTTACCTCTCCTGAAATGTAACTTCTTGCACTGATGTGAATAAAACAAGGCTGGCTATCAGCCATCTTGGTCTTAATGTATAATTTCTTTATGAAAATTGTCACGGCTAACACATGACAAATATTCTTCTAATCAATTCCAAAACACATGTAGCAGTCACCATAGCAAACTATTTTCTTTGTGGAGTAATGTCCTCTTTCTGACTGATGCAGCCATGCACTGACCAGTCAGCTACTAAGGCATATTAATCCTATATGTCCCTTAAGGAACTAATTACCTAATTGTCAGGAACTAGCCACCAGTCAACAGAAGAGCTCAGACCACCAAAGAAGACAGACCTTTCTCCTCTCACTCTCTGTCCACTGAATCCTCCAGGCTGCCACTACTTCACTGGAGGCCTCCGCTGGACAACCTGGGGACACTGCAAGTTTCTGCTTCCCGGCATGAGAACATCCTAGAACTTTCTATTCCTTTTCTTTCTTTCACCTTGAACACAATCCTTATTCTTTCAGATTAAACCTTTTCGTTGTTTTGTTTTAAAAAGAGGTGTTGATTAATTATTCTGCCCTCCTGTGTTGAAAATTAATTTTTATTAGGGGTTTTGTGCCCATAAAAACTATGTGCGCATAAAAACTACCTAAACACAATTCGTATTATGGACGGCTTCATTAACATGTTGATGTTTTACATTTTCTACTGAAACTGAATTAAATTAACAAAAATATAATGTATCAAATAATTTTAGCTAATAATAATAATATTTATGACAAAGTTTTATTCTCATTTAGTCATACGTAATATTCCAATATGTTAATATTTAATTATTTGTAATTTTTACATCTTGAAAGTTCTTTTACATGGGACACTTTTCCATGTTCACCGGTAAATACGAAACTAATACTGTTAGAAATAATGTTTGTTTGTCAATTTCAATTTTAGCTTATTTTTACGAATTATGTTTTTATCGTCGCATTTATTGGCGTATCGTAAATTTTGTAAGTATTCATAGATTTTTGTTTCCCATATCAGCCAGGATGCTGTAATTAATAAAAATCTATATTTGTTGAGTGGAAAAATTTTATAAAAATGACAAAATTTATTTTAAAATGAGGTCTAGCTTGCATTTAAAAAAATTTTTGCTTATTTTTATTAAAATATCTTAAACTAAATTTTCATTTTTCTTTCGTAAAATGAACATTAAAAACGACTAAAATATATATTAGCAGTCCATTCTTTGAAATAGACCTCAAAAACGCACCAAAATATTAAGCATTAATTTAAAATTATAAAAATTTATTTTTAAATACTGTAATATTTAAGTTAAAATAAAATGCCTTTTTTAAAGATTTTTTTGTTGTAATTTTTTTCCTAAAAAAAAGTAAATATTTTAGTGTTTTTATTTAATGTAACATGTTTATTCAGCTCGAAAAACATACAGTGTTTACCTATGTATTGGAAAATTTAAAATGGCGCCTGACTCTCTCTTAAACACAGTAAGTTTGGGAAACTGGGTTAAAATAAGAAACTATACAAAATACTGTTAGAAACCCACCGAATATATGCCAACCTATGTCACGGTAATATATTGAGCGAGTTTCTAACAGTATTTTGTATAGTATGTCTTATTTTTAATTCTGTTTCCCCAACTTACCGTGTTCAAGAGAGAGTCGGGCGCCATTTTAAATTTTCCAATACATCGATAAACACTGTTTTTCGAGCTGAATAAGCATGTTACATTCAATAAAAACACTAAAATCTTATCCAGTTAGGTAGAAAAGTAACATATCTTGCCTTTGGTAACATTTATTTGTTATATATTTGTTTTTTGACACCTTTTTCGAATGTGTTAGGTGTATCAGAATTTTTGACACCCCTAACACGAAACTGCGAATAAAATATAAAAAACTCGTAATTTCTCTTTTAAAAGTGGGTTGTTTATTTTCTTTATGGATTATACTTTCAAAATAAACTATTAAAGTTGTATAAAAAGTAATAGAAATATTTTTATTTTTTATTTTTTAAAAAACTAATGAAATTAATTCAATTTTACGAGTTCAGTATTTTTCAATTTTTAAACTTTAAAAATCTATGAAAATTTTTCTATTGATTCTATTTTTACGATATTTTCAGGGTCAATGTGAAATTTTATGCTCTTTCCAATAAACCGAATATAATATTTTAGACAAATGTTTTCTTTTTAATTAACGCCCCCCCCCCACCATTTTGAAATGTCTATTAAAAAGTAAATAATTAATTTACGCACCAAAATTTTATATATCACAAATTGAAGATAAAAGATCAATAAATAATATATTCAAATTTAAAATAAAGAAAGTAGTGTTTTTTTAGAAATTTACCCGTAAAGTCCGAAGTTTAAAACCTTTTTTTTTTTTAAACCACGTTGTTTTTTTTTTGTTGTTTTTTTTTAAATGAAACCTTGGTCCTTGCTCCTTTAATTGCAAAACAAATTAGAGCTTAAATTACATTTTTCGAGTAGTTATAAGCTTGGAAATACAGGGGGTCGAATTATTCAATATTTTTCACAAAGTTTCTCACACACCTATGTGTATAGTAATACAAACCCTAAGATTATTTTTGGTACATGTCCACAGTTTAGCAACAAATAATAAAAACACTTTATATAATATACATACCCACCACGAAACGAAAATGAAAATTGTTATATTCCAAAAATCACATAAATTGATGCAATAATTTTTTTTTAATGAGAAATCATTGTTTTACAATTTGTTGCAATTTTAAGAGTAAATTGTAATCATTATAAGGCTGATTTTGATCTCGGTAGTTCGAATTGAGTTGTCTCCCTTTATTTATTAAACAACGTGGATCAAAACACATCTCGCTTCGTCATAAAATTTGATTTTCTTAGTTAAAAAAAAACTATTTGATCAATTTATTTGATTTCTTGGAATATGACAATTTCGTTTCATGATGGGTACATACATAAAAATTTTTCTGTAGTTTTTTTTTTTTTAAATTAGGTTAAATTCTGGACTTGCACCCTATTTTATTCTCTATTTTTCACTTTTTTTTTAACCTAACCTATTTTTAACATGTCAACAAATCAAACAAATTGTATAATTTTACTACAACTCTATGAAATTATTTAATTAAAAAAAATCTTGACCAATTATATAATGACTAGTTCGACGTCCGGCGTTGCCTGGTCATACAATACGTTTAAGCATTATATTTTAATTTATGCAGATTTCGTATGTATTATTATAGAATGAATCCTCTATTTAATATTATATATTTTGTGAAATAATTTGTCTGGTGGACTAATTCGCAAAAAAAAATAAAATAAATAATAATAGTTATAATGGCATTTATCAAATTCCATCTGTGTTTGTTTACAATATCACGTCAGCTGATATTTGGGTTGGACGATGAATGTCCTGGAAAAGTCACTTTTAATTAATGTTTAGTTTTAAAATATTCAAACAAAGAAATGATTTGCGGTGATTTTAAATTGTACCTCTTCTTTTATCGTAAATTGAAATTGATAAGAAAAAATTAAAATAAAATGGTGATTATACTCGGGCTTGAACGCAGGATTATTGAATCTGTAGTTGAATGTTCTACCACTGAGCTATATCTTCATATGTCAATATATGTTCTTTTTTGTTTTATTTTTGTAAGAAGAAATGATTTGCTGAGATTTTATCATCTCCTTTTGCCAGTGTAATATAAAATATTCCCCATTTAAAAATTCTTTTTCATCTATAAGAAAGAAATACTTTTTAAGATCGGATTTTTTTGATTTTCGATACCTATCGGATGAATTTCTGTGCAAAATGTATCTAAGAACACTATCAGACATATAAATTACCTTTGTGTGAAATTTGCATAAGATAGGCTTAGCTGTTTTGGAACCTATGTAGATATACATAATGAAATCATTATTTACAATATTTACATGATTGAGAAGGGTGAGAAACATCAGGTGTGTGTGCGAATTTCCAAAAGCATGAGTGTTTTAAAGGACGCAATGCCTCCACAGCCAACAATTGGTGCAGGCGGTTTGTCATGCTTCAGTAATACTAGTTGTGAAAAAAAAAAAGGTTTTAAAAGTCATGGGGGTTATGTGTATTTCTGACTATGCAGACATATCCACATATGAATTTAGGTAGAAATGGCACAGTGAATAAATATGAAAAAATGGCACGGGTGAATAAATATGAAAAATGGCACAAGAGGAAAGAATAGATGAAAATCTCACAATGAGTTCATCAAAATCATGTATGCAACACACTGAAAAGAAATTATATCTACTTTTAAAAAGTAGATGAGAACCCTCAGCTACACCTTTTCACCCCATGAGATTCTACTTTTTTTTTCTATTTTTACATGCAAACATCCTGAAAGCTTAGGAAAAATAATTTTAGACTTTAGTGTGGGGATAGGTGTATCAGAATTTTTGTAGGAATTTTTGACACCCCTAACACGAAACTACGAATAAAATATAAAAAAACTCGTAATTTCTCTTTTAAAAGTGGGTTGTTTATTTTCTTTATGGATTATACTTCCAAAATAAGCTATTAAAGTTGTTTTAAAAGTAATAGAAATATTTGTTTTTATTTTTTTTAAAACAGTAATGAATTTTACGAACTCAATATTTTTCAATTTTTAAACTTTAAAATTCTATCAAAATTTTTCTATTGATTCTATTTTTATGATATTTTCAAGGTCAATGTGAAAGTTTATGCTCTTTCCAATAAACTGAATATAATATTTTAGACAAAAGTATTTTTTTAAAATTCACGCCCCCCCCCTCCCATTTTCAAGTGTCTATTAAAAAGTAAATAATTAATTTACTCACCCAAGTTTTATATATTACAAATTGAAGAGAAAAGGGCAATAAATAATATATTCAAATTTAAAACAAAAAAAAAGTAGTGCACTATAAAGTACGAAGTTTAAAACCTTTTTTTTTTTTAAACCACGTTGTTTATTTTTTCTTTTGTTTTTTTTTAATGAAACCTTGGTCCTTGCTCCTTTCTTTAATTGAAAAAAAATTAGAGCTTGAATTGCATTTTTCGAGTAGTTATAAGCTTGGAAAGACAGGGTGTCGAATTAATTCACGCCCCCTCCCATTTTTAAATGTCTATTAAAAAGTAAATAATTAATTTACTCACCAAAGTTTTATATATCACAAATTGAAGATAAAAGATCAATAAATAATATATTCAAATTTAAAACAAAAAAAGTAGTGTTTTTTAGAAATTTACCTTTAAAGTCCGAAGTTTAAAACCTTTTTTAAAAAAAAACACATTTTTTTTTTTTTTTTTTTTGTAATGAAACCTTGGTCCTTGCTCTTTTAATTGAAAAAAAAAAAATTAGGGCTTGAATTACATTTTTCAAAGAGTTATAAGCTTAGAAAGATGGGGTGGAATTATTCAATATTTTTCACAAAATTTCTGACACACCTAGTGTGGGGATTAGTTTCACCTACAGATTTAATGTAAAATTATCTTTTTCCGGTCTATTCTAACTTTTTTTAGACAGTTAACATTTTTATCATTAACCCTAATGTAATGTGGCCGTTATGCTCAAACCTTGTTTGTTACAGTTCAAACCTCTCTCAGACCCCATGCTATCCAGCACCGTCGAAAAAGAACAAAAAGTAAAATCAAAAGAAAAGTAGCATTTTTACAAAAGAAACAAGATGTTCAGACGTAAAACATTGAACACGTCACATGCAGGGTTCAGATAGATGAGTCTGGTATCTTACATAGGTGCTTGCAGTGGTGTTGCCCAAGGTTCCATGCTGGATCCTATTCGGTTTCTACTCTATATCAACGACATGCTGAAAGTGATTGTTGGAAATTGGTGCTCCTATTAGCAGATGATGTCAAATGGTGCAGGTACCTTTGGATCTACCATACGAAAGTCAACTCAAGAAGATTAACTGTTTCTCGCTTGTGCATTGACAACTACCCAATGCTCTCATTTTGGCCTAGAACCTCCTCAATGGACATTATTATATCCCTCAGGATTTACTATTTATTCATGCACCACAAAGAGGCCAACAAGTGCATCACCAGACATTGTTGATTTGTATTGAACCAGAGGATGGGATGCTTTCTCAATTAAACTCCCTGTGTAATTTTTTCCGAGAACCAACATGACAATAGAAAAGAACTTCAACTCATTTTTTCTTTGTACCGACATTGATTTCCTCATTGTTACGACCGTGACGTCACTCGCGTGATCACCCA
This sequence comes from Euprymna scolopes, assembly GCF_053919585.1. Classification (NCBI taxonomy): domain Eukaryota; kingdom Metazoa; phylum Mollusca; class Cephalopoda; order Sepiida; family Sepiolidae; genus Euprymna; species Euprymna scolopes. The sequence continues at coordinate 17,574,627 of NC_136487.1, forward strand.
TCCCTATAACGTGATCTTAAACATGCTCCACATCTCTAACGTGATCATTCTCTTTCTCTTTTTTATAGTCTTTTTTCTTTTACCAGTGACGTCATTTTGCATGCATTTGCATACGCGCCTCTACGCTGTGTTACACCTGAATCTTGAAATAGATTCTAGAAGACATAGTAAATGCGTAAACATCGGAAATAATTCAAGGCGAAATTGGACAAGTGTTGAACTATAGTATCCTCTTTTGTGTAAATATCTATCACTCTTTTCTTACATAATAATTGAAGCATGTTTTATTTTTTGCCGAATTTATTGAATTGAATTTAATTGAAAAAAAAGAACAAAACAACAAGCATTAATTCATCAATCACAGAAAGATAAGTGATACGATACCAGAAATTTAAAAAGTAGAAATAAATAATGTAACAAAAAACAGCTTTAATGTTCCGTATCCGGGGTGAGGTGGGGGCTAATCCCTTATTTAAAACTATGGGGAAAGAGCCTACTTAGAAAAATCAGTTTATTTGCTTGAATACAGCAGAGTAAATAATAAAAGTACAGAATAGTTAACAGTCAAGACATTGTAAAAAAAATTATTATACCAAACACATTTGAAAAGAATTTAATTATCTACCGAGCTGTCTGTTTTAATATGCTGAAACTGCTTTTAAGTTTTCTATTTCAAATTTTTTAAAATTGTCTCTACAATATGCAGGGAAAAATGGTTACTTGTTGCTTAACTGTATTGTGTTGAAGTAACACTCATTCTAGGTTAGTTGAACCAGCTTCCTCTGAAGGGGGAAATTTCATGGGAGTATGAAATTCACAAGGAGTCCTTAGGTATGCATAACCTCATAAGGGGAGATGATGATTGATATGTTTTTGAAACTCTTGCAGGAAGGTGTTGATGTCCTATGCCTGCTATTCTGAAATGATTACCCATCTGGTACTGACCAGGCTCAACATTGCTTAACTTTGGCGATCCAATGAGAACCAGTATGTCAATGTGATTATGCCATATTGTGTTGATTAACTGTTAGGGGTTTTCATTCCTGAAAATTTAAAAAGAGAATTATTTACTCCACCACTAACCCCAAGTTGATAAGACTTGACACTCAGACTTAGGGTTAGTAGTAAAATAGTTTTTTTTTTTTTATAACTATTCAGCAATTAAGTTCTTTACTCTCCCAACAACCAGCCATTTGTTTTTTTCTTGTGTATGTCATGACTGCTTTGTAACAAATAAAATTTTGAAATAGAACTGAAAACCATTTTTAGCACGTTAAAAGTATACGGCTAGATAGATAAATTACATTGCAATTGGTATAAGTTATTTGTTGAGGTATTTTTCTTTTTGTTTGTTTGCAATTTCACAACTGTTAACAATTAGCTCCTATTTTAAAACTATGAGGCGGGAACCTAGTTCACCTTTCACACACACACACAAAAAGTACTTGAAAAATTCAACTTTATTTGCTTAAAAACAGAATAAATTTTATAAATATTTATTTTAAAAAATACTTAGCCCTTAGGAGCCTAGCTCCGCCCCTCCTGAAAGATAATTTTCTGTTACTAAATTGTTTTTGCTTTGTGATATTTTTTCTTATTCATTCACTTGTGTCATTTTTTTTTTTTTTATAATGTCAGTTTTACTTTTTTTTTTTATCGTTTATATGTATCCAATGTTTTTTGGATGAAAATGAATGTTGATTTAAAATTTAATTTTTTTGGTCCTGAAATAAAATTGTATTTTGCTAGACATAGCAAAAACTATTAACAACAAAAAAAAAATGCTGGTTACATTGAAGCTTTTAGCTTTAAGATGATGGCCATTGAAACATAATCTTAAACAAATTCGTTTTATAACAATCTGATTAAATTAACAATTTAATAACTAAACAATACAATAATATTTAGATTATATTATGATATTGTTTGGTCATTAATTTATTAATTGAACCAAATTGTTATAAAAATAGAATTAATTTGGTTAAAAAAAAATGTTGTTTCGATGATAACCACCTTTAAGCCAAAACTTCAATATAATAAAAAATGATGTACCTTAAGTTGATCTTGTAGAAAATATGATGGTTGTATGATGTCCAGTATCAGAAAAGATGCAAACATACTTTTTCCATTTTAGCGTATTCATACACTGTGTTATTGGATTGAGGGAAGCTGAAAATGAAACAATCTAAACGCAGATTCCATGAACAAAGTTTCTTTCTTAGAACTGCACGCCTGTGGAATTGTCTTCCGTTTTCCTGCTTTCCAGCTGACTACAACATGAGCAATAAGTGAGACTGCCACTGTTGGCTGACCTCTCTCCCATGATGTTTTCTTTCTTTGGTTCTGTTCCAGAATTCTCCCGTTATTAAAACACAAAAATAAAGAAAAATCTATATCATGTTAGATACCCATAACGACACAAAAAAGATCAAATTCCAATAATTATTGAAATTGATCAAGCACTTTTATTTTTATAAAAACATCATTTTCAAGCGATTAATGGAAATTTGTAGACATTACGACATAACTCTCGCAAGGTTGGATTTAGTTATCTCCTTTTATTTTTGTTTCTTTTTTAATTGTCTTCAAAATGGCAGAAGAGATATAAAATTTGATTTTCTTATTTGAAACTACTTGATCAATTTACGTGAATTTTTGAACTATGATATTTTCATTTTGTCACAGGTGCATCATACAAATGTTTCTGGCTTGCTTGAACTGGCTCCTTTCCATGAATTCGCTGCATCCCGAATGAAAACCAACCATGCACAGCATTTCATAGGAGTCACATAGAAATATTTGATTCACAAGCGGTCCTTAACTATAAGTATATACACTTTAAGGATAGTGTGATCCAAGCAAAGCTTGATTATAGCATCGGAACCAACGCTTTTCATACCCAATTAATTTTGTGAAACGAGGTGTCTTGATCGGCAGAGTTGATAAGTTTGCACAGCCTATATGAGCCACTTTATAGGGCAAATGGGCGCTCAACCACAAGCAATACCAGACCTTTAAGCATGGTGATCATTGATAAACAGATAACATGTGATCAAAACATGGTTACACATTATCAAAGCCAACGTTGAACCTACCTCTGGTTCACAGGTTCATAGTGTTCGTCACTGGTCCTGGAATTGGCTGCTTATCACTATCCTGAGTGAATGCCACCAAAAATCAAAAAAAAGCACAGAGGTTAATTATTGATGTTGAGACAAGTGACAGCTAGTCTTAATTCCACGAATGAACAGTGTGTTGGTGTTAGTCACATTTGAGGTTTTAGTGAATGGGTGGGGTCATGATCCTTTCATGATAGACCCAGAATTTTTTTTTAAACATTGGATATGGAAAAACTGTTTGGAAAAGTATGAATTCTTAGTCTTGTGTTTATGGAAATAATTGCAATTGGTTTTTGTGTTTCAACATTAAATAATGCAAGCTAAACTTTTTTTTTTAGATACTTTCAAATTTGATAGAAATTTTTTTTTGTTTTCTTTTTGCAGGTTTTTCTTTACCTTATTGTGATGGATTTTGAGGGAGTAATTTTTACTTGTGAAACTTTTGCTTAATCGTGTTTTTGCGTCTTCTGGATGGATTCATCTGAATATGGAAAGTGATGTTCATAATTTCAAGTCCGAACTTTATGTCATTGATTGCAAGGAAGAGTACAACCATGCTGACAGAATAAATACTTCAAAAAGTTTAAACTCTCAGAATTTAGAAAATTCTTCACTCCTTTATCTGAATGACACTAACAACAACGGGAAGAGTAACAACCAAGAACAAAAATGTAAGTACTGTCCTGCGACATTCTCCAATCAACAAGAACTCCTTTCCCATTTAAAGATTCACGCATTCCAACCGACTCAATGTGACGAAACATTCTCCGATGCCAATTCATTTGTTTCATGTATGACTGATCATCAGTCCAAAATGAAATGGATCTGTGAATTCTGTTACAAAAGGTTTTCTTATCGGAGTTTCCTTGAGCAGCACCGACAATCTCATTTGGGTTTGAAGCCATTTAAATGCGGCAGATGTAATAAGCACTACAGCCGTCTGTACAACTTACTTGTCCATAAACGCCGACACCAGTCACATGACACATTTGATTGTTCTCGGTGCTCTCAGAAATTCTTTCATCCAAGCAGTTTGTCCAGACATATCCGACTCTCCCATCCTAGCCAGACGATGCACAAGTGTACACTCTGCCCCAAAGACTTCTCAGATTTGAAGGCACTGAGTAAACATTTAATGTCTCATAAGGTGACCAGGGCAGTGTCCACAGAAAATGCACTCTCTCGCAAATTTTATAAGCGAACTTTTACTAATGTAGGCAAAGTTCACCAAAATTTACAGACAGCTGCTACTGATGATCATCTTTCATCCAAAAAATATCCAAGCATGATTTTACAAAATGTTCGTTTACAATCGCATAACAAATCGAAGAAAACGGTAAATGTAAACCATCAGCTTAAGAATCATTCTGTGAGTGTTGATAAGAAATATTTTTGCAAGCTGTGCCCTAACCAAAAGTTTATGAGTGCAAAATTGCTCTTGGAGCATCAGAAATCAAGTCATAATGGAAAATCACTTTTCGTATGTGAGTATTGCCGCAAAGAATTCCGGTTTCGCAGCATCCTTAAGCAGCATCTTCGGAAACACACTGGTGAAAAACCATTTTGCTGTCCACATTGTCAAAAGGGTTTTGCCCGACTATTTAACTTGCAGCAACATTTCAAACGACATGAAACCGAGAATAGGATACCCGAGCAAGAAACAAACTATGAAACGCAAAAAGAAATAGATTGGGATGAGTCTGTAAATATGGAAAACCATTCCAGTTTTGGAAATAATTCCCAGAAAACTGACAATGTTAATTGTATTCTGACTGCTTCTGAAGCTTGCCAAAATATAAAAAAAGAAATTGTTAAAAATACATCTGACACATTCGAAAATTTATCTTATGATTATTTCCTGGAGCCTATTAACCATTCTGTTCAGCAATTCCAGGAAGAAATAGTCCCAATTTCTCAGTTTACATCTTTGGAAGATGTGTACATAAATGCAAACATTTCCGAAAAAGATACTGACAATAAGACTGTTTTAAAAACTCTGCCCATTCAATATAATAATAATGATAATAGCATGTTTTTACCTGATATTGAAAATCAACAGAGATTTCCTCCAGCCATCACAAAAGAAGCTGCTGTAATTTCTGTAGACGTTTCTAATGGGAAAACTGTTAAGCATGATGAACAGCTCGATATGATATTTGAAAATTTACCTCTCGAACGCAACAAACTCTCAGATCATCCAGTTGATCAACATAAACCCCAACTGGAGGAACTTTCGATTATTCATAACCTGACATCTCATAACAACGATGCCTATGTCGATAAAAGCAATGAGTCATATATTATCAATCTGGAAACAGACCTTTCTTCTGAGATTGATTCAAGGGGAGAAAACCCATCTATCGTTCAGCCATATGTCAGTAATGATGATGATATGATCGTAGAGCAGATTTCAACGGATGCTGTTGCTGCTAATAATTCACGAATTCTACAATATTTAAATTCACAGACTCAAGAAGTAAATTTAATTAAAGAAGTCGATAAGACAAACTATTTATTGGAAGGGACGACAGCCACTGATGCGACATTTGCAGATTCTGAATTAATTGATCTTACAGACGAGATTAACGATACGAAAACCAATCTAAACCTCACATGTTCTTATTGCGAAATAATTTGCCCGAGTCCTGAGTTGTTAAATGATCATTTGAAATTACATACAGTGAAGGAACCTTTTGTCTGTGGTTACTGCCAAAAATCTTTCCGTCATTCTGATCTCCTCATGGAGCATATAAAAGATCACCGGAAGCAGATTCAATTCTTCCGCTGCAACAAATGTTCCAAATCTTTCTTAACTCGGAACTCTTTAACGCTGCATCAGCAGACGCACAACGAAGTGCACTGTAGGCCACCACAAGCTCAGTTAAACTGCACAGATTGTAGTCAGCAGTTTTACAACTTGCAGGATCTTTACCGCCATAAATGTATATCAACCATGAATGTCCTTACGAATAGCTTTGATAAATCTAACATCAGTGATAACGTTGAAGTGAAGAAGGATTTTGAACGTTTTCAAAATACGATGAGGGGAGCAAAACACAACAGGTTGTACACATGCGAGCATTGCAGTAAGACGTTCAAACATCAAAGTTTATTAACGCAGCATCTGCGTAAACACACTGGGGAAAAACCATTTGCATGTGTCATCTGCGGAAAATCTTTTTCGCGTCTTTTTAATCTTAAAGTTCACCAGAGAAAACACATTGCAAAACGACATCTTTCTCATTTGCCTTCACCTGCTGTGCGTCCAGCTCATCAAATAAATAACGGATATTCGTGAGATAACAACATCCATTTGCAATTATTTTGTGATGATATTTATGCTGATACTTATCTGGCATGGGCTGGAATCAGAGTGTAGTATCTGTTCTGATGCTGCACTCGAGTTAATTTATCCTTAGTCAATAGAGGGGCTAGAAACCCTTCTATACTAAGGCAATTTTTATTTTTGCCTACTTTCAGAGTACCCCTTTTGGGGGGAGTTGGGTAAAAACAGCCTTGTGTCACATTTGGCTTTCGTGGGTAAGCAACTAAATATGCTGATGCAAAATAAAGTAAATATCTAAAAGAAAAAAGTAATTTCTTGTTTTACCTATTAATCATATGAGTATCGCCATCGATGTTTTTGTTGTATTTACAGAGATAAGAATAGTATTCATATTATTTGGATTCTTCAGAATAGTGTTCTCATCTTGAGTCTTACTTTCACAATGTTTCGGTCAATGTAAGTTTCAACCTTCTTCAGGTGTATATTGTTGAATTTGTAAATCTTTCGAATGTAATCTCGACCCTATATTTAATTCATGGGGTTAGCAGGCTCTTATTTCAATAATCATGGACTGGGTAGAAGTTTTTAGTAATTCACAATTGTATTTAGGGTGTCACCCGCGCTGAGGATTGAAACTTCAACCTCCTAAAGAAGGTCGAAGGTTACATCAATTGAAACATTGTACAAATAACACTCAAGATGAGAACAGTAGTCTGAATAATCCAAATAATACGAAAGTGGATGTTCGTCCATTGGAACAATGAAGACCATTTGATCATCCTGGAGGGATAATGGATGATATACACCAAATTATGAAGCAAGGGTTGCGCAATCACTAACCACTCTTCTCCTGAGTTATCAAAGTTTGATTTCAGAAACATAAGAATAATAGACTGAATAATTAAAATACAGAGAAATGTTTTATTAGCAAAAACAAGAAGAATGATTAACTCTACCAATAATTATTTGGTGTATCGTTTTTGAGAGAATCTTTGGTTCAGGATTCAACCTCATTAAAAAACAAATGTACAGAAAAATTTTTATGGTGTACATACATATCACAGAACGAAAATGTCATATTCCAAAAGTCACATAAATTGATCAAGTAGTTGTCTTTTATATAGAAAAACCAAATTGTATGATTTTTAGCGATTAACAGTATTATTGTCGTCATTATAAGGTTGATTTTGATCTCTTATTTCTGATGAGGTTGTTAAGGGGGCAAGTACCCAATGATGAATTTTAAAGATGGCAACCAAGACATGTGTTTCATCATAAAATTTGATTTTCTTAGTTCAAATAGAAAACTATCAATTTACATGATTTTTAGAATATGACAATTTCTATTCTGCGAAGGATACGTACATCAAAAGTTTTTCTGTATTTTTGATTTTTAATTAGGTTGAACCCTGATATAATTTACTTAGGTTGAACCCTGAACTTGCACTGACTGTTTTGTTAGATATAATTTGATTAGGTTCAAAAAAGCATTTGGTAGGGCTGAGGGAAGAGCTAAAGTCTTTCCAAAGACAGTGCTGATAAAGCATCACATCTCCTTGAGTGTTTGTCCAAATGAGAATGAAGGCTAGTCACATGAACATCATAGGAATGTGTTTATTTAATCTTTGAGACTTGCATTACACATCCATCATATCATTCTCACATCATTTTTCTTCATGCAACCGTTGCTAGCCAGGTTTCACTTTATAATGTCATCAACATGATAATTTCTCTAGTTATTAGATATAAGAGAATTGGCTTAAAAGTTCAAATCTCAACAGTATTTTTCTGTTAAAGGCAAATTATTTTGATTGTAATATATTTATTAAAAAGTAGCTCAAATGCATATGTTCCAAGATGAAATATGTACATTGTTTTTGTGTATTTACATAATGGTCGAGACAACTTTGACTTTTTTTTTTTTTGGAAAAGTGTTGTGGTCGTGTAAAGGTCCGGAAGAAAGACACAAATCTGTGATTAGTGGAAACAAAATATACTACTACTACTGTTGGATTATTGGGTGGATATATAACAAGTGTATATATGTGCATTTTGTTTGAGAAGAAACATAGCATCATAAGCTCAATTAACTGTTTGATCTTGTTGAGAAGTTTCTTAGCTTTCAGAAGATGGTTCTTTTCAGACCTGACTGTGAGTAGTATGACCTTGCGACTCTTGTTTGAAACATAATTGTAATGCAGAACTCCTGCTCACTAATTCCAACTCATACCAACTTTTTAACTTTATTTACAACACCAACCCTTAACATCTATGGTCCTCTTAGCTGTCAAAAACTCAATGTCCTCTCTGATTATTGGATAAAGGAATTTGGCAATCGTACACATACACACCAATTACAGGTTGGCAGAAAACAAAGAAAAACCAGGTTGAACTTTGTATACACATATTGACCTCTGATGGAAGAAAGAAAAACCAGCTCTGACTTTGTACACACATATTAACCTCTGATGGAACATAGAAAGAATTTGTCAATAAAAGCAGGTCTGGTGAACACAAAAACAGATGGAGTGAGTTGCACGATCGTCACACTCTTAGACCATCACCCCAACGTCCACTGTTCACCATCCTTGCTCGACACATTCTACGACCACTGACAGGCAAAATAATAAATAAATACAGTTTTGTTATAAACCGTCTCTGTGTTTAATTGTCAAAACAGCTGGAACAAGCCAGGTGTACATATATGCATCTTTGTAGATGTGCAACAAACATGATTATATATATGTGACAGCGATAAACAGATAAATCGTTACAAAGAGAACCGACTATACAACACAATTGATTCTTCTCATAGCCTCTATTCCCTTCATATGAAATTTAAAGCCAATCTGTCTATAATCTCAAGTTTTTCTTTTCTTTTTTATCCTTTTTCGATCCAGTCAACTGATGATCCAAACAGATGTGCTGCCACTTATGAGTAATTTCTTTGACTACAACATTTTATTTGCTCTTATGTTTAAGACCACACCAGTAAAGATCCTTATATTTCAGAATTTTTTAGATGAGGATTGATAATTTAAATTATTTGGACTACTGTTCTCTACTAGAGTGTTATTCTCACAACTTTTGTATCTCATACCGGCATATATAAAGGGCTATAACACTTGAAGTTAGGAGGTTAGATCTTTAATTGAATGTTGGGTAGAATGAGGGAGAAATTCATAATTCGATGTTTATTGCCATGGCAATGCCGTTGTCATTGTCATCACATGAATAGCTGATATGAGGAGTAATGATAGATTGCTCAACTTTTTTTTTTTTCACACCAAACAAGGCATATTGTCATTAGAAATGTAAGCAGCTACTATTTGGGATTGTATCTAACTGTGGAAGTTGAGCAGCAAGATGTCTATTCATATGACACTTAAACTTTAGCAAGTTAATACAGTCAGGAAACAGGGAAGGAATTCCAAAGTCAAGCAGTCAGAGAAAAAAAAACTGTTAGAGTAGAAGGAAGTGTTATTCTCACAACGTATCAGCCAATGTAACCTCTGACCTTCCCAAGTTTGATAAGAAAGTCAAAGGTTACATCAACTGAAACAGTAATGCTCAAGATGAAACAGTAGTCCGAATAATCCAAATAACACAACGTAAAAATCCTTAGCCTTCCAAAGTTATGCTATGAGGGTATGTTAGAAGGCAAAAGAGGCAGAGGAAAGCGAAAGAGAAGGTGGAGAGAAAATGCTTTTGATTGGACATCTCTCAACAGTTGGGCATCCATCAACTAACTTGCTCTGGATCAGAAGTCATGTGGGTTCGCAATCCACACAAAGCAAAAGATGCAACTCATGATGACAGATCCTTATTATTATTGACGCTCTAAAGCTCTTTCTCACAACGGTTCACATTGCTATGGATCTTACTTTTCATTTTAACTCTTATTCACACTAAACAAGGCACATTACCACTTGGACATAGGGTGCTACTATTTGGAGATTATATCTAGAGGGACACTATGTGAGGAGTTGAGCAACGAGATGTCTGTCCTCATTACATTTAAATTTCTGCATGTCAGTACGATCAAAGCAGTAGGAGACTAGGAAAAAATTCCAAAGTTTAGCAGTTCAAAGGAAAAAAATTATTAGAGCAAAAAGTTTTCTAGCATCCAGGGACCTCAGCAGTGAAGGGATGGGATTTTGCTACTTGCTGTATTAGTCAGGAGTATTTATGTCAATGGGATTCAAGCACTACAAGTTTATCAGAACAGATTCCATATACTTGAAAAACAGGCACAGGAATGTAATATTGCAGTGATGGGACAGAGGTTGGAGTTTGGTTGATAGTGTAGGGCATATTAGGTTGGAAACTCTTTTTTGATCTTGTCTAAGTGGGAGAGACTAGTTGTAAATGCACCAGCTTTGATATGCCAATATTACTCCATGCATGAGCGAATGGTGGCGTTGCAGAGATACAGGATAGTGTTAGGGTGTTTCTTTCTTTTTTTTTTTTGTATTCTTTTATTACTTTTAGCAACAAATGTTGTGTGTATATAGTCAAAACGCCATCTATTAGGCTTCCTGCCAGCCACTGCTTCCATATTTAATAACAATTCTCTAGCTCACATTTCACGATCTTCAAGGTATTAAAAGAACATTGAATTCCAGCTACAATTTCCAAATTTTTAAATATATGTGAATCATCATGATGCAAGTCATTCATTGCCGATATTACAATGCTTTCCAGTTGTCCCTAGTTTTTATCTGTGACACCCACCAATAGTACATAAAGTCGCAAAAAAAGGTTGAAAGTATAAGTAGTTTAAAATAGAGTTACTTTTCAATCATCTGCTATAACTTTATTAAAGGTTTTTTTTTCTGAAAAGCAGAGTTATTTCCCTTTAGATAATCTATACGGGCTTAGGAACAAAAGTGCATGCAGGTTCCAGTAAGCAAAGAAAACCGATGCTTCAGACATATATATATATATATATATATATATATATATATATATATATATATATATATATATATACAGGGTGTTTCAAAAGTCTTGGGAACATAAAGATTTTTAATAACTCAAAAACTATTAGGAGTTAAAAAATGAAATTGGTACCGTTGGAAAGGTTAAAGTTTCAAGTTTTGTGGGGAATCTTCAAACTTGCTCAATATGAGCACCATTCGTCACACGGCAGACATCTAGTCGATAGTCCATTTCCTGCCAAACGCGTTCCAGCATCTTGACGTCAATGGTTCCCACAACTGCCGTTATTCGAGCCTTTAGTTCGTCAATATCTCTTGGAAGGGGCGGCACATAGACTTGTTGCTTGACAAAGCCCCAAAGGAAAAAGTCACACTCAGTACCCCATATGCGAGTGCTATGCTTGTTAACTTTGCCATTCAGATAGAAGGTCGCCTCATCGCTAAAAACAAGCCGGTCATCAAAGCCGTTATCTTCCAACTTCTCTTGCATTGCAATGCAAAAGTCACGGCGAAGTGGCTTATCAGTGTCCTTCAACTTTTGGACCAACTTGAGCTTGTAAGGTACCATTTGCAGTCGTTTCCTTAAGACACGCCAGACAGTTGCTGGAGCAAGCTGAAGTTCCCTGCTGGCTCTTCTCACTGATTTACGGGGGCTCTGCTGAAAGGCTTCCGGACTTGCTCAACTGCATCTTCTGAAGTTGAAGGGCGACCTGTTCGCTTACTTGGGCACAAACACCCATCTTTCACAAATTTAGCATGCTATCTGACAATGGGTTTCCTTTCAGGGACTTCTTTTTTAAATTTCCTGCGAAATGCACGCTGAACACATGTCCACGATTCAGTCTTTGCAAATTGGAGGACGCAAAACGCCTTGTCTTGTTTAGAGAACGCCATTACTGCACATGGAAAGATAAGACGAAAATCCTTAGTATGACCAAAAACTTGATTAAGCAAGCTTTAAAATGACACTAGTTTCATTTTTCTACCTGGAATAGTTCATGAGATATACGCATTTGTAATGTTCCCAAGACTTTTGAAACACCCTGTATATATATATATATATATATATATACACACACACACTGGCAGGGAGACCCGACGTTACCTGGGATTGAATGATAATCAACGAATATTTCACACTCCTATATTTTTATTGTCATCAAAATCCGTGAAATTGGCCGGAAGGAAGCTTCACAATGCCTCCATGCAGTAACTTAGTTAAAAATATATGTTATTCTACATTGCACTATAGAGAACCTACTGTTTCTTTTATAAAATTATTTTATATAAACTCCTTTCCAGTTAAAAAAAAAAAACATTAAGAAATTTACGTGTCGAGTTTGAATTTACAGACCATGTCATGCAAAAAAAAAAAAACATGCTACCCACAGTAGAATTTGACTAGGGACAGACTTCTCTTTGGACTACTGCACTGCCCGGAAAAAAAACAATTTGCATTATTTCAGCTGTTTTGTAAGCTTTCCAATCGGATTTTTGAAAACTTTCCAATCGGATTATATGCATCATCATGCTGGATTTATCTTGGAATACATTCTATCTAAAGAACTATTTTGCATTTTGGATCAACTCTAGAGGAGTTTCATTCAAGCTGAAATATTATGCGCGGTTCGTTTTTATTAGTTTTTTACATATCCAATATTTTTTCATTTTTTTTATTTGGCAATTTATAACTACAATAAATTACGGTTTCACTTAATGCCTTAACTAGCAAATTCTAGCATTGCTACAAATATAATTTGCTGATTTCTTTATGTCCTCTGATGAGAAGAATAATAAGAATAGCATTCTTTGAAACTCCGCAGAATAAAGACTTTGTAAATTGTTTTTTGGAGTATTCAGTCGAACAATAAATTTTGATTGTAAAGTTCAACTTACAGTTTTAATTTTCTTTCTCTTATATATATATATATATATATAGTAAGTTATAAAATATATATGACTATTAAGCTACACTGAATATTCCGCGTTTCATCCACTCTAGGACACTTCAGGCTTATGCGCATAGAGTGGATGAAACGCGGAATATTCAGTGTAGCTTAATCGTCATATATATTTTATAACTTACTAACTAGCTCTACCTACGTATTGAGCACTTTTGAAGTAAATACTTAAAGTTTACGCATAAATTTATACTTTAGTATATTAATTTTATATGAGTAAATGAAGTAATTATATATACATATATATATATGGCATAATCACATGGACACACTGGTTCTTATTAGATCACCAAAGTTAAGCAATGCTGAGCCTAGTCAGTACCAGATGGGTGACCATTTGAGAATACCAAGTGCTATAAACATAATGTCATCTTCCCTAAGCAGGATATACATGCGACTGGGGATTGCTTGTGAATTTGATATTCCCATGTAACCTCTTCTTTTGGAAGGAGCCAGTTCAACCCACATCACATAAATGCTGCTAGCATATACACACACACACACACACACACACACACACACACATATATAAATAGTAGAGTCGTTCCATCACTAGTATATATATATATATATATATATACCCTGTATATATTTGTGTATGTCGATCTTGTGTATAAGTTAACATGCATTTTAAGACCAAAAATTGTCATTTTGAGTATTACCTATGCATGAGTCGACTGTAGATTCTCTAGACAAGTTAAATGCTCTTTCTCATGACTCTTTCTTGCACAGATAATTTCCTTTTTGGTGCTTTTTTTTTTTTGTAAGACATATAAATTGTTTCTCAAAATCTGCAAGTGATAATGCGATTTTCATAAAACCAACCGGCTGCACACTTACATGCAACGAACGCAAATGTTGCTAATCAAACATTCTGATCAACGACATGCTGTAGATTCCAGGCGCAGTTATTGTTTTTAGGCATAATTTATGTCACGTACTATCATAATAACAAACGCATACATTGCATGAGCCGTAATATACCGTAATAATATGAACAGATGCGTTAAGTGCCATCAAATGGTTTCATTAAATAGTCGTCATTAAATTATTAAAATTTGTTGAACTTAGGGGAGAATGACATATTGTAAACACTGCATTTGCTAACCTACTATAAAAAAAACGTCATGGAATACATCATATCAAACTTAGGCCGAAAGCTACATTTAAAGAGTGAGCATTGCAAAAGCTATTCCAATTATTATTAAGCCTCCCACTGAAAAAATGCATGTGCTTACATGCTGGCAAACACACTGCAGTAGGGTTTGGAAGGAGTGTGATTAATTACTAGGATTACCAGTTTATACCAGGTGCACAAACAAAATGGCATTTTCTATGTTATGGTTATATATCTATAATATAAAGCTAAACGTCCGTGTGTGTCTGATCACAAATAGGCTCCTATATGGTTGACTATTATAGAAAACTGATCACATATAATGATAGAAGATGTATTGAGACACAGGAATGGGTATGTTTGATCTGGCATAATGATGATTCATTAAAATTGTGGGGTCTGCGTACGCGCCTGGTCCACAAAGTATGGAAATAAATAAATTTAAAAATTAAAAAAAGACGTCTACAAGTGTTTTTCATATAGATGTACATAATAATACTTTGATAAGTATGTTTTAACTTAAATAGGGATGGTATAATAAAATTGTGGGGTCTGTGTTCGCACCTGGCCTCCATAGAATGGAAATAGGCACAAACTTTAATAAAGACTTTTCATATCTATCTGTGTAAGTATACTTTGATAATTATGTTTCAGTTTGAAGAAATATGGTATAATAAAATTATGGGGTGTTCGTTTGCACCTGACCTCTATAGAATGTAAATATGTCACAAAGTTTAACAAGGTTTTTTAATATAGATCCACAGAATATTGTGATAAGTGTTTCCATGTGAACAGGTATGGTATAATAAATTATGGGGTTTATCTATTTTATTTTTACTTTCATCATATTTTGCTTTGGTTTTGATACCCCCAAATTCAACCCAAATTTACAACCCTTCCTTTTCATAACCTATCATATTTTCATAAATCAGAGTCCATTTTCTGTAGGCTGTTTTTGAACCCAGTCAACGACGAGTACTTTTGCTAGTATATATATATATATATATATATATATATGTATAGATATAACTGAACTCGTCTTGCTTGGGCATTGAAATCGTCTATCCTGTTTCGCTTTGCAAGTTCTGGTTTACAACTTCCTTCCGGTTTCAATAAACGCAAAGCCATAAAAGCCCCCCCCCCCTTTTTTTTTATTGACAATTGTCTTTATTATTTTCTTTTTTTTCGTATAGATTTATACATTTTATTTTTTTACACTCTTAAAACCGAAGATAATTTTTTTATTAATAAAAAAAAAATAGTTCTGCTGAAGTGTTTCACTTGCTTTTTTTTTCTTTTAAAATAATAAAATACACTAATAATGTTTTCATAATTTGCTGGTGAATGTTGAAACTAAAATACTAAGTAAATTTTATATTTATCTATTACACAAAAAAAAGAATAGATAAAAAAAATCATATTTACTTGCACCCACCCCCACCCCCACCCCCGAGGGCAAAGGTCAGATTGTGTGTTAATTTGTTTTTCACATTTAAAATATGAAAATAAAAACTGGCTTTTACTTTTTTTTACATTAGCATTTTACAGATTTTATTTGTATTTTTCATTGCAAGTTGGAACCGTTTTCCAACAAAAACAAAGCAAATATGTTTACAATTTAAAATTTTTTTTGTATTCTGTAATTGAGAGTTTAAAGACGTTAAAATTACTCAGATCAGTTTTCCCAGTCGTTGAAACGGTGTTAATAAAAAGAAACTACTTAACTATCAACACATAAAAACATCTCACTTTTTTAAAACCGAAAATAATAAAATCAAGTATGTTAGCATCCCAAATTTTAAAACCGATTACTTTGGCCACATAGCAGTAATGAGACATGTAAGCGTTAACATATTTTTCAAGTTTGGTGGTGGGCGTCATAAGTTCCAAACATTTTAAAAATACGTAGGAACACTTCAAAACGTGTGTGTGTGGGAGGGGGGGGGGCATTTCACTTTTTTTTTTTTTAAAAGATTTGCTTTGAAAAGGTCTCACCATTAAATATTACTTAATCAGTTAATTATTATTTCCTGATATTTTTAAGGCTGTTAACACACACAAAAAACTAGAGTGAACCTGTACAATGTGCACTCCCTTTTTTTTTTTTTTCATTTTTTTTTTTTTTTTCAATTTTTTTAAAGGATTACACCCCTTTTATATAAAGGATTTTTTATTTAATCTAAGGGCAATGATGTTCAGTCCTTTATTATCCAATATATTCCATATTGTTTTCACTGGTCACCATGTTTGTTTTTGCACATGCGCATGCATTCAATTTTCGCACGTTTATATATTTTCTATAGTCACTATTCCCTAACTAGCTATAACATATACTGACCCAACGGCTCACAGGTAGTCTAGTATATATATATATATTACAATAGAAAAATGCGAGCATGAAAAGTAATATGGTTAAGCTTAAACATGGAAAAGTAAAGGACTAATTATTAAAACTGGAAAAGAAAAGGACAAGATGTTCTAGTGAAAAATATAATAAATTTATAACTTAAAATATTGCAGCATTAAGAATTCATTATATATAATGTTATAAATTGAATTAAAAGAAAAAATTCTTAAATGGTATAGCTGGAAATGTCTTCTCAATTATTAAATCATTTCTTTCTGATAGGTTCATAAGAGTAGTAGTTGAGGGGCAAAAATCAGAAGCTCACAGTATTAATGCCGGTGTCCCTCAGGGGTCCATCCTGGGCCCAACTCTTTTCCTGATCTACATTAATGATCTTCCAAATCACATCCTTACATCATTTGTAGACATTTATGCTGATGACACTACCATTTATGGTAGCACATCTAAGACAGTAAACGACCAAGTTCTCTCCAATTCTCTCTCCTCTGATCTTGAGCACGTAGTACAATAGGGTAAGGAGTGGCTGGTTACTTTTAATGCATCTAAAACCAAGCTTCTCTCTTTACATCATCAACATTCTGATCCACATCTGGCATCAATTGAAATGAATGGCTCTCGTCTTCAGGAGGCCTCAAGTTTTGACAAGCTTCTGGGCTTGACCATTACTCCTGATCTTAAATGGAACACGTACATCAAATCTGTTGCCAAGGCCGCTGGAAAAATGGTGGGATCTTTCTATCGATCCGGTAGATATCTCACTGCTGTTGCAATTCTCTATCTATATAAGAGCCAGGTACGTCCAAGGATGGAATACTGTTGCCACATCTGGGCAGGAGCTGCTAGAAAGGACTTGTCCTGTCTTGATAGAGTTCAAAATAGACTTCGTAGCCTCGTAGGAGATGTCCTTTTCTCTTCCTTGCAACCTCTATCACACAGAAGAGATGTTGCGAGTTTGTCTCTGATGTATTGTTATTTTCATGGAAAGTGTTCGACTGAGCTTCAATCTATGGTCCCCCCTCACCAAACTTTCACAAGAAACACTCATCTAGCTGTAAACACTATCAATAATTCCCCCCACTCTTTATCTGTGCCTAAACCTAAATGTAGATTCCATGAACAAAGCTTCTTTCTTAGAACTGCACGCCTGTGGAATTGTCTTCCATTTTCCTGCTTTCTGGCTGACTACAATATGGTTGTCTTCAAGTCTAACGTAAATAAGTTCTTGATGAACCGTTCCATATAAGTTATCAAATTTACCAAATTTTCATTACTAATGATTACTATATTGTCCAATTTCTACTGTACACTCTTTAACCCTTATCCTTGGGTGGCCTCTTGGCCTTGATAATGTGGTGATGCCTATGTAAAAAAAACAAAAAAAACTCAATATATTTCTAGAAATGATTCTGAATAGAAAGAAACAAATGCCAACGATTATCATCTGTTTTATTTGGATTCTTCGGACTACTGTTCTCATACTGAGTGGCATTTTCAAGGGCCCGTAGCATAGTGGATAAAGTACTTGGTAAATTCAATTGTAAAGTTAATCCTCAGTGCAGACAACACTTAAAATAGAACTGTGAATTACTTTGGACTTCTATGGAACGAGAGCAAACTACCCCCGTGGATTAAATAAAGGGTTCTGTTTGAAATTCCATGCAGATTCCAGAGTTTGACAAAAGATCCACAAATTCGACAAGATGTAACTGGGGTAGCATGCTCTTGTTCTGGCAGCCATGTCTGGATAGAAATCCCAAGCAATTCGCAATTGTACTTTGAGTGTCACCCGCACTGAGCCTACCTTGTGTAACTTACAATTGAATTTTATCATGAGTTCTTGTGTAAAGATTCCAGAGTTCGACAAGATACACCTGAAGAAGATCGCAAGTGAAAACAACACTCAAGATAAAAACAGTAGTCTGAAGAATCCAAATAATCCAAATAATTCTTCACCTCAAAGATTCAGCAATGTGATAATTATCTGATTCATTTAAAATTAATGAATCATGATCAACAACAACAGCAGCAACAGCAACAACGGATGCAGCACAACTTAAGACAAACTCACACATGAAATATCAAGGATAGAATTTCAAATAATTTCTGATAATAATTGAAGTAAAAAATATCTCAATTACGTTTTAGTTGATATATCCTATAAAAGCATACGGAATCGCTATTTTCCCTTTTTTCATGACACCCTTGAAACGTCTTAGGTGTAGAACCATTCTTGAAATACAAAAATGTTTTTGTCCCAACCAAAATAAAAAAAAAATGGCTGTGTAAATCCAATCAGAAAAGCTTTAAAGTTAAGATCAGCATAGTGTAGTGGTCTTCTCGTGTCAAGACAGAAAGTTATGAAGAATTCAGAGATTCAGTCAATAAATCGATTCTGGTATCTGATTGGTTCGTTCTTATCACATATGGTTATAAAAATCTTTGTGGTCATACGTTTTTAATATATTGCAACAAAACCTGAACTGGTGACCCTTCGATATGATTCAAACATAACAGGAATTAGTTTAGAAACACTAACTTGTCTTTCTTCGATTGGTGAATTCTCTCAGTATTTCCTCAGGCGTCTTCCTCCATAGGTTTTTTTCAAAACTGAAGAGTCAAAAAATAAAAAAAAAAGGATTTTTCATCATTTACTTTTATTCTTAGTATAATGTCAACATTTTGCTTGTATTCTGACTTACTATGAGTGCTTATTGGCTCCACCAGTGAGAACAAACACACAGGACATCCTCAAAGCTTGGTGTCAGTCTCTCTCACCATTTTTCAGTTCATATGGTTGAAAAATATAAAGATATTAATTTGTATATGAGTGGTTGCATTAAGAAGAACTAACTGTGGAGGACAATATATTGAGTATTTGGCAGTGGAAAGAACACCTCGAGATTAAGAGGTGGTGAAAATTATGGTGTCAATGAAAAGGAGCGTTGCCAATTTTTATTTAAATTACAAATATTTTGGCTAGAAAATAAAAGTCGGAAATTTTGAGAACTGAAGTCATGTTATGAAGAAGTGCTAATTACAATTCGAGAATCAAACTTGTAAATTTAATTTTTTTTTTTTGTGGTTGAAAATCAACAACAATATGAAGGGCTAGTTATATGGCCGTGTATGTATCTAGAGATGTAAGTGCTGATCCGAGCAAGGGTCTGTATGATGTGAAATAGTCTTTAAATACCATGGGGTTTAAAAATATAAGGACATTAATTTGCATATGAGAGGATGCATTAAGTAGGGTGAATTGTGGAGGACAGATAGTGAGTCGCATGTTTGGCAGAAGATAAAATACCTCGAAATTAAAGTGTGAATTATGGAATCAATGAAAAGGGGTGCTGCCAATTTTTATTTAAATTACATGATCGTGTTTTCCCAATATTTTCAAATTTTCAGCCTTACGGAACTCGAGTGTCTTTCGTCCGACTCTTTTTAAGAAGAATCACTGAAGGATTTCATTTTTGCTTTGATACAACCATAACTATGATGAGGATCACCATTATTTCCATCAAAATTGGAAATATTTTTTCAAATCTTCACCAGCTATGGACAAATAGCTCTACTGCCTTGTAGACGCTTTGAGAAAGGCAAAGGTTAAGGAAGTAAACCCCGACAAAAATCTGGTTTGGAATCCTGATAGTCGAATGGTGAAGTACTGCAACACCTTTCGGGCAACTCCTGCAGCTGTGCGGGCCCCAATCATATTGGCTTGCTTTTCTGTCAGACTTTGTCTACAACACTGAAAGCAGGGCCCTGATTACTGGGAAAACCTAGGTCTCCTTATCATGTGCCTAGATTTGCATCCAATGACGCAACTCCAGCTCCGAATTTATAGCCATAGCAGATGCTGCAGTGCATCAGATATAGAACACCATTGTCTCACAAGACAGAAGATTGCTATCATCATTTTTCCAAATCATTCGATTTATACATACCTTATTCCAAACGACAGATTTTCAAGTCAACTTTTACCTCATGTTAACAAAATAATATCCGAATTCTAAAAGTGCCAAAGCTTACAATTTGTATACAATGGAAAAGAAAAAGACTGTGACTTTTTAAATGGTATATAACATAAATATAGATAGATATATTGAAACATAACATGTATCATTATGATTAATTTGCAGCTGTTGTTACAGACCAACTATGACGTATTATTCCAGGAAACGCTTTGTCACCAGGTGTGAAAAAATAATTTCCTGGATCTAGATGAAAAGAAGAAAAAAATTTAAAAATCTAGCTATCCGTTCCCAAACTCCACTTTGAGTAACAAAAAAGATATCAATAAACAACAACAATAACAACAAGTGTTAGTTTTACTGATTTAGAACGGCTTTAAAGCTTCACAGCTCAATTTTGTGACCAAATTTCAAACAATTTATACAGTTCATAAGTCACCTTCTCAGCTATATTTTGAAAAAAAAAAGTTCAATTTTCGTTTAATAAAACAAAAGTTATAATAAAATTACTGTGTTAAAAAATTCTCAGAATATGTAAGGAACGTAGTGACGTTTTTTTTTTAATTTTGATTTGCTATTGGTTACCATAGCAACCAAATCTGTTATGCTACTTCAAATCGGCTAGGAACAGTGGAGATGATGATGTAACAAGATATAAAAAAAACTGTTGTTAATAATTCACTGCTGTCCTGATCTGTCGCTCAGCTGTACTATCGCTAATAATTCGCAGGTAACAAGTGAAACAGAGAGAGAATATTATTTCAAGGTAAAGCCTGGAAAAATCATGGTTTACATAGAAAAATGCAAGCATGAAAAGTAATATGGTTAAGATTAAACATGGAAAAGTAAAAGGACTAGTTGTTAAAACTGGAAAAGAAAGGAACAAGATATTCTAGTAAAAAATATAATAAATTTATAACTTAAAATATTGTAGCATTAAGAATTGATTACATAATGTTAAATTGAATTTTTAAAAAAATTCTTAATGCTGCAATATTTTAAGTTATAAATTTATTATATTTTTTACTAGAACATCTTGTCTTTTTCTTTTCCAGTTTTAACAACTAGTCCTTTTACTTTTCTATGTTTAATCTTAACCATATTATTTTTCATGCTCGCATTTTTTCAATATAATAACATGTATGGCTTATTAAATGAGAATACTAACAAACTAAGCACAATAAAACAAGATAATGCCAGGGAAGCAGGATAATGTTGATCTGGTATAAATATGTTTTCTCGAAACAGCATAAATTCAAAATATCAAAAAAACATGAACTTGAAAAAGATAATTTTCTAGTTTTGAGGTACATACAGGTTTTGGAAGGAAAGTAAGTTCATAAAATCTCGATGTATTGGAGGAGAATTCTTTGGAAATTAAAAACAACTGAAAAGGGTACTTATTTTGGGAAGAATATACGTCCCTGTTGATTTAGAAATTAATATTTCTTCACTTTAAAGGATGAAAAATTCAATTATGATTGTCGTCAGAGTTCAAAGTTCAAATATCTACATTCATATTTGTCTGTTGGGACAAGGATTAACTCTTCATAAATATATATTTCATGTTCTTATGATTTCTCAAGTAACCTATACTCAAAGTGAGGGATCAAATCTCCTGGTGAGAATTGTGTTTCTTTGATAGTTTCCAAGGTGGATTTGAGGTGCTTTTTCTTATAACTAAATCGTAGCCTTTTATTTGGATGGTAGGCTGTGTGTCTGGGTTGATAGCTTGTAACACCCTCTCTTATGAAGTTGCGTAAGGACCCCATATCTTCAAAAACTTCGTAAAACTCGGCTCATATCGTCTGGTACTTCAAGAGGCATCACATTGAATCTGGTATGCTGAAAACGAATAACAAAATTCATGCAGACAAAAAGGACAACAGACACTTGAATTCTATTCTACTTCACAAAATATACAGACTTTTTTTTGCAAATATATGGTTCAGTTCTTAGTAAGTTTTAAAAAGTCTAAAATCTCTCTTCTCTTCGGAGGCAGCACGCAGATGGATCAGAGGAGGGGGTCATGTCTCAGGGAGCGGTGATATTACTTCGAGTTCCACACACAAACTCTGGCTGGAAACTGGAGACTCTCTCAGAACTCGCTAATTTCGTGTGGCACTAGCATTAAATAGGAGTGTGAGTGTTCGGGATGGAAAGTTTCCTCAGCCAATCAAATCACGCCACGCACTTACGGAAAAACCCAGATTGCAGGTGTGTAATCCAGCCATGTTGCTAGAGATTCAAAGTCAACATCTAATTCTCATGATACCATGGGTCAACAGCTGTCAGTCAGAACCCCCGACACTGAGTTTGTTGGTCCAGACGATTTCCTGTCGTCAATTTTGAAATATAAAATATATCTCTAATTCAAAAAGTATCTTACTGCCACATGTCCATATAACCTGGTCTTCGTTTCTCTTTCCTTCGACCGCATACTGACTACAGCTGGCTCATTCTTGTTTTCAACTTCACACGTCCATTCTCATCAACGTTCACTTTGTTTCTGCCCAAGCATGATGTGTTCCTTTTCTCTTTTTTTCCTTTTTTATTCTCGTGCACACTTCCTAGTTTGCATATGTGCTTTTTTTTGACTACTACTGCTGCTAATCTCTTCACTAGCCAGCCATCCTTTGCTGCTGATGATATTTTCCATGCGCTCATATACACTGGCAAAAAAACTGACTGAAAATCTTTTCAAGTCTTATATATTGGAGCTCTACACTGGTAGGTGGAGTATGAATTTTGGCAAGGGTTACATTAGTACATATCGGGATAATCTGGTAGCAAATGGAAATATACCGAGTTGCAGGAGGCGTGATTGAAGTGGGGATCAAAGGTTAGCTCCCTAGACAAAACATGCTAGAAATGCAGGTTTCGAATCATATGACACAGTCATATGTCATCTATTTGAGTGACAGAACAGTTTCTCGCAGTTCCTCATTAGGCATGGTACAGATGTGATGCATTCGACAATATAGAAACTAAGTGAATGTTACCTTGAGACTCTGTCCATACATCATCATCAAGACTAAGTTAAGAAAATGAAGTACGTAAGTAATTAGTAGGGCTGTGACAACAGCATATTCTTTTGTTTTGACTCTTGAGTATATATCCATTAATATCTTATATGTTTTTATGTAGACTGATATGGTTCTCGGTTGATTGATCTTACTGTGTCGGATATATACGTCAAAAGAATAAAAAGAATATTCTGTTGTCACAGCCCTAGTAATTAGTTACATGGCCTCTTTCCATGCAAGGACAAGTTCTCTAAATTCTATCCCTATCTATTTGGTCGGGCTCCTTGCCCGGACCAATGTGACTCTCTTTTTCCAGATTTCCTTGTCTCCCATCAGTTGCCTCAGATCTTCAGAATCACAGTTGGTGTCATATGCAATTTGTTGGATGTACGTGGATCTAGGTCATCATATGATCGTACATCCAGCGAATTGCACATGATGCTAACTGTGATCCTCTAAATAAAATTTTTGAAAACTCAGCAATTCTTCTTTAGGCCGACTTGTACAATGCACATACCCTTATAGTTTTTCTTTTCATATTTTGTTTTCAATTCTTTTCAGCAGATTATTATTAATCGACAAGATTAGCAAAAGAAAAAAAAAATGAAAAGTTAAATATTTAAAGATTTTTAGGAGGGGCTCAGTTTCTAATTCAATGTTCTAGTAAATCGATCCCCCATATTGGAACCAGTCAATAAGAACATGAAACCAGTACAAATAGAGGTTTTTTTTGTTTGTTTTTTTCCAAAATTAAAAACACAATTTCTTTCAAGTTTTAAATAAGAAAATAATAATTATTCATTAAATTCAAATTTGTTGAGATTTAATCTTCCTCTAATGCATTCAGATCTAATGCTAATTGCATCCGGTGAACTAAAGGCTCTTTATGCAAAATTTGAAACAGTACCAACCAATACTTATGGAACTATTATGCTTCTAATTTGCTATTACTATACTACTTAAGGTTTTAAACCATTAAAAATAAGCAAAAGTTAAGGCCCATTGACTTACACTTCTTACACACAAATTAGTTATCCTTTTTCAGTCTACCAGTAATTCCACTGCACTTTTTGTACCCAATGTTTACAAATACCACAAAAAAAACTAAATAGCATCCAACTTCTTTTCCTTAAACTGAACAACTCCCTACATAGTACCCCTGTAACTTATGTCCCTGATAGTAGCCCCCTACATCAAAGTGGTGATGTGCCTTGTTTGGGGTGAAAATGTTATAAAAAAAAAAAAAAAAGAAAGAAGGGAACTTTCTTCTTTCTGGCAGCTTTCCAACAATATAACTACTAATCATTACTTTGTTCTTAATGTAAAATACATTAACAAAATTGAGCACAAGGTCAAAAATGGGAAAAGAGAAAGGCTGGTCTTCACAAATTATTTCTAATTAATCTAACCTAGCTAGATTTATTATCACTCTATCTATTATTTATATCTATCTGGCTCTTTGCCTGAACCAATGTGATTCTCTCTTTCCAGATTTCCCTGTCTTACATCAGATGCTTCAGATCTTCTGGATCACAGTAAGTGTCATGTGCAATTTCTGGATGTATGTAGATCTACGTTGTCCTATGCTCATGCGTCCTTGCTATTGAGTGGAGTCCACGGCAATACATTTCTCACCAACTCTTGCTTGCTCCTCTGGCAGTGACTGGCAAATTGTAGATGTCGCTCCTTGATATGGTAGTAGCTATGGCAGGTAGATTGACATAAAGTTGCTGCTTTGTGGGATGATCTTACCAAAATATATTTAACACTGTTTGTAGCGTATGGGTGTACGTGCCACCTAGCTTTCTTTCCAATCTTTTAGCAAGTGTCCAGATTGTAGCACCTTCAGCAAGGACAGACTCAACCACTGCTCTGAAGAACTGCCTTTACAGTTTGTCAATTAGCCTTGAAGTCCATACTGAATGCAGCTTATCCAATGCAACATATGCTTTTGAGATGCAAATTTCGATATCTCTCTCCATGGACCTATGGTGCTGCCCAAGCATTTAAACACAGTGACTTCTTTTAGTGTTGTTCCACCGAGAGTTTGATCTTCCCCTTTACATTGAAAGTCATAAACTTTGTTTTATCTGCATCAGCATAAAGACCAATGTCATTGCAATTTTTTCTACATCACATAATAGCGTTTGTGCATCAATAGGGTTATTCACAAACAGAGCAAAATCGTCTGTGTAATCTGCATAAATTATGCGATGCGATGAATGATGTCTGCTTCTGGATTTATTTAAGTTGAAACTCAGCATACTCTGTATATATAGTGGTGCTAAATACACAGTCAAGACAGACGATATAAAAAAAAAAAACGGCAAGAATGTTTCCTTAAAGTACACTGGTGCAAATGTCAAAGAATTCAGTGCAACCATCAAGCATTCTGACCATTGCTTAAGTCTGTTGTATAGCATCATGGTAAGAGTTTTTGTATAGCATCATGATAAGTGTGTTTTTATAGAATCAGGATATGTGTATTTGTATAGCATCATGATGAGTGTGTTTGTATAGCATCATGATAAATGTGCTTGTATAGTATCATGATGAGTATGTGTATAGCATCATGATGTGTGTGTGTGTAAAGCATCATGAGTGTGTGTGTATAGCATCGTGATGTGTGTGTGTATAGTATCATGATGTGTGTGTGTATAGCATCATGATGTGTGTATAGCATCATGATGTGTGTGTGTATAGCCTCATGATGTGTGTGTATAGCATCATGATGAGTGTGTGTATAGCATCATGATGAGTGTGTGTGTATAGAATTATGATGAGTGTGTGTGTGTATAGCATCATGATGTGTGTGTGTAAAGCATCATGATGAGTGTGTGTGTATAGCATCATGATGTGTGTATAGCATCATGTGTGTGTGTATAGCATCATGATGTGTGTGTGTATAGCATCATGATGAGTGTGTGTATAGCGTCATGATGTGTGTGTGTAAGGCATCATGATGTGTGTGTGTATAGCATCATGATGTGTGTGTGTATTGTATCAGGATGAGTGTGTGTATAGAGCATCATGATGTGTGTGTGCATAGCATCATGTGTGTGTGAATAGCATCATGATGTGTGTGTATACCATCATGATGTGTGTGTATAGCATCATGATGTGTGTGTATAGCATCATGATGAGTGTGTATAGCATCATGATGTGTGTGTATAGCATCATGATGAGTGTGTGTATATAGCATCATGATGAGTGTGTGTATATAGCAGTATGATGAGTGTGTGTGTATAGCATCATGATGTGTGTATAGCATCATGATGTGTGTGTATAGCATCATGATGTGTGTGTGTAAATAGCATCATGATGAGTGTGTGTATATAGCATTATGATGAGTGTGTGTGTATAGCATCATGATGTGTGTGTATAGCATCATGATGTGTGTGTGTGTAAAGCATCATGATGAGTTAGTGTATTGCATCATGATGAGTGTGTGTATATAGCATCAATATGAGGTGTGTGTATTGCATCATGATGAGTGGGTGTGTGTTGCATCATGATAAGTGTGTGCGTATTTCATCATAATAAGTGTGTGTATAGCATCATTATGAGTGTGTTTGTATTGCATGATGATGAGTGTGTTTGTATTGAATCATGATGAGTGCATTTGTATTGCATCATGATGAGTGTGCGTGTATTGCATGATGATGAGTGTGTGTATTTCATCATGATGAGTGTGTGTGTATTTTATCATGATGAGTGTGTGTGTATTGCATCATAATGAGTGTGTTTGTATTGAATCATGATGAGTGTGTTTGTATTGACCATGATGAGTGTGTGTGTGTATTGCATCATGATGAGTGTGTGTTTATTGCATCATTATGAGTGTGTTTGTATTGAATCATGATGAGTGTGTGTGTATTGCATCATGATGAGTGTGTGTGTATTGCATCATGATGAGTGTGTGTGTATTGCATCATTATGAGTGTGTTTGTATTAAATCATGATGAGTGTGTTTGTATTGAATCATGATGAGTGTGTTTGTATTGCATCATGATGAGTGTGTGTGTATTGCATCATGATAAGTGTGTGTATATAACATCATGATGAGTGTGTTTGTATTTCATCATGATGAGTTTGTGTGTGTATTGCATCATGATGAGTGTGTGTGTATTGCATCATTATTAGTGTGTGTCTATTTCCTCATGATGAGTGTGTGTGTGTATTTCATCATGATTAGTGTGTGTGTATTGCATCATGATGAGTGTGTGTGTATTAAATCATGATGAGTCTGTGTATATCATGATGATGAGTGTGTGTATTTCATCATGATGAGTGTGTGTGTATTGCATCATGATGAGTGTGTGTGTATTTCATCATGATTAGTTTGTGTGTATTTCATCATGATGAGTGTGTGTGTATTGCATAATGATGAGTGTGTGTGTATTGCATCATAATAAGTGTGTGTATATAGCATCATGATGAGTGTGTTTGTATTTCATCAGGATGAGTGTGTGTGTATTGCATCATGATGAGTGTGTTTGTATTACATCATGATGAGTGTGTGTGTATTTCCTCATGATGAGTGTGTGTGTATTTCATCATGATGAGTGTGTGTGTATTGCATTATGATGAGTGTGTGTGTATTGCATCATAATGAGTGTATGTGTATTGCATCATAATAAGTGTGTGTATATAGCATCATGATGAGTGTGTGTGTATTTCATCATGATGAGTGTGTGTGTATTGCATCATGATGAGTGTGTTTGCATTTCATCATGATGAGTGTGCGTGTATTGCATCATGATGTGTGTGTGTATATAGCATCATGATTAGTGTGTGTGTATTTCATCATGATGAGTGTGCGTGTATTGCATCATGATGAGTGTGTATATAGCATCATGATGAGTGTGTTTGTATTTCATCATGATAAGTGTGTTTGCATAGCATCATAATGAGTGTGTGTGTATTGCATCATCATGAGTGTGTGTATAGCATCATAATGAGAGTGTTTACAGCATCATGATGAGTGTGTGTATTGCATCATTATGAGTGTGTGTGTATTGCATCATTATGAGTGTGTTTTTATAGCATCATGATGAATGTGTTTGTATTTCATAATGATGAGTGTGTGTGTATTGCATCATGATGAGTGTGTGCGTATTGCATCAAAATTAGTGTGTGTCTATTTCCTCATAATGACTGTGTTTGTATTGCATCATGATGAGTGTGTGTATTTCATCATGATGAGTGTGTGTGTATTGCATCATGATGAGTGTTTTTGTATTGCATCATTATGAGTGTGTGTGTATTGCATCATGATGAGTGTTTTTGTATTGAATCATGATGAGTGCGTTTGTATTGCATCATGATGAGTGTGTGTGTATTGCATCATGATGAGTGTGTTTGTATTTCATCATGATGAGTGTGTGTATTGCATCATGATGAGTGTGTGTATTGCATCATGATGAGTGTGTGTGTATTGCATCATGATGAGTGTGTTTGTTATGCATAATTATGAGTGTGTTTGTATTGCATCATGATGAGTGTGTGTGTATTTCATCATGATGAGTGTGTGTGTATTGCATCACGATGAGTGTGTGTATTGAATAATTATTAGTGTGTTTGTAATGCATCATGATGTGTGTTTGTATTGCATCATGATGAGTGTGTGTGTATTTCATCATGATGAGTGTGTGTGTATTGCATCATTATGAGTGTGTGTATTGCATTATGATGAGTGTGTTTGTAATGCATCATGATGTGTGTTTGTATTGCATCATGATCAGTGTTAGTGTATTTCATCATGATGAGTGTGTGTGTATTGCATCATGATGAGTGTGTGTGTATTGCATCATGATGAGTGTGTGTATTGCATGATGATGAGTGTGTGTATTGCATGATGATTAGTGTGTGTATTTCATCATGATGAGTGTGTGTGTATTGCATCATGATGAATGTGTGTGTATTTCATTATGATTGTGTGTATTTAATCATGATGAGTGTGTGTGTATTTCATTATGATGAGTGTGTTTGTATTGCATTATGATAAGTCTGTGCATATAGCATCATGATGAGTGTGTGTGTATTTCATCATGATGAGTGTGTGTGTATTGCATCATGATGAGTGTGTTTGTATTTCATCATGATGAGTTTGTGTGTATTTCATCATGATGAGTGTGTGTGTATTGCATTATGATGAGTTTGTGTGTATTGCATCATGATAAGTGTGTGTGTATAGCATCATGATGAGTGTGTTTGTATTTCATCAGGATGAGTGTGTGTGTATTGCATCATGATGAGTGTGTGTGTATTGCATCATGATGAGTGGGTGTGTATTTCCTCATGATGAGTGTGTGTGTATTTCATCATGATGAGTGTGTGTGTATTGCATCATGATGAGTGTGTGTGTATTGCATCATAATGAGTGTATGTGTATTGCATCATAATAAGTGTGTGTATATAGCATCATGATGAGTGTGTGTGTATTTCATCATGATGAGTGTGTGTGTATTGCATCATGATGAGTGTGTTTGTATTTCATCATGATGAGTGTGCGTGTATTGCATCATGATGAGTGTGTGTATATAGCAACATGATGAGTGTGTGTGTATTGCATCATGATAAGTGTGTGTGTATTGCATCATGATGAGTGTGTGTATATAGCATCATGATAAGTTTGTTTGTATTTCATCATGATAAGTTGCATAGCATCATAATGAGTGTGTGTGTATGGCATCATCATGAGTGTGTGTATAGCATCATAATGAGTGTGGGTATAGCATCATGATGAAATGGTGTGTATTGCATCATGATAAGTGTGTGTATATAGCATCATGATGAAGGTGTATATTGCTTCATTATGAGCGTGTGTATATAGCATCATGATGAGTGTGTGTGTATTGCATCATGATGAGTGTGTGTATATAGCATCATGATGAGTATGTTTGTATAGCATCGTGATGAGGATGTGTGTATTGCATTGTGATGAGTTTGTGTGTATATCATCATGATGAGTGTGTGTATTGCATCATGATGAGTGTGTGTATATAACATCATGATTAGTGTGTGTATAGCATCATGATGAGTGTGTGTGTGTATAGCATAATGATGAGTGTGTGTGTATTGCCTCATGATGAGTGTGTGTATTCCGTCATGATGGGTGTGCGTATATAGCATCATGATGAGTGTGTTTGTATTGCATCATGATGAGTGTGTGTGTATTGCATCAGGATGAGTGTGTGTGTATTGCATCAGGATGAGTGTGTGTATTGCATCATGATGAGTGTGTGTTTATTGCATCATGATGAGTGTGTGTATAGCATAATGATGAGTGTGTGTGTATTGCATCATGATGAGTGTGTGTATTCCGTCACGATGAGTGTGCGTATATAGCATCATGATGAGTGTGTTTGTATTGCATCATGATGAGTGTGTATGTATTGCATCATTATGAGTGTGTGTTTATTGCATCATTATGAGTGTGTGTGTATTGCATCAATATGCGTGTGTTTTTATAGCATAATGATGAATGTGTTTGTATTACATCATGATGAGTGTGTTTGTATTGCATCATGATGAGTGTGTTTGTATTACATCATGATGAGTGTGTTTGTATTGCATCATGATGAATGTGTTTGTATAACATCATGATGAGTGTGTTTGTATTGTATCATGATGAGTGTGTGTGCATTGCATCATTATGAGTGTGTTTGTATTGTATCATTATGAGTGTGTGTGTATTGAATCATTATGAGTGTGTGTGTATTGCATCATTATGAGTGTGTTTTTATAGCATCATGATGAATGTGTTTGTATTTCATCATGATAAGTGTGTTTGTATTGCATCATGATGAGTGTGTTTGTATTGCATCATGATGAGTGTGTGTGTATTGCATCATGATGAGTGTGTTTGTATTGCATCATGATGAGTGTTTTTGTATTGCCTCATGAATAGTTTGTTTGTGTTCCATCATGATGAGTGTGTTTGTATTGCATCATTATGAGTGTGTGTGTATTGCATCATGATGAGTGTTTTTGTATTGCATCATGATGAGTGTGTGTATTGCATCATGATGAGTGTGTGTGTATAGCATCATTATGAGTGTGTGTGTATTGCATCATGATGAGTGTGTTTATTGAATCATTATGAGTGTGTTTGTAATGCATCATGATGTGTGTTTGTATTGCATCATGATGAGTGTGTGTGTATTTCATCATGATGAGTGTGTGTGTATTGAATCATGATGAGTGTGTGTATTGCATTATGATGAGTGTGTTTGTGATGCATCATGATGTGTGTGTGTATTGCATCATGATGAGTGTGTGTTTATTTCATCATGATGAGTGTGTGTGTATTGCATCATGATGAGTGTGTGTATTGCATCATGATGAGTGTGTGTGTATTGCATCATGATGAGTGTGTGTGTATTTCATCATGATTAGTGTGTGTGTATTGCATCATGATGAGTGTGTTTGTAATGAATCATGATGTGTGTTTGTATTGAATCATGATGCGTGTGTGTGTATTTCATCATGATGAGTGTGTGTGTATTGCATCATGATGAGTGTGTGTATTGCATCATGATGAGTGTGTTTGTAATGCATCATGATGAGTGTGTGTGTATAGCATCATGATGAGTGTGTTTGCAATGCATCATTATGAGTGTGTTTGTAATGCATCATGATGTGTGTGTGTATTGCGTCATTATTAGTGTGTTTGTATTGCATTATGATGTGTGTGTGTATTGCATCATTATTAGTGTTTTTGTATTGCATCATGATGAGTGTGTTTGTATTGCATCATGATGTGTGTGTTTGTATTGCATCATGATGAGTGTGTGTATTGCATTATGATGAGTGTGTTTGTAATGCATCATGATGTGTGTTTGTATTGCATCATGATGAGTGTGTGTGTATTTCATCATGATGAGTGTGTGTGTATTGAATCATGATGAGTGTGTGTATTGCATCATGATGTGTGTTTGTATTGCATCATGATGAGTGTGTGTGTATTTCATCATGATGAGTGTGTGTGTATTGCATCATGATGAGTGTGTGTATTGCATTATGATGAGTGTTTTTGTAATGCATCATGATGTGTGTGTGTGTATTTCATCATGATGAGTGTGTGTGTATTGTATCATGATGAGTGTGTGTATTGCATTATGATGAGTGTGTTTGTAATGCATCATGATGTGTGTTTGTATTGCATCATGATGAGTGTGTGTATTTCATCATGATGAGTGTGTGTGTATTGCATCATGATGAGTGTGTGTATTGCATCATGATGAGTGTGTGTGTATTGCATCATGATGAGTGTGTGTATTGCATCATGATAAGTGTGTTTGTATCGCATCATAATGAGTGTTTTTGTATTGCATCATGATGAGTGTGTGTGTATAGCATCATGATGAGTGTGTTTGTTATGCATCATTATGAGTGTGTTTGTAATGCATCATGATGTGTGTTTGTATTGCATTATGATGTGTGTGTGTATTGCATCATGATGTGTGTTTGTATTGGATTATGATGTGTGTGTTTGTATTGCATCATGATGTGTGTGCTTGTATAGCATCATGATGAGTGTGTTTGTTATGCATCATTATGAGTGTGTTTGTAATGCATCATGATGTGTGTTTGTATTGCATCATGATGAGTGTGTGTGTATTTCATCATGATGAGTGTGTGTGTATTGCATCATGATGAGTGTGTGTATTGCATTATGATGAGTGTTTTTGTAATGCATCATGATGTGTGTTTGTATTGCATCATGATGAGTGTGTGTGTATTTCATCATGATGAGTGTGTGTGTATTGTATCATGATGAGTGTGTGTATTGCATTATGATGAGTGTGTTTGTAATGCATCATGATGTGTGTTTGTATTGCATCATGATGAGTGTGTGTGTATTTCATCATGATGAGTGTGTGTGTATTGCATCATGATGAGTGTGTGTATTGCATCATGATGAGTGTGTTTGTAATGCATCATGATGGGTATGTTCATCCTTCTGTGTATGGATCTATCCATGCCCACCTACTGAAACCTCAATATTTGGTACGCATGCAGCAGGAGGGCTTTTGATATTGAAACTTTGTATACGTAAAATATGAAAATATATACAATTTAAAATGTGAATATATACAATGAAAAGAGGTGGTTATGAAAAAGCCCCCTCCCTTTTTACTAAACTGGTGCATACACGCTTATTTGTGTCTCGAAATTGTGATGCATGTCTGAACACCAGCAAAACAATAAACTTTGAAAGGTCATCTGTGACGCCAAATTTTTTACATTAAAAGCCGCGTATCTTCTACAGTTCAGTAATGGTACTTATGTGATTGAAATATATTGGAAAATTCTTTGAAGAAAGAAACGTTGATCAACTCACATGTTGTTTAAAATTAGGATTATATTCTTCGATTTCTTTTTCTTTTTTTTTTTTACATGGGGGTCACTACTTATCAAGGCCCAGAGGCCACTCAGGGATAAGAGTTATTGCATGTACAGTAATCAATGAGATAGTATTGTAGTAATCGTTAGTCTTGGAGATTTGATAGAGTGTCTTACTTACTTTGTCAGGAATTTGTTTATGTTGGACTTGAAGACATCCAAGTTGTAATCAGGTGGGAAACAGGCAAACGGAAGAGAGTTCCACAGTCGTGCACTTCTGAGAAAGAAGTTCTGCTCATCGGATCTACGTTTGGATTTAGGCACAGATAAAGAGTGGGGAAAATTATTGACAGTAGTTTCAGCCAGACGGGTGTTTCTTGTGAAAGATCGGTGAGGGGGGACTAGAGATTGGATCTCAAACGAGCACTTGCCATGGAAATAACGATAAAACAAAGACAGGCTCGCAATGTCTCTTCTGTAGGAGAGAGGCTGCAGGGAAGAGAAAAAGGCATCCTCCACTAAACCACGAAGTCTATTTTGTACTCTGTCAAGGCAGGATAGGCTGTTTTTAGCAGCTCCTGCCCAGATGTGCCAGCAGTACTCCATCCTTGGACATACTTGGCTTTTATACAGATAGAGAATTGCATCAGTAGTGAGATATCTTCTGGAGCGGTAGAAGGATCCCACCATTTTCCCAGCGTCCTTGGCAACAGACCTGATTTACATGTTCCATTTCAGATCAGGAGTAAAGGTCAAACCCAGAAGCTTATCAAAACATGGAGCCTCCCCAAGATGAGAGTCATCCATTTCAATTGATGCCAGATGGGGATCAAAGCATTGATGATGTAAAGAAAGAAGCTTGGTTTTGGTTGCATTAAAAGTGACCAGCCACCTTTTCCCCCACTGTACCACGTGCTCAAGATCAGAGGAGAGAGAATTAGAGAGAACTTTGTCATTTACGGCCTTTGATGTGTTGCCATAGATGGTCGTGTCATCAGCGTAGATGTCAACGAATGATTTAAATATGTGTTTTGGGAGATCATTGATATAGATCAAGAAGAGAGTTGGGCCTAGGATTGACCCCTGAGAGACTCCAGCAATAATACTATGGGCTTCTTATTTCTGCCCATCAACCACTACTCTTATGAACCTATCAGAGATAAATTATTTAATGATTGAGAAAACATTTCCAGTGATAACGTAGCTGGAAATCTTGTGAAGTAGGCCCTTATGCCATATCTTATAGAAGGCCTTCGATATTTCAAGAGCAATTTCCCTGGAAGGGAAACCTTTGTTAAGATATTCACTAATCCTATGAGATATAACCGTTAGCATATCTGCTGTAGATCTTGCAGAGCGGAAACCATATTGCATGTCACTAAGAAGGTTGTTTCTGTTGAGGTGGTTGACTACTTCTCTATTTAATATGGATTCCAACAACTTACTCATGACACACAGGAGACTTATTGGTCTGTACTTAGAGAGAGATGACTTTTCACCTGAATTCTTAAATACAGGGCATACTGATGAGGTTTTCCAGGGTGTTGGAAAGCACTTCTCCTTAAGGCAACGCTTAAACAGTTTTGTAAGTATGGGGGCAAGTTCTGGTTGGAGCTTTTTCAGCACTATAACTGGAATGCTGTCAGGGCCAGTTTCTTTACTGGAATCAAGGTTCTTGATTAGCTTGGCGACCTCATACACAGATATTTGTATGTTGCATAGCATGTTGTCTGTTATAGGAGGAAATACGGGGAGTTGATGGCCTTTGTCGCATAGGGTAGAATTAGCTGCAAAGTTCTTGGCAAATAGTCTGGCCTTGTCTGATGCTGACGAGATGACCTCAGGTCCATTGGGATAGAATGGGCGCTTCTGTTCAAGATCCTGTTTACTATTTGCCAGAACTGGTGGGAACCAAGCCGCTGCTCAGTTACTTTGGATTTAACGGCTGAGCATATAGCTCTCTTGCATTTTTTATTACTCTATTACGGTGGTTGCTGGCAGTCCTGAAAGCAGCTTTAGTCTCAGTGCATCTATTACATTGGTAGCTATGGAAAAAGTGATTTCTGTGCACAATGGCAGCAGCACATTCAGGGGAGAACCATGGCTGGCTGTTAGGTTTTTGTTGGAATTGTTTTGGATGGTATGAATCGGTCTGTGCCTACAATTAAGCATTCGGTCAGGTCTGATACTATAGAGGACACATCCTTTTTAAACATGGAATGCAGAGGTAGGTCAGATATGAATGTACGGAAGCTATCCCAGTCAGCCATAGAGTATCGATATACAGTACGGTGGAGAGGTACGTCTGAAGACTTATTACATTTCATTTTTATCTTAACTGCTACAACAGAGTGGTCGGAGGATCCCAGAGGAGATAAAACGGAACATGAACATAGCTCATAGGGGAAGTTATGAGGAAAAGGTCTAGAAGGCTTGCATATTGACCGGTAGTATCGGGCATACGGGTGGGTTCGTGAACAATCTGAGTGAGGTCATAGGCAGTGGCAAAATCATGATAGAACCTCCTCTCTTTATCGGTTTTATTTCAGTGGGTCAGCCATTCCACATTATGGACATTGAAGTCACCGCAAATGTGAATGTTAGCCGAAGGATGAGCAGACAGGATGTGGTCAATTTTCTCAGATATGCTCTTAAAGATAGTAACCCCCCTGTTGTGGGGGCGATAGAGGGAAAATATAAATGCAGTGGTGTAAGCTAGTGCAACCTGGAAGCACATATAAGGCAAATTAGGGTTTTCTCTGGAGATATCCCTCCCACATGGAAAGCCATCTTTGATGTCGGCACATATTCCATGCCCATGGCGATCTTGGGGGTCAGATTTAGATGTTAAGTTAGAGTATCCTTTATTTATGAATTCGTCTAGGGAAGTGGTTGGCCGTATGTCAGTTTCACTTAGAAAGAATATGTCCGGTTTCGTCTCCTGTAATTGTGTTTCAACCTCTAGAAGGTTGGAACATAGACCCCTGATGTTGGAGAAGGAGACCTGGTAGTAGGGGTCTACGTTGGAGGGTGGGGTTCTAGGTTTATTCGTGTTTTTTTTTTTTTAATTTGATATAATTAAATTAATATACTATATATTAAAAAAAAATTATAGTAATAACTTAATCACTTTATTTGGGCTGAATTGCAGTTAAAAAAAAAACAGGACTTTTAAGTGTCCAATTGTAATTCTTCATCATTTAAAAATAAAACAAGATCGATATTGCAAACACAACAATCAAATTTATACGGGTTCTTTTTAATTAGATACATATAAAAGGAAACATCAATCGATATGATAAAATTACGAAGAAGTAATCGTTTTGACCTGGTTAACCCTGAAAGGTTTAATTTTGAGTTTCTGTTAATATCGTTATTCCGAATAACAAGAGTTATGTCCCTTGTTTATTATGATTCTCTTCTTTTAAGAGAATCAGTCACCTCCCCTTTTCCGCTGTACTTAATAGAAAGCTGTACGCAAGACACGAAAGTATCTAAAATACCATAATACCTACATATCGTTGAAGCGGTGTATAAAATATACCCAACTTAAGGATTATCTGAATAATTAAGAGCAAAAGAACATACACCTAATACTATTTAAAAAAAAAATCGGCCTTTACAGAAATAGATTACAATTATCTTTTGCATGGTAGAATTCAGTATTTTAAGCGGCCAGGACGAAATGGATATCTGACTCCGCGATCTTATATATATATATATATATATATGTTATTATTATATATATATATAAACAAATATAAATGGTGAGTATTTAAATTGTTAAATCGAAAAAGTATAAACTGATATTAGGATTGAAAACAACTGATTAATAAGAAAAGAAGTTATCTTTTTCATGGTAGAGTTTAGTATTTTAAAATGTTTAAGCGGTCTGGGCGAAATGGATATCTGACTGCGGTCTCATATATATATATATGTGTGTGTGTGTTTTATATATATATATATATATATATATATATATATATATATATATATATATATATATATATATATATATAACGAGTGCATCGAAAAAGTATATATTGATGTTAGGGTTGAAAAGAACAAAATAAAAAAAGAAGTCAAGTATTTTTTTTTTTTTTTTTAATATCCGGACTTGATTTCAAGAGAGGACATTTCTGGGTAATCACTGAGAGAAAGAGAGAGAGAGAGAGAGCGCATGCGTTCGCCATTTCTCCCAGCCTATGTCAGGTGAGAGACAAACACTCACTCATGATTTTTTTTTTTTTTTTTTTGTATCTTTCTTTTTTCTTCTCTTGTTATTGTTAATTTTTTTTTTCCATCCTGACTTAATTTTTTTTTTAACCCCTTTTTATTTCTTTGTTTGCCCGTTTTACAGCCCCCCCTCCCCTTTAATAATATACCTTCCGGGGTGGAAAAGAAAATAGATTCTTCCCCTGTGGCCGGCGCAATGTTTTATTTTTTATTTATTTTTAAATTTTTTTATTTATTTATACCCTTATTTATTTACGATTCGTTTTCGCCCCCTAGAGAGCCTTAACGTTTAATTTTCCCCTAAATCTTTTAATTACTTTCGCCTTTTTACAACTTTAGAAGTGTACAATTGTAAATTGAGTTTAGATCTAAAATTTATATATATTGGTGTTGGTGGGTTTGTGTATATATATATATATATATATATATATATATATATATATATATATATATATATATATAAATTCAATAAAATATATACTTTAGCATGGCCACTTCTACTTTTTGTTTTTATAGAATATGTAAAATAACAATATCTATACATAAAAAAGGAGTATAAAATCCAATTCTAAAATGGTTTTAAGCCAAAAAACTAAAAATAAATAAGTAAAAATCCCATTGTCTAAAGTACTGTTAATTACAACGCCCTGATTGAAGGAAAAACCATAGAATTGTCGTTTGGGCCAGAGTTCTTAAAACTAAGATTTCATTTAATTTCGGGTAATTTCATATAAACAGCCGGGGAAAATAGACGCAAAAAAAGTAATAAAAACAAACTATTTTAGACAAGAATTGGGGATTAATTTCTCGTACAAATTTAACGTAAACTAAAAATATTTTTTCCTCTTTTCTGTTTATTTCAAATTCTTCCTTCTAACTTTCTTCCTGGTTTAGTTTCATTAAATAATAATTATGTGTAAAATTTATTATCAAAATAAAACTCCAACCCCATTTTCCCGGCATTTGGACATACTGTTAGTTTAACTACATATAGGTAAAATAAATAAAATGTTCATATGTGTGTAAATACATCTTTAAATAGAAACTCTACTTAGATTTTGTTTGTAAACAAAAATTAATTGGGAAATTAAAAAATTACTGTTCAGTGTTTTTATTTATTTTTACATAAAATCAAAACATTCTGGTTCCTCAAAGTGTTTGATTTAAATTAACAGGATTTATAAATTGATTACCTTTTTTGAAAACACTGATTAAAATAAATTTAGTTGCAATAGTTGATTTAATTTAATAGTATTCAAAGTTAATTTTTAAATTTTTAATTTGTTTTTAATGTAATTAAATAATTTATTAACTTAAAATTCATAAATACGAAACTAAACTTATGTAATTATTTTTTGCGCATTTTGTATTTTTTATCAGCTGTCCTCAAGAAATTATTCCATCCATATTCAATGAAAATAAAAAAAATTATGATAAAAAAAATACTTTTTGTTTTATTTGTGTGCATTTATAAATTTTGTAACTCACTTTTAATCATTAGTTCAAATTATTGCGGATGACCTAATTTCTTTAAATAATTAAATTAAAACCAGTTTTAATTTAATTATTAAAAATATTTTTCCCGAGTTTTTCAATAAATAATACATTATATGATTGGGTATATCTTTTTTTTTTTTTTTTTTTCTTTCATTCCAAGTTATTTTTTAAAGGTGCTATTAAAACACTTTGGAACCAAAACGAATTCCTTTGGTAGAGAAACGAAAGAATTACAATTCGAAAAACAAAAATAATGAAGGTGCTTCTACAGAATTTGAATATAACTAAACCTAAAACTTAGTTTAGGATTTAAAAAAAAAATGTTCCGTTCAAATTATGTAGAATCACTAAAATAAAACGAATCTATAATATTTTTTAAAATCTAAAACAAAACAATTATTACAACCAGTAAACTTGAACAATCCATTGATCATTTAAAACATTGCTGTTGTGAAATAAATGACCGTTTAAAAAAAAAAAATATTAAATATACATTTTTGAAAACCATATAAACAGTGTAACAAGATCTTAAGTGGTTATTTAAATGTTGTTTAAAATAAGTGTAGCCTCGGAACAGATACTTACACAGTACACCGTGATCTTGTCCCGAAGGCCAAGCAAGCAAATAATTATCAAAAGCAAGATAAGTTATTATTCTATCTACCTGTTTTTAACTAGACACTACCTTTATTTAAAAAAAAAAACACTTTAAAATAAGTCAAAACATAAAAAAAAATCTCATTATTATTATATTATTAGAAGAGTAACTTATCTTGCCTTTGGTAACATTTATTTGTTGTGTACTTATCCCCCCCCTTTTTTTGCTTTACTGGCTAATGTGGAAAATCACTAATGTCACTTCACCTTTTATGTTCTCGGTAAGTGAAGGAGAAATCCTTCATGACTGAGGCAATTTTAATTTTTGTTTCTATCCAGAGTGCCCTATTTTGGGGATTTGGATTTTCCCTACATTAAAAATCGACCTTGTGTCTAACTCTGCCTTCGTAGGGAGGCAAGTAAATAGAAACAAGTATTTGTTGTATATTTTTCATTCTGTTTTTATTGGTTAATCTGGACAATTACTGATAACGTAAAAATTAAATTTAACTTGAAAATCCTATTAAAAAAAAAGTACGATTCATAAGCTGCACAAGTACTGAATAAGAGATCATTGAAAAATCTTACTTATTTTCGTTTGCTTTTACTTTTTCGCACATTTTAGATTTAAAAAAAATCCCTTGAATTATATTTTAATTTCCAAAATAAAATTCCATTTTTTTTAGTCTTGAAAATGTAACTTTGAAGTTTAATCGCCAGCGACCATGTTTTTTTCCTATGTCCATTTTATTATTATTACAAAAATATTGACTTATGTTTTTCAATCTTCGTCTTTGCTTTTAAATATGTTAGATTTTGTAAGAGTTTTTATTTTTGCTTAATATCTTTTATTTATTTTTAATTAGTGTAAAATAAAATTTGTAAAAAAATATATTTTAGACAAAGCTATATAGTACAAATGACTTGAAATCGATTTTCCAAAACAGCGTTTTAATAATTAGGTTGAAAAGCTACAAATATTTACAATATTCATGTTTTTTTTTTTTAAATTTAAAACACATTTGTTGACTAGAATAACAAATATAAGATATGCGTTGATTGTTTTTGTTTGAGATATTTTATATTTAATAGGCTGTTAAGTAAATCAACCAATCGATGTTTTGAATTCAAATCTAAAATCACGTGTATTATCGATTTTGTTCTCTATTGATTTAGAACAATAACATTAATTCCCAAAAACATGTGGTCTTAAATCATTGTAACTTGACGTTCTTAAAAATATCCGTGCATGTTCGAAAGAACAAAAATTGAATTTCCATTAAAAAAACAATCTTAGCAACTTAATTTTTTATGTCACAATTACATTATTACATAAAATATGTACTTTCATGATTTCAACATCCATTGATCTGCCATTATTGGTAACTTAAACGAGGGAAGTAACTCAGTTTTAAAATTCTGTTTATTAATTAAATACAATTTGCAATTTATTTCGAAACCCATTTTCATTAATAATTTTATACTTTATCATTTTTCGTAATTTTTGAATTTTTATTAATTTCGAAAACAATTGAGAAGATACCATTGCTCTTAATTGAAATTCAATTTTTCGATTTGTGTTCTTATTTCGAACAAGCACCAAAATAATCTGAAAAACTTAATTGACATCTAGCTTAAATATAGCTTTTATTTATTTATTTAATGAAACGAGAATTTGAATGAGACTTAGGACAATTTCTGATACTTATGCATTTTAGGTTTGGGAGACAATTTTTGGTGCTTGTGTAAAACCAACGTATTTTAAATTTAAAAAGAAATTATTACGTACTTGCGTGCCATGTTAAAATTAGTACAATTTTCTAATATTACAAAAATGATCCAGTTGATGTGCTAGATTTATCATTCACAATTACGTTTTGAGATTTTTAAAAAGTTATCTCAGCGCTTTTCTACACTATCAGAACGAAATTTTGTAGTCAGATGGAATTTTCTGATAAATAAATGATTTCTAATGATTTTTTTTGTCAATTCTAATAAATTACAATGTTAGCTTACAAACTATGAAGTCGAAATTACCTGAATATTATTGAATTATTAAAAAACAACTTTAATCTTATTAGCAGACGAAAAAATGCGGCTATCTTGTTTAAATCGAAACGGAAAATTACCTCCCTTTTGAACTCTCCTGTCCCTTAAGCAAATACGATCGTTTTTTTTTAATTCTATTTTCGATTTCTTTTAATAAATAATTTTCTACTTTATATTTTCGTAATTTTTGTATATAATCATCTTAAAAATACGAGGAATACAGAGATACTATTATTTTTATGTGAAATTTAGTATTACGATTTCTGAAAGTTTGTTCTGATAGTGTAAAAGCGCCGTTATCTCCCTTATTTGTCATACTGAATTGGTCGCATAACTCTTCCATATAAATAAAATATAAATCTCGATAATTTGATACATTCTAATGTCATTTGTAATTATTTTTTGAGTTTGTATTACTGTACACATAGATTCAAAAAAGTTGTCAAA
Source organism: Euprymna scolopes (assembly GCF_053919585.1). Classification (NCBI taxonomy): domain Eukaryota; kingdom Metazoa; phylum Mollusca; class Cephalopoda; order Sepiida; family Sepiolidae; genus Euprymna; species Euprymna scolopes. The sequence goes on from NC_136487.1 coordinate 17,617,591, forward strand.
AAACTAATATATAACAAATAAATGTTATCAAAGGCAAGATAAGTTATTTTTCTACCAAATTGGATATAATTTTTGTGTTTTTATTCAATGTAACATGTTTATTCAGCTCGAAAAACATGCAGTGTTTATCGATGTATTGGAAAATTCAAAATGGCGCCCGCCCGACTCTCTTTAACACGGTAAGTTTGGGAAAAGGTATTATAAATAATAAACTAGACAAAATACTATTAAAAGACCACCGAATATATGTCAACTTATGTCACGGTAACATATATGGAGCGAATTTCTAACAGTATGTTGTCTAGTTTATTATTTATAACACGTTTTCCTGAACTTACCGTGTTAAAGAGAGAGTTGGGCGCCATTTTGAATTTTCCAATACATCGATAAACACTATATGCTTTTCGAATTGAATAAACATGTTACATTGAATAAAAACACGAAAATTATATCCAGTTTGGTAGAAAAGTAACTTGATCTTGCCTTTGATAACATTTATTTGTTATATATTTGTTTTTTGACAACTTTTTCGAATCTATGTGTACAGTAATACAAACTCTATTTTTATTGTATCATTTTTATGAATTTTTTGAATTTATACTAATTTCTACATATCACGTAAGTAGTAATGTTTTCACCTGAAATGCTGCGTTGGTATAAATGAGCAATACACAAGCAGTAAGCACCCAATCTTTTTGTTTTCATTTTGAGGAACTCTCCTTGGAACAAGGGGAGACAAATGACTGTTCAAAATTATAACTTTTAATGATTTTAATTTATTAGGAAAATTAAATTTTTTTCTTTTTTGTATTTTTATATACATTTTCACATAATGACCACTTTCATTTATTTCAGAATTTTCATAGAGATTTTTGATTAAAAAGTCCGTTTAAAAAAAGTCACATAAATACAAAAAATGGTTAAGTCAAAAAATTCAGTACACAAAGTTAAGACGCCGAAAGTGGGCTCGGTTTTGCTAAAATATGGAACGGAACGGAAGTCACTAAACACCAAACGAAATACGAAACCATATGGAAATAATTTATTTCCAAAAATTATTTTAGTTTTAACACTTGTGCTATCCTTAAACAATAAAAATAAAATTAAACTTTAATTTTGGTAATTCAGTTGAAAATAGCTACTTTGTTTTATGATGCATCATTTATGACGTAATTATGTGATAAAAATTTTGAAAATCATTCTAAGAATTAAAAATATATATTAAAGAAAACTTTATTCACAGAAATGTAAAAAAATGATTTTTTAAAATTATTTCCGTATGAATATATTTTAAATATTTAAAAATATATAGAGAGAAATATAACAAATAAGTTTATTTTTTTGTTTCATGATAAAACTAGTGTTTCCATATGGTTTCGTATTTCGTTTCATGCGAAGTGACTTCCGTTCTATATTTAGATAAATCGAGTCCACTTGCGGCGTATTAACTTAGTGTACTAAATTTTTGGATTTGTCCCCAGAAATGTCTAATTTATTTCGAAATTGTAATTATTTTATAAAAATTTTATAACTAAAACAAGATTTTAATTAAAAAAAAATATTCAGACCATTAACGGTTTATGTGTGTGTGTGTTATTGTGTTGATTTAGTGTTTGTTTTGTTTTTACTTTAACGCGAAACTTTTTATTTTAATACAAGACTTTAACAAGTTTTTGCATTGTCTCCCTTGTTCCGAGTGTAATTCTTCAAAAATGAAAATATATACTCCAAACCTCAAATCATCAGCTAGATTAATTGTTTAACACCTATAGTCCATGTCCAACTCTAATTCAATTATTAGTTTCTGCTTTTTAATTTAAAAAGAACATTCTTTCTGACTAAATTGCTAAACTTAAATATATTTTAACCTTAATTCAATCACGTAAATTATTTCGATTAAAATGGATTTGGATATTACTGCTAAACAATTTATTTTTACTTAAATCATATTTTTATTAAAATAATAAAATATTAAAAACAAAGTTCTGGCGAGTTTCATCATGCAAACGAAACGCCGAAATCAAAACTAGTTCGAGAAAAACATAGTCGCCGTTAAAACAAGTCGAAAATGACTCAAAACTAAAGTTCAGGAAACTTTTTATTTTTAAAAAGAAAAGAAAAATACTGAATACAAAAGAAAAAAATATTTTTCCATAATGATAAAAAAAGAAAAAGATTTGTTTTTAACATGGAATTTATATGAACTTGAATTATCTGCCCCAAATCTCGTTATTTCCGGTCTTGTTTTCCTTTCGACCTTTCACGTTGACGACCAAATTCTACGGCCTTTTTTTTTTTTCTTATTTAGAATTCATCCTTAAAAAAAATCTTTCTAATGTACGTGCCCGTCACGAACGAAAATCTCATACTCCAAAACTTTGAAATATGGACTTAACTGATTATTTTGTCCAAGATCGCGACACAAGATAGCTCCTTTTTGCTTACTCATAAGATTTGATTTTCTTAAGTTATAAATAAAACTATTTGATCAATTTACGTAATTTTTGGAATATGACGCCTTATTTCCGTGACGGGTACGTACACCATAAAGATTTTTTCTGTTTTGTTTAACTAGGTTGAATTCTGAACTAAAACCTGGTTTAAGTAAAAGTAAGTTTTTAGTAACGTCAAAACTCATTTTACTTGAAATAATTGACGTGACTGAAATAAAAATTAACCACATTAAATGACGTTGTTAAAGATTCTTCCCGTCTCTCTTAGCTGCAATAGATAGTATGGCCCACTTAATTATAGTAACAGAATTGTCGAATATAGGAAACACATGGCGATCTTATCTAGGCCAGTAGTGTATGTTATGTACGCGAAATAGACGTCGACATTTATTTCAAATCACTCCCCACCCTCTTGTTTTAAAAATTACAACCACAATTGTTGCAAACAGGGTGGCTTTTATTTATTTTTTAGCTTCTGATTCTGTGAATAATTTGCAAAGGTTACCGACAGTGGTGGCGAGTACTGTAAATCTGGGGAGATTTGTTGTAACCCAGACTCCAGGGAACCCCGCCAGTTGTTGTGATTGAGCAATGAACCTATGTGAGAACTGTTAGTGAATAATAATAATAATAATAAATGCATGCGATCATTAAACTACAACTGTAAACTGGTCAGTAGGAACCTCCAACCGATTGAGAAGAACTGAGCACAAAGTCGATGACGCCAGCATTTGTGTTGACGAAACGAAGTTTTTAATAAGTATGGAACAACAGAAGCGACTTAATGATCTTTTTTTTTTTTTTTTTTTTTTTAAAACCTTGTTTTTTCTTTTTCAAACTGCAATTAATAAATCTTTCTTATAATTTTGTTAGGTTTTGAGATTTACAGTTTAATGATTAATAATGTTATAAATATTTTTATATTAAATAGAAAATATTAGCATTCGAACAGTAGTCATTGAAAAAAAGAAGCAGCTAAAATAAAAATTGGCTAAAATTATTTTTATTTTTCATTAAATAAATCGTAAATGTTAATAATAAAAATAACTATATATGTATATAAATTATGACGAAATTATCACCCATGTTCAAACTGTAAAGTATTATTTATTGTTAAGTTCTTCACATAACATAAGACAACAAATAACAACTTTTTTTATCTTTGGGTCAGTCCAGCCAATTTCAGTGAGGGCTTGGAATTGATGTTCTCCAAATCTCCTGAAACTTTCAGATTCTTTTAGTACCATTGAAAGGAGTAAATCCTGAAAATTTCAGCTCAATTCCTTTTTCCGTTCAAATTTTATGGCCTTTTGAAAATTCTCATATCACTGAAATTTTTTCGACACTGAGGATTTTCTCAATTTTGGAAGCCAATTTTCAGAAATTGTTATATTTAAAAAGGTCTGGATGAACTGCTTTCAATTATGTCTATAGAATACTATAAGAATCAGTTTAATTCATGGTTTCTAACCAAATTGGAAAAAAATTTACGGAGCTAACAAAAATGACAAAATTTGAAAAAATCACCCCAAAAAGTCAAATTTTGAATTTTTCTTTTAATTTTTAAAGAGTAAGTTCTTGCTAACAATCAACCCAAAATGCTTTTAATGCTTTAAACCTCATAGTATGCTATGAATACTTCCTCAAAAGATAAAATTTAGGTGTTGAAAACAAATAAATTTGAAATTATGGGGTACCAAATAGTGCAAAAAGTCCGCAAAACTTAAATTTTACGGACTTTTTTCCATTTTAGAATGGTAATAACTCAGTAACGGTTGCTCAGAATCATATAAAACTATATCTTTTCTTGAAGAACACCTTGAGCTCTATTCAAAAATGTAAAATAAACCAGTTTATAAACATCCTACTAAAATCTATGAGACATCAAAAATCACAAAATTTAAAAAATTTTAACTTTCGACGAAGTTTAGAGGCCTGGAACTAGTGGCCAAGAAAAAAAATGGATTCGATTTTTTGATTTTTTTTTCAAAGAATAGACTTTCAGGTTTTAGAAAACTATCATGAGGATGGCAAACGGCTTTTACTCTTTAAAATGGTGCTTTCTATCATGGCACCTTTTAATATCCAAATCTGGCCTTTTCTACCATCTGCTTATAGTTTCGCAATAAAAAAACAAGTTTTAATCAAAATTTTCAACACATTTTAAAGAAATGCTATATATAGTGTAGATAGAATATCTTTCATTGGACAGAGATATTAATATAATAAACTTTGATAAAAATAAGAGTCCTAATCAAAATAACTTTCAGCCTTTCCCATAGTTATTTTATCGAAACAGTAAAACCTTCCTGTGCTTCCAGTAGATGGTGTATCAACTTCACAGTACACATCTTCAATTGGAACCCAACAAACGTCATCACGCTGTGGCCAATAAAACTTTTCAGAAGGTCCTTTAGGATGGAGGAATTTTACATTAACATCACCATGTTCATTTGATACATCATTCGCAGCACAGAATTACCAATCTTTATCGTACTGGCATACATAAAATCTACCAGGTTTGATGTCTTCAATTCTCAATTTACAATTCAATTCTTCCTGATCAATTACACTTATCTGCTTCGAATGATCTGCAAAGGATGTCTTCTTCATAGTTAGACTCATGGTTGTGTTGTCAGGAATAAACTGGTGATGACTATGTGTACCTTTGAATGTACTTGATTTTGCAAATCGAGATTCAAGAAATTGAGTGTTACTAGCAACCTCCTCAGTGCTCACAAAAAAAGAGGTTATACCATCAATATCTGCTTCAGCAAACTCAAATAACTGCTTTGGTGTCAGAATTTGATTAGAGTAGGGACGTTGAAGGCTAGCATGTGCTGCTAATCTCTTGATTGTGCCACCTATGCCATCACAAGCATTCTTTCCGCGTGATGTGGCAAAGAAGTTCCATTCTGCTTGGAGACCGAAATCGGTAAAATGATACAGCAAGTTTGTTAAGTTCTTAAAGTTCTTGTATTGTGCTGCTGAACCATCGCTAAAATAGTAAACCTTGTGCAAAAATGGGAATTCCTTGGTGATGTAATTCTGGTGAAAATGTTTCAAGAAGCTGAAGACAGTATTAATGTCATAAGTTTTATGATCACTAATGCAGGCATACAATTTATGAGAAAGTTTACCACTTCTATCAACATAATAAATCACAAAAGGGTGGTGTATTGTTGCCTGTGAATTATTCCAGTGAAATCCTTGTGCAGCATCCTGGACCAAGAAGGAATAGTTCTCTGCAAAGTCTAAAACAATAACACATTCCCCAAATTGTAATCCGTCTTTTAATACTTTGAAATATTCAGCCTGTTTTTTTGAAACACAGTGGTGTTCTGTTAGCTTCTCAAACTTACTCATCAAGTTATCAATGAAATCGTCGAAATCAATTTCCTCTTCAACAATCTGACTTCTGTCGGTACTGACCCATTGACTATAACCAATAGTTTCATCTGGATCAAATGTTTTCAAAAGTTCACACCTAAGGAAAGACTTTAAGACAGATGGATCTGAGCAATTATCACAATGTCCCATCATACAGTCATATCTCTCGACATCGCAGACACACATTTCTATTATCTGCTTGTAATTATGTGATGAATTCATTGCTACCAACATGAGTTTTACATTTTGATGATAGGTACAAACATTGTGGGTACCTACTGCCCCAACAGGGATGCACCATTTTGGACGCAACAGTGCAAAAGTTGAAAAATCAATTTTTTTGTTGGGGTTTTCCTTTTTAAACTGGACATATATCTCAGAAATGTTTGATAAAAGAAGTCGCTTTTGTTTCTTCATCTTTGTCTTATCAGGAAGGCGAATGGTGACAACATCTTTCTTTCCTGGGAGCAAACGACTGATTTCCTCACTTTCATAAAATGCAATAACAGTCTCTTTAGTTTCTTGAGGAATACCAATTCTTTTTTTTACGTTCAGGAATGGAAAGGATTCTTTTTTTGAGTCTTAAATTACAGGCTTGAGTTGCTGTGTAAGTTGAGACATTGAAAACCTCTGCAGCCTTAGATATTGAAAAGTCACAAGGAACAATAGTTAAGAGCTGTATGATTTTGTTCCTATCTTCAGTTATGGTAAGTTTTTCCTTGATTAGCTCAACTAATCTAGAGCAATTTGAACAATCTTTACTTTGAGAAGACTCCACCAGAGCAGGCTCATCCAAAGCAATGGTTACCACTTTGCTGAATGCACCAGTCACCTTGCTTATTTTCCTTTTTCCTGCTTGAAGTGCACGATCTGTTTTCACATTCTTTTAAGGCAAACAATCAAGAAACTCTAAAGATTTATTGGCAATTTCATGAGTTGTTTCAACTGAAATTTCGTTCTCGTCTGTCATCATTTCAATATCAGCAGGAACATCAGTAGTAGGACCATCAGTATCAGGAGTTATGGTATCTTTTGTTTTCTGACAACATTTTCTACAAACACACGGTGCCCAGGGAGAACATCACGACTGGAAAACATATTACTGTGGAATTCAGGTAGTGTTACTTCATGTAAATTAGTTTTCACCAACTTTGTATGCATTTTGAAAGGATCAACACATCTATACATATTTGCATTTGAAAAATTGTCAATAAATTGCAATTTGTGCTTTTTGCATACATCAACAACATCAGAAAAAGACTCGATTCTTGATCTTATCCGTAGCAACTCAGCTTGACCAATTGGCAAGTCATCAATGTCAATTTTACTGAAGACTTTATCTTTTGCAGATCCACATTTCAAATCGAGGATTGAACCAATTGAACAAATATCCATTTTCCTACAAATATAAACCATTCACATTTGACAACTATACACAATTCATTTGCAAAAAGAAGGAAAAATAGAAGAAAAAGCTCCATGCATCAGCATTCATTCACTCACTCCATTCATTCAATTATTACATTGGGTATATTTTCAACACTTTAGTAATAGAAATAGATCATCTTAAAAAATGTTATTCAAATGTGCCTTTTTAGTAGACTAGCTCTAACTATATTGGCATTGGTAGGCTAGATTTGGATATTAAAAATTGCCATGATAGAAAGCACCATTTTAAAGAGTAAAAGCCCTGTTTGCCATCCTCATGATAGTTTTCTAAAACCTGAAAGTCTATTCTTTGAAAAAATAAAAAAATCGAATCCATTTTTTTTCTTGGCCACAAGTTCCAGGCCTTTGAACTTCGAAAGTAAAAATGTTTTAAATTTTGTGATTTTTGATGTCCCATAGATTTTAGTAGGATGTTTATAAACTGGTTTATTTTACATTTTTTAATAGAGCTCAAGGTGTTGTTCAAGAAAATATATAGTTTTATATGATTCTGAGCATCCGTTACTGAGTTATTACCATTCTAAAATGGAAAAAAGTCCGTAAAATATAAGTTTTGCATACTTTTTGACATATTTGGCACCCCATAATTTCAAATTTATTTTTTTTCAACACCTAAATTTTATTTTTTGAGGAAGTATTCAAAGCATACTATGAGGTTTAAAGCATTAAAAGCATTTTGGGTTGATTGTTAGCAAGAACTTACTCTTTAAAAATTAAAAAAAAATTCAAAATTTGACTTTTTGGGGTAATTTTTTCAAATTTTGTCATTTTTGTTAGCTCTGTAAATGTTTTTCAATTTGGTTAGAAACCATAAATTAAACTGATTCTTATAGTATTCTATGGACATAATTGAAAGCAGTTCATCCAGACCTTTTTAAATATAACAATTTCTGAAAATTGGCTTCCAAAATTGAGAAAATCCTCAGTGTCGAAAAAATTTCAGCGATATGAGAATTTTCAAAAAGCCATAAAATTTGAACGGAAAAAGGAATTGAGCTGAAATTTTCAGGATTTACTCCTTTCAATGGTACTAAAAGAATCTGAAAGTTTCAGGAGATTTGGAGAACATCAATTCCAAGCCCTTACTGAGATTGGCTGGACTGACCCCTTTCTAAAATGACGGCTAGTTACTGTCCAGAATTAAACCATAAAAAAAAATACAGAAAAATCCTTAGTGTAAGTACCTGTCATGGAACGAAAATGTGATATTCCAAAACTTACCAAAAATGAATAAGTATTTTTTATAGAGAAAAATCATTGTTTGTAGGGATTAAATAAGTAAATTGTAGTCATTACAAGGCTGATTTTGATCTTAGTAGTTTGGATTGAGTTATTTCCCTTTATTAAAAATGGCGAAGTGAGGCACACTATCTTCCCTCTCATTAAATTTTATTTTTTATTTATTTATTTTTTTTTTTTAGCACCCCCCCCCCCCCCCAAAAAAAAAACTACTTCATCAATTTGTGATTTTTGGAGTATGACATTTTTGTTCCATGACAGGTATGCAAATCATAAACCATTTTTGGATCTTGTGCATTACTGTCATAAGACAACATTTTTAGTTCTGTTTTGGAGATTGCAGAAAAGGGGGAAATAATGCAATTTAAGAACAGAGAATCGAAAATGTCAATATTACTATGTCAAATTTAAAATAGTAGAACAGAAGCTTGGTTCTCACCAGTTTTGAATAACAAATAAGGTCTTGATCAGGGCTGTGTCCTCCATCCAAACTATCATCAATGGACCTGAGGTAATTTTGTCTGCATTTGACAAGGCCAAACTCTTTGCCACGGACTTTGCATCAAATTTTACCCTTTGTGACCATGGCTGCCTACCCCTGTATTTCCCCCTGTAACTGAAAACCCATTATGGACATACAAATATCTCTGTGTGTATGATGTTGCAAAGACTTTGATTTCAGTAAAGCAACTAGCCCTGACAGCATTCCAATTATAGTGCTCAAAAAGCTTTAACCAGAACTTGCTCCTATACTTACAAAGCTGTTTAAAGAGAAATGCTTCCCAACACTGGAAAACTTCACCAGTCTACCCAGTATTTAAAAATTCCGGAGATCTGTCATCTGCCTCTCAGTACAGACCACTCGGTCTCCTATATATCATGAGTAAATTGCTGGAATCTGTGATAGAAAAGTGGTTATTCACCTCAGCAGAAATAACCTACTCAATGACATGCAATATGGTTTCTGTTTTGCTAGATCTATGGAATAATATCACACAGGATTAGTGAATCTCTCGATGGGGGGGGGGGCTTAATTTCTAGAGCAATAAATAGCCCTTGTCATTTCCAAATTTTTTGATAGGGTATAGCATAAAGGTCTTCTTCATAAGATTGCCAGCTACAGAATAGCTGGAAATGTCCTCTCAGTTATTAAATTCTTTCTTTCTGATAGGCTTATAAGAATAGTTGTTGATGAGCAGAAATCAGAAGCTCATAGTATTAACGTTGGTGTCTCTTAGAGTTCCATCCGGGTCTCATCTTGGATCCAACTCTTTTCCCTATCTTTGTCAATGATCTCCCAAATCACATTCTTAGATCATTCGTAGACATTTATGCAGATGACGTCACAATCTATGGCAACACTTCAAAAGTCAGCAATGGCAAAGACCTTTCTAATTCTCTCTCTTCTGATCTTGAGCATGTGGTGCAATGGAGAAAAAGGTGGCTGGTTAATTTTAATGCATCTAAAACAAAGCTTCTCTCTTCTAACACAATCACTCTGAACCCCATCTGACCCCAATTGAAATGAATGGCTTTCGTCTTGAGGGAGCACCATGTTTTGACAAGCTTCTGGGACTGACCATCACCCCTGATCTGAAATGGAATATGTACATCAAATCTGTTGTCAAGCTTGCTAGAAAAATGGTTGGATCACTCTACTGCTCCATTAGGTATCTCACTGCTGATGCAATCCACTATCTGTATAAGAGCCAAGTGCATTCTACAATGAAATACAGTTGCTACATCTGGACAGGAGCTGCTTGGTGTGCCCTGTCCTGCCTTGATAGTTTAAAACCGGCTTCGAAACCTCGTAGATGATGCCCTTTTCTCTTTCTTGCAGCCTCTTTCCCACAAAAGAGAGTTGTCTCTGCTCTGTCATTATTATCATGGCAAATGCTCATCTGAGCTCCAATCTATGATCCCTTCTTGCCAAACTTTCAAAAAAAAATGCTCAACTAGCTACAACCACTATCAACAATTTCCCCCACTCTCTGTCTGTGCCTAAATCTAAACACAACTTCCATGAAGAAAGCTTCTTTCCTAGAACTGCCCACCTGTGGAACACTGTTCTACTGGCCTGCTTCCCAGCTGACTACAATATGTAGCCTTTTGTTGAGCCATCTCCTAAATAATCAAATTCTACCCAATCTACACCATTAATGATCACTACATTACCACTTTATGTTCATTAACCCTTATCCTTGAGTGACCTTTGGACCTTAGTAAGTGGTGATTTCCTTGTAAAAAATAAAAGCTATAATAACACAAAAGAAAATGTAAATTATCTGAACATTTACTGAATCAAAACAAAGAAAATTCTAATAACATCAAATAGAATTTTTTTTTACACAAAAATTCTTAAATGAATGAAAGTGTATAACTTAAAATTTATAGTTATGAACAGTCATTAATGGAATGTGTGTGACTTTATTTTAGAAAATTTTTTTGGTAAAAGTGCATTTGAGTCTAATGTTTTACTCCTTCATTTATGGTTTTATGCGAGTCTAATTTACATATCTGAAATGCACTTTCAGCCATTTTTTTTTTTTTTTTTTTTTTCTTAAGAAATTAAGAAAAATTGTTTCATGACAGTAATGCACAACTGCCAAAACTTTCTGTATTTTTTGTTTTTCTTAATTAGGTTGAATTCTGAACAAGTAAACCTCCACTTTGAAATTTAACTTTTTTTTTTTTTTTTTTTTTAAATTGCCAGTATTATTAGGACTGACGTAAAGGCAGAAAAAAAAACAATATTGGAAACTGATTTTGTCAATTAAGGATTAATTTCTGGATCTAATCAGGTTTTATCGACAAACGTAAAGTATTGTTGTTCATTTGTAGCTCTAAACTGGGGGGGCACTAATAATAATAATAAACAATTTGATATAAATAGATTCGATGTGAAAAATGTATAAAAATTACATCTCTTAAAAATCATGAGACAAAAAACAAAAATAAATTTGTAAATTTAAAACCTTCCATCTCCTATCTTCCATTTTTAGTGATTCTTTGACAGTAATAAGAAACCGTTATGATCTTGTTATAAGTTCAGATTTGTAGAAATGTTTCTGATGATTCAAGGTCTCTGAGGCCCTGTTTAAATGTTACATAAGTTTTAGTAGTCTAATTGCTTTTTTTTTTTTTTTTAGTTCAAATTCAAACAACGTAATTCAAGAATCATGTTCATTCACTTTTGATTTTCTTCAATATGATCAGACAAAACTGGTTATGTTAAATAAAACTGTTTCTTTTTTGTTTTTACTTCCGCTTTTTGTGTGGCATAAATCGTGCCAAAACAAGTTTTAACGTTGAAAATATATTTTAAAAATTTGCATAAAATAGTCTTTACTTTTAAATGTTTTTTTTTAAATATTTTGTAATAAAAATAATTTTCTAATTTTAAAAAATATTTTTCATGCACACTTAAAAAAGCATTGCTATCTAAAAACTAAAAAACGTTTTTATTGCATATTAAAAAATTTTTAAGTGAACATGTTATGTAAACTTTTAAAATATACTTTTTTTTATATAAAACCATTCTGAAAAAACAATAAAGACTAAAAATATATTTGGATTATAGCATTTAATTAAAAAGAAGTATTTCAAAGTGAAGACTAGTTTTTATGTAAAGTTTTAGAATTAAGTATTGCTCAGAAGAAACTTTTTTTCTATATATTGTCAAAACTTTTGCTAAACAGAAGTAGAAAAGAAGCTGTTTTCTTTGTAAAGCTTGCTTTGGTGTTTCTTAATTCAAAATATGTGTAGAGGAGAAACTGTGTTGCAAGTTAGGTTCGATTAAAATCTGAAAGGAACGGCAATCTAAATGGAACATATGTTGATGTTATGGAAAGAAACAAATGTTCTTTGGCCACAACTGAACTTTGTTGAATAAGTAATAAATTTGGAGGTGCTTACACTGATCAACCCCCAAGATTAGTTCGATAAATTATTGTAATGAGTTACGAAACGTAACTGTACAAAATGAAATATGGGTTCTTGAAATAGGAAACAAAAAAAACACTGATTTCTAATATATTTATATTGTTGCATTTTGTTTTTATTTTTTACAAAAGCAAACTGCCATGTGATTGAAAAAATAATTTACAAAAACAAAATATCAAAAACTTTTTTAAAAAAATACAATGAAACAATATAAATATATCAGTAAAAAAAAAATTAAAATGAAATGTAAATAAATCAGTAAGTTTTTTTCCATTTCTGGATATCCCCTTTTATTTTGTGCCTTTCGTCTGTTGATGTAATTTATAAGATTTTATCGAACCAATATTGGCAGCCATAAAAGATGATCTGTACCCTCCCCTCCAAAAATGGACCCTAATTCTGATCTTCGTTTAAAAAAAAAAAAAAAAGTATGTGAACAGAATAGTGAATTTTGAAACCATCGCATTTGAAGTAAAAAAAAGCAAAAAAAACACCATTACATAGTAATGTGGTATAAATTACGAAAAGTGATTCAATAGAAGATGTGCAAGATCTATTTTTCAGAAAAAATCGTGGCAACTAGTGGTTGGAGATTTTTCTTTACTTTTTTAATCGCGGATTTCAAGGAAAGCAAGGGAGATAAGTTAGTTTCTCATAAATGAGATTTTAAGAACTATCTTACTTTAAAACCTGCAATAAAATTTAATTGTTCGATAAAGTTTAGTTTTAGTTGTAATTATTTTTCTGCTGGATCATTGTTCATAATTTTTGGAATTTATACTAATTTCAATATGACGCATAAGTACGTAATGCTTTCATTTGAAATATGTTTGTTTCAAAATCCATCATTCTGCACAAGCACACAAAAAAATAGTAACATTGACACATCTATGACGTCAAAACAGGTCCTTGTTCCATAATATAATTATATCGCATTCATCATTCTAATTTAACTCGAATGTTCAAATTATTAATAATCCCCTATTGTTTGCTGTTGCTATATATTAATTTAATGTTAGTATTCAATTTTTTCTCTTTTTCATCATAATTATAAACAAGTATAAGTCATTTATTTTTTAATTACTTTTTAATTTATTTTTTAAATTTATTTTTTTGTGATATTTTTCTAATTGGATTAAAACTTGTTTTTAAATCCTACTAGATTATCAATCAGATAATGACATTGTTTACTCCAATTAATTAAAAACAATCCATTAATTGCATACAGGCATATGTTTAACTGTAGTGTAGGGACCATTGGAATATCTCGTCTATTTAGTAAACTTTTTTTTATAAAATTGATTGTCAGTCTTAAAAAATATAATTAAAGATATAACTTTTTGGTTCAGAAATAACAAGATTTACTTTTTAAAGCATTGAGAATCTATCTTTTGATTCAGTATTTTGATCGTTAGTGGCTATGCTTGTTTTTTGTATGGCAAAAATACATTGGGAAATGATATAAACACAAAAATTTAAATGTACATTTTATGCGTAAAAGATAAGTTTTAATTAAGTTTAACGACTTAAAAAAAAATGGAGAGGTCGAAGCATAAGTCAGTAATTTTGTAACAAGTGTTAAAATAAAAAAATGGACAGTATTGGAAATAAATTTTTTTGAATAAAAGTTTAAAATTATGACAATGACAAAATACCTGTTTCAGGCTGGATGAAATTCCTCAAGCAGAACAGCTTTGCACCATTATTATGCTCTGTTTAAAAAAGATTAAAATCAAGATATGATGCTATTCTTTATGTCTAGAATCCTTATTTCAATTTTGATCAAAATTCATTACATGATTTTCATTCTAAAAAATGTCTATAATTTAAAGAGTCTTAACAGGAAATTGAAATTCAGAGAATCTTGTTTAATTAACGTCTAATGAGTATGCATTAAATTCTGTGCAAATCCAAAATGTTTCAACTTTCAAATGGGAGATTTAGCCAAATTATGCCCCTTAAAAACCATTTAAAATATCTCAAAGAAACTTAAATATGGGGGATATTAATTTAACCTTTCCATCTTATAAAATTAAATTTGCATACCTTATTCTTTCCTGCCTTTTTTGCTCATAAAAATTGTATATATGATTATTGAAGCAAGCCCAACACCTGTACCTTCATTGTTATATAGGTGTGTGCAAAAAGAAAAACCAATTGAAATAAGTGAGTTATCTCAACAGTCTCTATGCTACAATTAAACCTGTCCATGACTAAAATTTAATATTACAAATGAAAAATATAACATTTTCTTGGAATAAAAGCTAATCTTATTTTCAGTATTGTATGAAATGTGATTATGAGCACAAACCCAATGAAACATGCCTTGTCTCCTTCCTCCTCCATCGGAGGTTTTTGTATTAATGATTCCTGCTAGGTGCCATGCATTTTACAAGTCCATAAATTGCTTGATTGCAGCGAGCATGGAGTGTGAAAGATCTACCCACAGTTCAGATAGCCTCTCCTTAGCCTTGAATTTGAACACAAACCAGATGGTTGAAGAATTAATGAGATCAGCAAAAGAGCCGCAACAACACCCATCCCAAGAGACTTTGTGCAATATGGTAGGATAGCAATTCCATATCTTTTCTTTTTTTCCTTTTTTTTTCTTCCCTTTTTTATTTTTTTTCCAAAGAGTTAAAATATGCACTGATGTTAGAACTTATAATCCTTCTCATATGTGTGTTGTCTAAATTTGGGGGAGGAGGGGGGGGAGTCATGAATGCTATTGAATCTTTTGAAAATGCCCAAACTTGATTATGACTCATAGAAAATCTTTAATTTTAATGAATAATCTGATTTCAAATTTTAATTACATTGTTTTTCTTATATATATATATATATATATATATATATAATAATGAATGAATGACAAGTTTATATTCCAAAATTCATGATGTTAACTATCTTACAATTTATTCCTTTTAACTCGGTTGACATTTACAATTCTTGACAGTATCTGTTTTGTAGTGCAAAATCAATCATTTAATTATTATATCAATCAGTCAAGAATTGTAAATGTAAACTGAATTAAAGGAATAAATTATAAGATGGTCAACATCATGAACTTTGGAATATGGTGGGATCCTTCTACCGCTCCAGAAGATATCTCACTACTGATGCAATTCTCTATCTATATAAAAGCCAAGTACGTCCAAGGATGGAATACTGTTGCCATATCTGGGCAGGAGCTGCTAAAAACAGCCTATCCTGCCTTGACAGAGTACAAAATAGACTGTGGCTTAGTGGGGGATGCCCTTTTCTCTACCCTGCAACCTCTCTTCCACAGAAGAGACGTTGCGAGCCTATCCTTGTTTTATCGTTATTTCCATGGCAGGTGCTCGTCTGAACACCAATCTCTGGTCCCCCCTCGCCAATCTTTCACGAAAAACACCCGTCTAGCTAAATCCACTTTGAAAAATTTCCCCCACTCTATATCTGTGCCTAAATCAAAACGCGGATTCCATGAACAAAGCTTCTTTCTTAGAACTGCATGCCTGTGGAACTCTGTTCCGTCTGCCTGCTTCCCTCCGGACTACAACCTGGATGTCCTCAAGTCCAATGTTAATAAATTCCTAATGAACCGCCCCCTTAATTAAACACTTCAGCAAATCTCCACACTAACATAATGTACTTGCAATAACCCTTATCCCTGAGTAGCTTCCGGGCCTTGATAAGTGGTGATCACTGTGTAAAAAAAAAAAAAAAAAAAAAATATATATATATATATATATATATATACTTTTACTTTTGTCATTCGTTCATTATATTGCTCTGTGGTTACATTGCGCTTCTTAAGGATTGGTATATATTATGAGGAAATAAAATATATTTAGAATATATATATATATATATATATATATATATACATATATATAAGCAGACTTGCCGTACAGATGTCAAATATATTAAGTATAAATTAAAGTGTGTGAAAAAAGGATAACTGAAAATTGTTTATGTGTTTGATGTTTTGCCTTTATTGAAAGATTTTCTCTGCATAATTATATTGACACACTGGATCGATGAAGTTAAGCAACATTGAGCATGGTCAATACTAGATGGATGACCATTTGGGAATACCAGGTGCTGTATGTAGGAGGACGTTAACACTTCCCTGCAAGAACTAATGTTGTTATTTCCACTGATTGAGATCTACAAGTGACTGGGAATCATTTGTGAATTTGATATTCCCATGAAACTTCCTGCTTCAAAGGAACCCGCATCAACCCACCTAGGGTTAGTGTTACTTTAGATCGAGAAAGCTGGCTAAAGATAAAATGTCAATCAAGACAAATTTTTTCTTTATTCTTTTTTTTTTTTTTTTTTTTACATACATATAATTATTTTTTTTATAGATATTTATTATTCACAAACATAAGTTTCATCTTCACTAACACTCATCAGTGTGGCTTATAAAATTGTACTGCTGGTCGAGCGATTTAAATTTTGGACCCAAAGAATTTCTATCAAATGTTCTAAATCATCCATCGTGACAATCATTTTTCAATGTGAGAGAAATAAACCCTATATTTCATTTATGAACATCGTTTCAGAAAGTATTCACTCTACAGAGGGAGAGAACTCACAATATTGTTTCATTAGAAATGTTTCATAATTGTTTTATAAATATTTTTTGTATTATTTCTTTTGAAAATGTTTTTTTGGCATGTTTTCTTTCAATTAATCTTGGAACAAGATAACAATATAAAATTTCTTTGTATATTTTATCTAAGAAAGAAATTATAAATTAAAATCATGTTTAGCATAAAAGTCATTGGATTTATAAGTACTTTGTTCTGGAACCACCAATAACTTCAACAAAAATATATCTATTTTGAAAACCCCATTGATTACGGGTGTTTATCAGGATAAAAATTCATTATGTAATCAAATGGAAATATATATAAATTTAAAAGAAAAAAAATAACCAACAAACTTAGCCTAATCTCATAAATTTATTTCAACCTAAAGAGACTTTGTCAAATAAAAGTTAATCAGGGTTTAGTATCCGACTGGAATAATTAAAATAATAAGGCTCTTTGGGTTGCAATAAATTTATGAAATCGGTTTAAGTTTGTTTTTGTCTTTAAAACTTTATTTATGGTTTACTATGCATTGAGTTGTCCCACTCAAAATTTCTTACAAAAATTTGTCTATCCTTTACAGATATAATATTATATAGCTTTTATTTACATATGAGCATGGGTGCCTGGCGTTGCCCGGGTGTTTGGAGGTGTGTGTTGAGCAAAAAAAAAAGTGGTAGTCGGCAGGCTGGCTCGAACCCATACCACGAAGGAGGAAAAGAATGAGAAAAAAAAACAGTAACGTCTTTGCTGTTGCGTCCATCGCCAAACCGGATTTTAAATAAAGGCTAGTCAATCGAAAAAAGGGGGATGACTTTCGAAAATATCGGCGAAAAAAAGTGACAACCCCCTTCCTGTAGAAAAGTGTCCAGTTTAGGGTGAAGGAATTAATGTTTTTAGCCAATCTTTTTATATATGTCATCCGAAGGGTCAAGCTTCAAAACAATACCGATCTTGAGAAAATCCATTGCCTCTGTCGAAAATTTTAGGTAAACAAATAAACGAACAAACATGCATAGATACATACATTTAAACAAACGGGTGAGATTTATATTATAGATGGTGTATGTATGAAACTGATGCTCCTGGAGTTGGTCTTATGACAAAAAGAAATTATAATTTATCTCCTGTTAATAAAAAGAACACACTTTCATTTGATATTAGTTCTAGAACTGTTACTTTTGTGCTATTCTTTGTTATTGCTTGTAGTAAGGATTGAACGTTCAATGATTAGAAGATAGTAACTTTGAATTGATAATTAGTCAACACTAATGAACATTACGTCATACAATTCTAGACTTAGTTGTTGTAATCTGTGTGGATGATTTTAATATGAATTCTTAACCCATAACAAAAACTTCATAAGCAAAATAAGACAAAAACTTCAAACTCATTTTATTTTAATTTTTGAACTGTAAAATTATTTGTAAAAAAAAAAATTCAATTTTAATAATGTTTATAAAATATTAAAAATTTTTTTATTTTAATATAAATTTTTTTTAGTTTTATTCATCAAACTTTCGTCTTGATCACCTGTTCTATCACTTTTACTCAACCTGCCTTTGGCTTCAATGACTGCTTTATAGCACCTGCAGAACTGGCCCCAGGCCCTCATTTCAATCTCCTGATTTAAGCCCCAAATAGCTGCAGCCATATCGTTTGATGTCTCCTTCCACTGCACCGCACACAAAACTTTGGAAAGGATTTGCAGTTTGACACGCTGGAAAGCTAAATGTCAAGTGAAGTGTGATGAAATTTTTCTGACTGCTGTGTCTGGCAGTGGCAAATGTGACAGAACACTGAATCTTGCTGCAACATATCTGGCCTTCCTGCCACAATTTGATTGAGCCAGAGTTTTACTACTTCACTTAGAATGTTGATATAGCCATCAAGGAAGAAGTGAGATCTTTGTTTTCCCCGCGGTCTACTTTTATGCAGCTGAGCAGCAAGATTTTCTGTCACTTTGCGAGACCACCAAGTTATAAAAGTTGTGGGTGCCGCCATCTTGATTCTTTCGTCTCTCGCCCCGATAGCTTGACTCCACATGATGCACACACTTGCGGACGCTTTAACGGTAAGCCACAATTTTCCCTAAAAATATTAACAGTTGAAAGTTGCTAACAAATTTCATTCATACTCTGTGTAGGTGTATAAATACATATTCAAAACAATATTACCAGTCCACATAGTGTTCAAGAGATTTGAAATGCCTACCAATTAATAAAGAGGATTTTCTTCAAAATATATTATGGAACACAGTCGCACATATTAGATCAAGAAGTTTTGACTTTTCAACTAAAATTTACCATGGTAAAAAACAAAACAAAAAAGAAACTTCTGCGTAGATGTCCTAAGTAATTTGCAATTGTATTTTGAGTGCCGCCTGCACTGAGGATTGAACCTTCATACTCCAGCCAACCTACTATTGAATTTTACCAAATACTTGATCCACTATACTACAGGTTCTTGCAGAAAGATCCCCGAGTTTGATAAAATATACCCAAATAAGGTCGGAGGTTATGTCAACCAAAATGTGAAAATAACGCTCAAGATAAGAACAGTAGTCTGAAGAATCTAAATCTAATATATAAAAGGCGCTATGTCTGTCTGTCTGCATGTTTTAAAAATCTATTTCTTCCATAACTAAAAATTGTAGAGCAGCGCTAGAGGCTTAAATGATTGGATTTTTTATGGATCGTTCTTTTATGGATCTTTAAAATAGTTTTCAAGGGGTCAAAAATGAAAAAAAAATTTTATACATTTTGTACATTCATCTTAGTTTATTTTTAATCAGTTCCTATGTGTGTCACAGTGGTAACGTCACTAACTTTGAATGCTACGGTTTTGCTTTGGGTTTCGATTGTAGCTCATGGCACCCAAATCTTTTTTTTTTACTTTTGAAATCGCGATTCTCTCTCTCTCTCTCTCTCACTATATATATATATATATATATATTATTTGAGGTTAAACAGTTACATATGGTCACTACAAATAGCCATCTGTTTCAGTCAAAGAGACTTCCTCAGGCGACCTAGAACCTCTCAACGCCAAAAAGAAAAAGTTTTTTTTGGCATCGAGAGGTTCTAGGTCACCTAAGGAAGTCTCTTTGACTGAAACAGATGGCTATTTGTAGCGACCATATGTAACTGTTTACTCTCAAATAATAAATAAAATATTTTGATCTTTTTATTGAGCCATTAGTCCCGACTTTTGAACACCTCATACCTGGATATATATATATATATATATATATATATATATATATATATTGCAATTAGGAAGGGAAGGCTTTTATGATTCATAATTAAAAGTAAATTTGTATATATATAAATATAGATAGATATATATATATATATTCCTTTAATCTTCTCTTCAAAAAAGGGGGAACAGGAGAGGAAAGAAAGAGAAATGGGGAGCCAGCTGACCTATTTCGACCCTCACTTCTCAAAGCTGTATCGAAGGAATTTTTAAAACAAAGAATGAAAAAGCGATTAAAATTGCATTTTATTCAATTTACGGGGAGAAAATAAAAAGTGGAAAAACAATTAAAATGAAACATCGTTATGGTTGAATACCCTAGACCAGGAGGCATTCCATTTGCTTGCAAGTTTGCAGAAGTCGAATGTGAATAGTCTCCAAGATCTTAAGGTGATGTAGTGAATGAGCATGACTCAGAATAGAAAAAGAGTCTGTGCTAAAGTTTGCTGCACAAGACGGGTAAAGTAAAGTAAGTAAATGATCAGTAATTGAAGACCCGTATGTGTTAGTAACACAGTATCCGTAATTGTTTCCAATTCCTCATCTAATTTTAACTTGGAACAAATTATAATAACCCATCTAGTTACCATACATCTATATACCGTAAACCAACATTTACAGGATTGTACACTCGTTGGGATTCATTTTGTCCTAAAAAACGTAAGATAAATCTAATTTGGACCCTAACACATCGTGCCCTTATGATTTGTTCCAAGTTAAAATTAGATGAGGAATTGGAAACAGTTATGGATACTTTATCCAAAAACGGGTACCCACTAGATGTGATTAGATCAGTTATTCAAAGGAAATTGGCTGAATTCTCTCGAATTAAAGAGAATATAGTGGCGAAATGTCCATTTTATCTTCGTTTGCCTTGGTTGGGTACAGTAAGTGACAAATTTGCCAAACAAATTTCAGCAGTTCATGGATGTTATTTTGCTGCCAATGTGCATGTTGTGTTCCCTACGAGAACTTTATTATCATCTTCTCGAAAAGACGTTCTACCCCCACCCCACCATTAATAGTAACGTTATTTACAATTTTGAATGTAGTTGCGATGCCAACTACTTGGGTCGAATGAGATTAAGATTAGATGGAAGAATCCAACAACATGTACCCATTAAAATTAGGAATGGAACCTACCAGGCAACAGACATTGTTAATAACACATACGGGTCTTTAATTACTGATCATTTGCTTAAAAACCCGTCTTGTGCATGGACTCTTTTTCTATTCTGTCGTGCGTTGCTCTGGTGTTTGTAGGTGCCACAAAAATGGGGTTCATATAGATCTTCTCTGTTTCTCAGTTTTTGAGATGAGGATAATTTGGATTGTTCAGACTACTGTTTTCATCTTGAGTATTATTTTCACAACGTTTCAGCCAATGTAACCGCTGTCCTTCATCATGTGTATCTTGTCAAACTCTGGAATCCGCATGGAATTTTGAATGGAACTATTTATTTAAACCACTGGGGTATATACTCTCATTTCGTCAGTCATGACCAAGTAGAAATCTTAAGTAAGTTTTGATGGATAAATATTTTAATTTATTCAATTGTTTTGTTTTTTAACTGCTCTCTCTTGTACATTGAGCTTTTCATTATCTTGATAGGTTCTAATTTTAAGATATTTATCTTTATAATTTTATTTGCGTGTGTGTAAAGCCTTTTTTTTTTTTTTTTTTTTTCTTCAATTGGTATAGTCTGAAATTCCCCCCCCCCCCAAATAAAACAAAACAAAAACATCCACAAGAATTATTAAAGTTAAAGTGAATTTTTTGACTAAAAATTGAACAATAATTTTTTCAAAAGGAAATATCTGAAAATTTTATGTTTAATAATAGTATTCTGCGGAAACATTTTAAAAATCACTAATATAATTGTTAGTCCTTTAAGTACTTGTATTCTAATCTCTCTCTCTCTCTCTCTCTCTCTCTCTCTTATATATATAACTGCATTTTGAAGGAAGGGTATCAGATTTATCAGAACTGATATTTTGATATTTTCTTTCTCTTCACCACTTGCTCCCATATTTATTTAAATTTTTTGACATAAAAAATAGCAAAGTATAAGAAGTCATACCCCCTTCCCCCCCCCCAAAAAAAAGCAAGAAGTATATTTTTATCTATGTATTGTCTGTTTGTTCAAGGCCACTTTGAACCTAAATATATTGGGTATCATTATATCCTCCTCTAACAGACTGTTCCATGTAGCAGAAGCAAGGACACTGTTGTCTTCAATTTGTCAAGATGAAAGTGACAATCATGTCTTTTGTGGGTGCCAGTGGAACCCATGATTTTGTGCTGGATGAAAAACTCTTTGAAAGTTTGATTTAATTTATCATTGATGGTGTTGTATGTCAGAATCATACCTTGCCTCTCCTGCATCATCTGATGCTAAAGTGAGAACATATTTTTGTAGGTAAGCGTGAAGAATCCTGTCACTGTTCTAGTTGCCAACTGTTGAACACATTCCAATGGTACAATATTATTATGAAGATACGGATTTATTGCTGGGATGGCATGCTCAAAAATAGGATATATCGTATCATTTTTTTTTTTTTTTTTTTTTTTTTTTTTTTTTCATAAAAAAGAAGTTAAATGCAAATACCAAAAATAATCTGCAAGAAATTTTTTAATAAATTAAACAACTTGATTCAATAAATATACGGTTTATTTATAAGAGTTTAAAAAAATTATAATATTTAAAACTGTGTTTATAATATTTAAAACTGTTTAGTTTTGTTTGTCATGCAATGTTAATACTTGATAAACTTTGTTAAAAGTATACGGTTAAATTATTTAGCATTTTTAAATCTCCTATATAATAAAATGATTGTAGAAATTCCCCTCTGGACTAAAGTATCGTAGGTTTGAAACAACACATGCCACATAAAAATTCAACATGTCGAGGCTATTAGCCACTATCTTATGTAACTTTCGAACACCATTTTAGACACATCAGGTCGTTATAATAAAATGCATCCTAGGAGCAACACCATCACAATCTTAGCATCTTCAAAAGCAGGAGTTTCTATTTTTTCCCATAAGTATTTAGTCGTCCTACCACCATCAGTCAACACCAGGGGGGAAATCTACACTTTTAGCAGATATTGCGATTACACTGATTGTAACTGGCCCATAGACACATAAACTTAACATAATCTTTCCAATTCATTAATGATAATGGCTCCCTTTCCATATTCCACCCATTCTGATTGGCTGAGACCTTATTATATTTCGGAATGAAAATATTTCCTAAATAAACGAACACTTCAAAAAGTTTATAATATGGCATCACTCTCTACAGGAGAGAGTAGTGCTAAAAAAAAATCACAAATACAAACTTATTAACCACTCATAAACAGACAATTAAATGCTGGTAACCTTAATTACTGGAACATACGTGCACAAGTAAAAAAAAAATATTAACGCTTAATGGGTTTTGCTAGTAATAGAAAAATGCTGATTCTTAGATTTACTCGATTTAATTTTTTAACTAAGAAAAATAGATAACTTTAAATGACTGGTTTTCTTGCTTCCCATTATGTTATCTACTTAAAAAAAAAAAACAAAAAAAACACTTAGAAATCATTAATATTAGCAAATTATTTATTAAAGCAAGTTATTCTTTGTGCCTTGGTGCCACTATGGTTTTCGACAGTCTAGACTATTCTTGTAATGACTTTTTTTTTTTTTTTTTTTTTTTTTTTTGTTGATTGCACTAGGAAGCTGGTTGGTCCTGTACAGTCCTGGGAGGTCCACCCTCCCAGGCTTTGCCTTCTCTTGAGAAGTGGTTAGTTTATTGCTAATCGCCTGAGGCGTGCCCTTACCAGGAAATGTTAGGGCTGCCCAGGCATTTTTTGTGAGTAAGTAAGTATTCCTCATTGGGATCGCTGACTTTTGTCAATTCCGCTTTCCAATCCTTGTTACATTTTTCATTGTGGGAGAGAAATAATTACCATCAATATATTATCTTGTTATTCTGAACTACAATTTTGTTTTTTTGTATAAATTGACAATTAAAATAAACTAGATGAATAGTGTAAATTATATAAATAATATAAGATAATTTTTGATTAACTATTTAAAAAAAAAAGCATCTGAAATACTTAAAGGAAACTAAGGACAAAGATTGAGTTGTACACACATAATCTCTATTGTAATAACATTGTATATGTCTTGCAACGTAGAGTACTATGCTTATATTTTCTAGTATTTATTTTTAAAAAATGCTTAAGTTATTTCAGAATCTAAGCTGACTTCAATCCAGCATTCATAACCATTCAGTTATTGTAACACTCAAATCAAATGTGAGAGAAATAAACTATATTATCTAAAGGCATCATAACTTTCAGAAAATGTTTGATCTACAAAATGAGAGAACTTTCACTGCTTAACAGTTTATCCCGAATAATACAATTTGCACTCGCTGTAAGATCTATTCTCTCCAAAAATCTCTCCTTGCCAGACGTCTTTTGTTGGTTTGATCACACTCTTCAATGACACCAAGGTTACTTCATTTGTGAAGTCATCAATCCAACACTGCCACCAGGCTGTGCCCACTTCAAAATCTGCCTTAGGTCAGTGAAGCAGGATGCTGAACTGATTCTAAGCCCTCACCTTTTCAGGTTCTGTCGCTGGAATCGTGAATGACTTACACTCATAATGCAAGCAGCCTTGAATCGCTGTATCTGGTCAGCTAGTGACATGTTGAAATTGTTCGAAAAAGCGGCTCAACTGACCCAGGGTGAATGCCAAAACTGTGTGTGTACATGTATATATAATCTTATGATTATATGAAACTATATACTATTGAAATATATATTCTACTAGCACGCTGCATGGCATGCATTGCCTTGTCGTAAAATATGCTTAAATATATTTTAATTGATACAGATTTTGTATTTATTCTTATAAAGCCAATTCTCTATTGATTATTATTGTACCCTATATATAATAATGATTTCAAAAGTTAAAAGAAATATGACTTAGTGCCATCAGCTAGAATCAAAACCAAAACATTTAGTGCTGCAGCTTTTTATCTCTTATTTGGGCTAAAGACAGGTGGATATCAAAATGTTAAAAATTAACTGACTTCAATGTATAAATCTGTTTGCACATGCATAGAGGAGCAATTTAAATTGATTTATACCAATTTACAATTTTTCAATTTTGACCCCTTGCAGCTATTTTTACAGATTAAAAACCAAATTGAATTTGTTCCACAGATCTGAATCACCTATATATATATATATATATAATCAATTTTTAAATCTGTAGACCAAAACTTGACAGCAGTTGGGTAGAGACCATTCCACACACAGAGGTTTTTTTTTTTGTGCGTGTGTGTGTGTATGTATATATATATATATATATATATATATATAATGACTAGCAAACCACTAGTGTTGCCCAGTCGTAAAGTATGCTTAAATACAATATTTTACTTTATGCAGACTCCGTATTTATTAATCTAGAACCAATTGTCTTTCGATTATTATGTACCTAATATATAGTAGTGATTTCAAAAGTAAATTTAAAAAATTACTTGTGCAATCAAAAACCATCCTCTCATGACGAGATCGGTTCTACGCATGCGTCAGATGACGTCATAACCTGATTTAGTTTAAATATTTGAAGAACTGAGACAATTTCATGTACGTCGTGTTAGCTCAGTGGGTTAGTGATCTTCTGCTATTCAATGAAACACGTGTTAAAATGTACTTCATGAAAATAAAAAAATGAATAAAACTTATAAGTATGAATTAAACATGTCTTCTAATTTTGGAATAACTAGATAAATTACAATATTTATTAATCCATAAAATATTCAAACACTGAATTAAAATAAAGAATTAATGTTCTTAATCGATGGATTTATTAAAGATAATTCTTTTTATCAAAGGATAAAATTCAGTAAAAAAAAATTAATGCATCAAAATAAGATTAAATAATAAATTTAAAATCCAAGGTGTGAAGTGATAAAAAAGATTGGGCCTATTTCTATCACTGGTTTTTTCTGTTTTAAAATAAATTAAAACATCAAAATCTTATCCAAGTAGGTAGAAGACTAACTTATCTTGCCTTTGGTAATTTATATATAAATAAATAATAAAGACAGCTCCTACTTAGCCCAAGTTAAAGACTAACAACTATAAGCTTGTATCAATTAAAATTCATCAACTCCCTGTTTAGTTAGCTTGTTATAATACAGATTCCTATTCTAGTAGCTTCTTTCCAAATACTCCAGATATGTGGAACTCTTTCCGCTAATTGTTTTCACCTTATGATCTTGGTCTTTTCAAGAAAAAAGCCTAATAAGAACCTCTTGCATTTGCATCAATCATATTTTGTTCTTTGTAACTCATTATATAAAATGACTTCATGCCTTGCCTGGAGCGACTACTGCCCCCTCTCTCTCAAAAACAATATGCTGTACTAGTCATAAATAATGACTTATTTTCTGACTCAAAGAACTGTTCCTATTAAATGATTTGGTTACACACTGACCAATCAGCTTCCAGAGTGCATTTATTTCATTAGTCCCATGAAATACTATTTTTTATAGTTACACTTGTTTACAAAATACAGCATTCTATTGCCAGTATTAATAATTTATGGGTAACCATTTTGTATATTTAAAATTCTTGTAAAATGATAAAACAGTTCAAATAAAAAATCTGTTTATTTGAATGTAAATCAACTTTTTTCAAATTAGCAAAACAAATGATCATAGAATGATCCGTGCGACATTTTGCAAAAATATTTGAAAATTTAACAAAACTAATATAAAATATAAAAGTTGCATTTAACGGGAGGGATGCACACAGCTGCTATTGGGGAAGAGGAGGAGGAGGAGGAGGAGGAGGAGGGGGGTATATTTTATCCTTATTAAGATTAAGTGTAATCCCTCAGATTTATGGTTGCTATCTTTAGTTGACCTTCACAAAAAAAATGCATTGTAGTTTTTTTGTTTTTTTTCTATATATCGATGGATTTATTTGTAAGAAAGTTTCTTTGTGTGTGAATTTGTAAGAGTTATCAAAAGAAAAAAAATCATTTACTCTTTCTTCACTAATGATGTGTTTAAGAAAGACTTCAGACACGTTATATATCAATCGATCATCTGTTCTCCATGATCAGTCCCACAGAAACTGGATCATTTTGGTGATTTTTTTTTTTATCAGTCTGGCTGGAGTATTAGTACTGGTACTGGGTAGTTTTAGGAGCTTCATTCTCTCAGGCCTTGTCTCCTCTCTTTGAAAAGAAGTTAATTGTTAACTGCTTGGGCCACCTCCACTGTTGAATGCTGACTGGACTACATAGGTAATTTTTATTAGGCCAGAGTACCTCTCATTTAGGGGCACTGGTATATTCCAACTTTGTGCCACATCTTCCCATGGTAGGGAGTAAATAAAATCCTCATCATATCGTATTGGTCAAAAAACTGTATAGTTGGCATTAGTTTCCCCAATATTTTTCTAGTCAGAATTCTTTCTAGAAAAACATTGGGTACTTATAGGAAGGATCACAAGGATCACAGCATCCTAAGTGAAAATGATTTTTGTGGAACAAACTGGATTTGAACTTTGAACACCCAGGTCGTCAGTCCATATCATTAACCACTTGACCACCGTCACTTCCCAGTAAATATGATATTTAAAGAAATTGTCTGTGCATATTCACTGAAAATAGGGTAATGTTTAGAATTTTTGTCAGAGCCTAAAAGTAAACAGATTCCATGAGCAGTTTTTTTCCTAGAACTGTCCGTCTGTGGAACGCAATACTGTATGTCTGCTTTCTATCTGACTATAACATGGCAGTCTTCAAATCTAATGTGAATAGGTTCCTGTTGAGCCGTTCTCTTGGATAACCTTGCTCTACCCTAACACCTTAAAGACTGTATTTGTCTCACCATCTACCTAACACATTAACCCTTATCCTAGAGTGTCCTCCATGCGTTGATAAGTGGTGATCTATTTAGTTTAAAAAAAAAAAAGTGGTATCAACATATTGGATGTTAGTCAAGTTTCCGTACACACAATTGAACCGACAGAAATGTTCACCGATCAAATATAAGCAAAATATGTTCGTTTGGTTTTATATTCATTAAATCTCGCTTTTTCATTTGAGCTTATGTTGTTTTTCATAAAACAAGCCACATCTCTTGCGTCATCTTTTGGTTTCCACACATTGGTAGCAGAGAGAGCACACCTGTTTCTTCAAGGTAAGAGTGTTTGTGGCATTATTACTACACTAACATGTACGAAACATTCGGGGGTGGAGATCTTTTGCATCATGTGCTTTTTCACGGCGGTACAGTTACAGGGTTTCCATTAGAAGTGTCATCGAAAGAAGTATCACTTGCATTTATGCTAGGTGTCTGTTCTTATCTTTCACTAATTGTCACAAGTCTTTCACTTGCATTCGCTAAATCATATCAGAACAAACTGTTGACAGGCCTGATCCCGCTATGGGTTGCAAATCATTCACGTGATGTGGTATTCTGTCGACCAATATATTCTGTGCACTAGTAATTCCGGTCATACGCCCCATTCCATATCTTGTGGTACATCGTTCATGTGGAGCCTTTACCCATACCCTGTCGCCCATTTTGAAAACCGTCTGCTGTTGATTGTGTGCTGGCGCTGATTTTTCATCAATTCCTTTCAACCATATATGGTACCAATAGTCCATATTAGCAGGTGCTGTAGCAGAGGACATGTCATCCTTTAGCATATCATATCCGTATACTGCTTCCGGTATAGTATATCATTATCAGTTTTTTTTTTTTTTTTTTTTTTTTTTTAATCAATTTTCACCCCAAACAAGGCACAGTGCCACTTTGAAGTAGGGGCTACTATCGGGGACATAATTTGCGGGGGCATTATGAAGGAAGATGAGTAGCAAGATGTTTGTTCACATTACACTTGAACTTCTGCATATCAGTACGGTTGGGAAAGCAGAATCCCGGAAGGGAGTTTCAAAGACTTGCAGTTCTGGGGAAGAAACTATTGGAGTAAAAGGCTTTCTTACACCTAGGGATCTCTACTGTAAAGGGGTGGGACTTAGTTGCTTGTCGGGTTTGTCGGGGGTAGTCACGTCAAGGAGGTACAAGTGCTTGTAGTTCGTCAGAGCATTCACCATTAAAGTATTTGTAGAACAGGCAGAGGGATGCAACATTTCATCAATGAGACAGAGGCTGAAACCTAGATGACAGTTCAGGACCTATCAGGTTGGCGGCTCTCTTTTGAACTCTGTCCAGGAGTGAGAGAAACAGCAGATTCCCCAGCCGAAAATTTGACAACAGTATTCATACATGGGCGAATAGTGGCCTTATAAAGGTACAGGATGTTTTCAGGCGTAAGTAATTTTCTAGCACGGTAGAGAGAGAGCCCACCTTCTTTGCAGCAGCCTTGGCAATGCTCTCAACGTATCTATTCCAGTTCATGTTCCCTGTAAACATTAGGCTGAGGAGTTTAAAAGAAGTACTTTCAGGTAATGTGTTCTTGGCCATTGCTATTGATGGTAGAAAAGGTTTCTTGTAATTATTGAAGGAAACAAGCTTAGTCTTGGCAGCATTGAATGTGACCATCCATTTTTTTTTTTTTTTTTTTTTTTTTGCCCCCATTCCACTATAGATTGGAGGTCATCCTCTAGTGTTTCTGCCATTTCCTTAGATATGTGTTCATTTGTTTTCCCCTCAAGCTTGTTATAGAGTGGTGTCATCGGCAAATATACCCATCTCCAAAACAATTTTATCAGGGAGGTCATTTATGAATATCAGGAATAAAAAGGTCCAAGGATAGACCCCTGAGGCACTCCGCATTTATATCATATTGTTTAGATGTACGACCGTCGAGGACAACTTGGATTTTTCTCTTACTTAAGGATTTAATTACATTATGTATTCTACCAGTGATACCCTATGATCTAATTTTCATTAGAAGACCATCGTGCCATACTCTGTCAAAAGCCTTAGATATATCAAGAGCTAGCGCTCTACTTTCCCCTGTTTTGTCCAGTGAACGATATATACTACAGTTAAGATATCTGCTGTTGAACGGGCTTTCCTAAATCCCTATTGTTTGTCGGTCAGGAGTTAGCAGCTGTTACGTGTTGGGCTAGGGCTTGATTAACTAAGGACTCAAATATTAGCGCTTTGTGGGTGAATAATCTTGATCTGGTCAAACCCGACCGAGTTCACGAATGCAGTGCAAGCAAGTTGCACAGACTCTGTGTTCCTCTTATTTGCATCAAGTCAGTTTTGTGACATTACTCAATGATGCCATTACCAGAGGAGACAGAAAATCGAAGTCTGACTTTCCACTCATCTAGGAAGGTTTTAAACAAGCTGCTCCAAAAGGCAGTGTCATTATCTGTAAGAATCTGTGGCCGGGCCCCAGTCATAGATGAGTCTTCTGCTGATTGATTATACTTGTTACATCTTGCCAAGAAAGTCGTCGCCAGATAGTAAATAGTTGGGACGCAGTAAATCAATGTCAAAAAAATGGATCTCTGTTACAATGGGTAATATCCATTGCTACACGGTGCCATTTCATAAATGTATGGGTGATGATTGATTGACTGACACTCTTCACATTCTCTGGCAACAGTTTTTACAGCAGCTTTGGAAGCCTTAGGATCGATCTGTTTTGCAAAGTAGTGTCTGTCTCAATCGCTTTGTGCATGAATAATCTTTATCTGGTCAAACCCGACCGAGTTCACAAACGCAGTGCAAGCAGGTTGCACAGACTCTGCGTTCCTCTTATTTGCATCAAGTCATGTCTGAGGCACTCTCGTTTATTGCTCTGCCTTGTTTTGGTTGGCTAGATCTGATGAAGAATACCTCCATTGACAGCGCATGGTGAGAGAGTAGTGCTGGCTTCCGGGAATGCTCTTCTTGCTTTGCCCCCTGGGCTGGCAGCAGTCGCTGGCACTTTCATACTTATGGCACTACACTGTGATTGCATCCTACTGGTCGGGAGAGTTGAAGGTGGGTTCACAAGCACACGAGGAAAAACCCTACATCACTCAGCCACTGCAGCAACAGGCTTATCCACCTCTGTCTTCTGTCATAAGAGCTCAAGCCCTAACAAGAATCTGTTCCAGGGTCATGTGCTCCATCCTTGAAGACACAAAAATACAACTGAGCCATTGGTTAGATAGTTTTCTTCAATTAGACGTACCAGATCCTGTAGGTCACTTAAGTATTTGTCCACAGTTCCCTGGGGCACAAACAACAAGAAACAAACTTATCAAATGCAAAAGGGTTTTGCGCAAATGTCATGAGGAGGGCTTATTTCATCTACTTTAAATCCTCCTTCAGGTCATAGGTTAATTGTTGGTATACTGACAGAACCCCACCTTTTAACCTAAGTGGAAGAACACACTTGATGTTGTCAACACCACACATTTTGCACACCAGCTCAACCTATTCTAACCATTCAGACACCGTGATTGGGGAGGGGCCATGAAATTTGGGAATCGGACAAATTTCAAACGCTTTGCCTACCATTTGTGTTTGGTTATTCGTTAACTGAAATACCTTGTTTGCTAGGGTTTAGAATTTTTGTTGAAGTGGAATCAACCGATGACACATTAGTTAAGTTTCCACACATGCAAATGAATTAATGGATGTTCACCAACCAGATATAAGCAAAATATTGACCCCCCACCCCCACCCCCTTTTTTTTGTTTTATTTTAAATATATTATAGTATACATTTCTTGTAGTTTCTTGGTTTTATTGGATTCCAGGACAAGAATTCATCTAGTCTAATGGAGTATCCAGCTTCGTGATGTTACTTGAGCTAACATCACTTGAAGAAGGTACCCCATTCCTCATAAAAGCCCATGTTGACTAGACATGCCAGGATCTTATTTGGGCTGCAAATACTATATGATATGGAATATTTAGTCAGGGCTTATTTCTAGGGAAAATATCCTCCTACCAGTTTGTTCTGACAAACCCCTGTACAGAGAAAGCTTAAACACTTGAAGATAGGTTCTAGTAGGCATTCGAGTTCTCAAGTTTGGTTCCTTTTATGTTCGTTAAATTTCACCACTTTGTGGCTTATGTTCATCTTCTGATTTCCATGCACTGGTAGAGAGTACACCTTTTTTTTATTACATTTTCACCCCAAACAAGGCACATTGCCACTTTGATGTAGGGGGCTACTATCAGGGGCAACAACTACTGGGGTACTATGTAGGGATTTGGGCAGCAAGATGTCGGTTCATGTTGCATTTGAGCTTCTGCAGGTCACTACAATTTCGGAAACAGGGACCTGGAATGGAATTCCAAAGTCTAGAGGTTCTGGGGAAGAAACTACTGGAGTAGAAAGATCTTTTACATCTAGGGATCTCTACAGTGTGGGGGTGGGATTTAGCAGCCTGTCGGGTTTGTCAAGGGTATTCACGTCATAGGGGCACAAGTGCTTGCAGTTCGTCAGAGCATTCACCATTAAAATACTTGTAGAACAGGCAGAGGGATGCAATGTTTCATCGATGGGACAGAGGCTGAAGCTTTGATGCCAGTTCAGGGCCTATCAGATTTGCAACTCTCTTTTGAACCTTGTCAAGGAGCGAGAGACTAGTAGCAGATGCACCAGCCCAAATATGACAGCAATACTCCATACATGGGTGAATGGTGGCCTTATAGAGGTACAGGATACTTTTGGGTGTTAGTAGTTTTCTAGCACAGTAGAGAGAGCCCACCTTCCTTGCAGCGGCCCTGGCAATGCCTCTAATGTAATTGTTCCAACTCATGTTTCCTGTGAACGTTAGGCCAAGGAGTTTGAAAGATGTACTCTCAGATAAAGAGTCGTTGGCCATTGCTATAGGTGGTAGAGAAGGTTTCTTGTAATTATTGAATGAAACTAGTTTAGTCTTAGTGACCATCCATTTTTGTCCCCATTCCACTACAGCTTGGAGGTCATCCTCTAGTGTTTCTGCCATTTCTTTAGATATTTGTTCATTTGTTTTCCTGTCGTACCTGTTATAGAGTGTGGTGTCATCAGCATATATACCCATCTTAGAGGCAATTTTGTCAGGGAGGTCATTTATGAATATCAGGAACAGTAGAGGTCCAAGGATAGACCCCTGGGGCACTCCCGCATTTATATCATATTGTTTAGATGTACGACCATCGAGGACAACCTGGATTTTTCTCTTATCTAAGAAGGATTTAATTATGTTAAGTATTCTACTAGTGATACCGTATGATTTAATTTTCCTGAGGAGGCCATCATGCCATACCTTGTCAAAAGCCTTAGATATATCTAGAGCTACCGCTCTGCTCTGCCCCGCTTTGTCCAGTGTTTCTTAAAGATAAGATTGTGACATTACTACTACAAACATGCTTTTACAGTTTTAACAAAATCAAATTTTATGGGTCCAAATTCTAGTATATATTATTTTGAATGCAAATACATAGTTAAAGCAAAGTAAATTGTTTTGGAGTATTAAAATAATTTCCAATGCTATTCATAATATTTATCTATTCATTTAACAATTTACTATTTTTTCTTTACATCGAATAAACTTAAATCAAGCATTATTGAAAAGAGCATAAAAAACAAAGAAATATTACCTTTCGTTTTTTAAAATTGGTCCATTAGAACTGGAGTTCTGACCATTCAAAGTATCAAAAAATGCATGTTTCACTGGACATTTTGTCTTAAGTCAGTGCTATTTAAATGCATATAAGCTTGTGACTCAAAATGATAGGAAATTTGCACAATTTATAGACTAACGCATTTTTAAAAAGCTGTATCTTCAGATCTTTTTAAGATATTATGATGAAATTTTGAACATATCACAACACCATGAAGGTTCAGATAGCTCTATTTACCACTATCTCACTTGGTAACTTACGGACTAATTAGCATATTTCAGTTTCATTTTAACAACTAAGTAGAAACATCATAAAAACAGCTAAGAAAAATGGTAAGTAAAGCTTCTCAGCTGAGCTGGCCCCTGTACTTCCCAAACTCTATGACAAATGCCTTGCTGAATCTTGCTTCCCTAATAGCTGTTGTACCAGTGTAGAAGAATTCTTTCAATTATCGCCCTATCAGTTTCCTTGTCCTCTTCGCAAAAATCTTTGAGATTCTAGTCAATCAAGCACTAGTCCACCACTTTGCAAAAGCTAATCTTCTTTCTGAGAAAGAGTGCAGATTTAGACAATGTTGTTCTACTGCAGATATTTTAACAGTTATCTCTGAACACATATACAATGCACTAGATAAGGTGGGCGAAGCCTGGGATGTAGCTCTTGATAGATCCAAGGCCTTTGACAAAGTCTGGCATGAAGGACTGCTAATTAAAATTAAATCATACAGTATAACTGGACGAATACTATGACTGTCAGATTAAGTAACAGAATGTGCCTTGTCCGGTGCTAAATGGAACATTGTTTAGTATTACTAAGTCATACAATTTTTATTGTCACTTTTGTATGAATTCATGTTTTGAAACATGACATAAATCATTAATCTATAACATCACACCAAAGCTATAATTATTTTAAGCTCTATTTATATGAAGGTTCAAATAGCTCAGTTAGTAGAACGTTAGACTGGAGTTCTCAAGGTGTCCGTTTTGAGTCATGGCGTCTGCTTTATTTGTTGAGAATTTATTATTTATTAATGCGATAGTTTCTATTTTTAAAGATAATAAAAATTTCTTTTGAAATGAGACAAATTCTGCAATCTATTTGTTACATCGAAAAAAATTTTTTATATAAGATTTGTACTATTAATTAATGAAAGATTTTTAAAAAATATGATTTTTAATTAGAATATGAAAAAATAAATCACAAAAATGCAGTTTACATTTTATTAGCATAGAATATATTCAAATGATCGCAAAAAAGAAATACATCATGACATGTTTTAAGATTTGTATTTGTTTCTTTAATGTATTTATTTGCTTCGCCACCAAAGCAAATTAGGCACAAGGCCGTTTTTAATGTGGGGTAAAAACCAGCTCCCCTAAAAGTAGGCAAAAAGGGGGCATTCTGGTTACCAAAAATAATAATTGTCCCAGTATAGAGGGTTTCCCCTCCATTGACTGGTACAAATCTGCAGAACAGATACTACACTTTGATCCCGGCCCGAAGGGGAAGAACAACAGAAAAAAGGCAAGCCTCTTTTGTTTCTTTAATAAAACATTTTGTGAAGGTATTTTTTGAAAATCATTTAAGCTGTGCTGTACAGATATATTTTCAAGGAAAAGAGATTGATTAAAGGAATATGTACAGTTCTATGTGTTCGTCAGAGCACATTTCATTAAAGCGGTTGTAAAATGGGCACGGAGATGCAATATTATGGCAGTGTAACAGGGGTTGGAGTTTGGTTGATTATGATCTGAGACTCTTTTTTTTTGGACTCTGTCTAAAGGAAAGAGGCTAGTGAATGGTGCATCAACCCAAATGTGACAACAGCAGCAACGTGGGTGAATCGTGGATTTGTAGAGATTTATTTTAACATTTTCTGTACGTATGTATCATATCTATGTAAACAAGTCTAAACTTGCAGAAAAATATTTCTTATTCTTTTTTGTATTTCTATTTACAGTGTTTTACTGTGATAATGATTTGAATTGTTCTTAAGAGTACAACATCTAGAAAAAATAGATTTTAGTGAGCGGATTTACTTAGTATATAAATTTAATATAAAATTATTACCCACATTCTTACGAGAAAACATTGATTACATAGTGTAAGACAGGATAATTATTTTTACTAATGAAACTGCCTTTAAATTCCAATTTTCTTCTAAATAAATGAAATGATAGTTTTAACTATTTTATTCTTCCAATTTAAATCTTAAAATAAATACTCTCTTCCTTATCGGGAAAAATAATTGTAAGCTAAATGTTCTTTAAATAAATTTTGGGTGATCCTATGATCTAAAATATGAATCTCACCTGTCTGTTTAAATGTATGTATGTATGTATGTATGTTTGCATGTCTGCCTAAAACTTTCGACAGAGGCGACAGATTTTCATGAGATTGGTATCGTTTTGAAGCTGACCCTTCGGACAACAAATATCGAAAAATTGGCTAAAAACATTAATTCCTTCACCCTAAACTAGGCATTTTTCTACAGGGAGGGGTAGCAAAAAATTGTTCGTTCATGACAATTTAGCCAAACACATATGCAAAAAAGTTCTTTCTTGAATTAGGTTATTTTTTTTTATATTTAAACTAACTTCACTCGTACGATCATAGACTAGTCGTTATAATGTCAGCGTCATTATCTTAAGATTGTACTTGGAGTCGAAATATCAGATATATATTTTTTTTTGATTTTTAAAGTTTTAATATTGAAACAGGGTTATTTATGCCTTTTTTTTTTTTTTTGTCCATCACGTTTGCTGTTCTTTTTGTTTTTCTGATTTTTTTAAGAAGCTTTAAAATTTAAACGGTTATTTGTGCCATTTCTATTTCGTTCGCTTATTCTTTATTTTGCATCACGTTCACTGTTTTTGTTTTTCCGATTTAAAAAAAAAAAAAAAAAATTATAATTTTTTAACAGGGTTATTATGTTAGCTTATTCTTTGTTTTCCATTTTGTTTTGATTTACTCCCCCCCCCCACACACACATCTCACCACACCTGGGCAACGCCGGGTACCCCACTAGTTTAAAATAGGAGTGGCAGGTAATTATGTCTGTACAATCATAAAATGACCTTAATCATTATGCATTTCTTTTTATTCCTTTACCATTTCAAGTACAATCAACCTGCCCTGCTCAACGTTTTCTTTGTATAACACATGAATAATAATTGAAATCGCTTAAAATATCTCAATAATGGCATATATAGAAAGAACTTAATGATTTAAGAATCTTTTGAAATTTTTAAATTCTGACTAAAAATAAGGAAGTTGTGACTATTTTTGTGCCTCACGCATTTAGATATTTTTCCCTCTTAAAGATTTGGTCGCATTTTTTTACACTATTATTTCAGTAAAAATCTTTTATCTTTTTTAAAACACTAGATTAACTAATGAGATTTGCTATATAAGTATACTTTTGTGCAAGGAATCTGAATATGACACTGAAAATTACCAGAAATTAATGGTTTTGAAGTAATCTACAGTAAATACACAAATTTACTGCTAGACCATAAAAATTTCATGTATGCATTAAAAAAAATTGAATTGTAATGCATTTTATGTACAAGAAATTGAAATCTAATACTAGAACTGTTTAGAAATTAATATATTGCAAGATTTCTTTGGTATTATTGTAGATTACCACATGCTAAATCGCCACCACCTGTTTACCCAAAATATGTGATATTCCCTGTTTTAAGCAATTGCATATAAACACACCAAATAAACTGGCCAGAAATGATCCATAAATCTATATTAATATAATCATTTACTCTAAAACAATGTTGTTTTAGGGCAGTAAACCAATTTCTTTATATGAAAATAAATCTTGTATGCGTGTTCTTTTTTCTTATTTTTTAAGATGATTATACAGTTTTTTTTTTTTTAAAGAGATCTTTTTAAGAGGAAGCTTGCCACTCTGACTTGGGATTAATGTTAGGGCTAGGGGCAATTACGTATGAACATGTTGAAAACTTGGCAGAAAGAAAAAAATCAAAAACAATTATTTTAGAGTGGGAGATTAGTTTCATATAGAAATTTAATGTAAAATAATCCACTAATTTTACCAGGCCATTCTAGTGTTTTAGGGTAGTTAATTTATTTTTCTATGAGAAACGATTAGTGGTAGGGTTATAGAATGGCTTTTAATAAGATTTTTTGGGTGGGGCTTGTCACTTAGATTTAAGGTTAAAGGTTAATTGTATAACTGGTTCAAGGGAGGCACTTTTAGGATGAGGGCTTATTATTGGAACTAGATTTGATAATAACATAATGTATTTTTTTATATATGCTAAATTTTCAAAGGGAAAAATATTTTTTTGAAATTGGGTACCAACTGCACTGAAAGGCTTTCATACGTCATCATCATGCTGCATACACATGCTTTTGCTCAACAAAAAGTCTAAAGTCTGCTAATTAGTAAAAGCAGAAGTAACCTGAATTCACTTCATCTACATCAAACTTTTGCAGTCACATTAGCACTTGCTCCACCTTGTGCACCAATGGTAATGGTTTGTAGAAAATAAATATTCTAAGTATATAATCGGTTAAAATGATAAAAGTTGAGGGTTTGTACTACTGTACACATAGATTCGAAAAAGTTGGCACAAAACAAATATATAACAAATGTTATCAAAGGCAAGATAAGTTACTTTTCTACCTAACTGGATATGTTTTTAGTGTTTATATGTAATGTAACATGTTTATTCTGCTCGAAAAACATCGTGTTTACCGATGTATTGGCAAATTTAAAATGGCAGCCGACTCTCTCTTTGAGGTGGTAAGTTTGGGAAAATGAGTTATAAATAAAAAAAAAAACTAGACAAAATACTGTTAGAAACTCGCTCAATATATGTTACCGTGACATAGGCTGATATATTCGGCGTGTTTTTAACAGTATTTTGACTGGTTTTTTATTTATAACTCCTTTTCCCAAACTTACCGTCTCCGAGAGAGTCCGCCACCATTTTGCATTTTCCAATACATCAGTAAACACTGTATGTTTTTCGAGCTGAATAAACATGTTACATTAAATATAAAACACTAAAAACATCCAGTTAGGTAGAAAAATAACTTATCTTGCCTTTGATAACATTTATTTGTTCTATATTTGTTTTGTGACAACTTTTTCGAATCTATGTGTACAGTAAAACAAACCCAAAGTTGAATATCAGATATTCAAACTTAATAAAGGCAACAGTCAAGTATTAGGATTTAAACATTAAATTTCACACTTGTTCCTTCCATATAAAAGAATCTATTTGTGTGTGTGTGTGTGTGTGTGTGTGTGTTTTTAATTTTATTCAGTTTGAATAGTGTGTATATTTCTGTTTTTATGAAAATGAAACCTAATTTTGAGCTATAAAATAATTTAACCTATTTAAAAAAAAAAACAAGAAAAAACTTACTACTTATACCACATTTACTCATGTAAGGAGTATTGTTGTCACATTTGAGCTGGTGCATCTGCTACTAATCTCTCACTCCTGGACAGCGTTCAAAAGAGAATTGCCAACCTAATAGGTCCTAAACTGTCATCAAAGCTTCAATCTGTTGCATCCCTTTGCCTGTTCTACAAGTATTTTAATGGTAGCTGCTCCGAACTACAAGCCCTTGTACCCTCTCAACGTAAATACCTCTGACAAACCTGACAAGCAGCAAAATTCCACCCCTACACAGTAAAGATCCCTAGATGTAAGAAAGCCTTCTACTCTAATAGTTTCTTCCTCAGAACTGCTATGAATTCCTTTCCGGGTTCCTGCTTCCCCAACTGTACTGACATGCAGAAGTTCAAGTGTAATATAAAGACATCTTGCTGCTGAACTCCCTACATAGTATCCTTGCAACTCATGTCCCAGACAGTAGCCCCCCTATATCAAAGTGGCACTGTGCCTTGTTTGCGCTGAAAATGTAATTAAAAAATAAAAAAATTATTGGTTGATGTGGGATGATCTTGCATTGCGCTTTGGTTTGGATATTGGAGATTAAATGATGCCTGTAGACCGCAGAATTTTGTCAAGGCAGTATAAGTCAAACACTCAAAACCTATTTAGATCTGCGGCTTACATCAGTCATATTTTGCAGCTGTAGAGAAAGATGATTTGCACAAGTGCTTGATTGATCTGGCCTTTCGTGCTGCTTGTTTTTAGATGAGAGGAAAGGTCAAATATTGCAAATAAAGGATTAATAAGAGAAATTATGATAGAAATTGAATCATGTTATGTATTAAGTTTTTGTTCAGACAATATTACTAAACATACTCTATAGTATCAGATCTGACCGAATGGTTAATTGTAGGCATAGACCAATTCATACCATCTAAAAAATTCCAACAAAAACCTAACGGCCAGCCATGGTTCTCCCCAGAGTGTGCTGCTGCTATCGCGCACAGAAATCACTTTTTCCATAGCTACCAACGTAATAGATGCACTGAGACTAAAGCTGCTTTCAGGAACGCCAGCAACCACTGTAAAAGAGTAATAAAAAATGCAAGAGAGCTATATGCCCAGTCTGTTAAATCCAAGGTAGCTGATCAGTGGCTTGGTTTCCAGCAGTTTTGGCAAATAACAAATAGGATCCTGTGCGTTCTATCCCAACTATTATCAATGGACCAGAGGTCATCTTGTCAGCATCAGACAAGGCCAAACTATTTGCAAAGAACTTTGCAGCTAATTCTACCCTATGCGACGAAGGCCATCAACTCCCCATATTTCCTCCTATAACACAGAACACGCTAGGTAACATACAAATATCCGTGCATGAGGTCGCCAAGCTAATCAAGAACCTTGATTCCAGTAAAGCAACTGGCCCTGACGGCATCCCAATTATAGTGTTAAAAAAACTTCAACCAGAACTTGCTCCCATACTTACGAAACTGTTTAAGCGCTGCCTTAAGGAGAAGTGCTTTCCGACTCCCTGGAAAACCTCATCAGTTTGCCCTGTATTTAAGAATTCAGGTGATAAGTCATCTCCCTCTCAGTACAGACCAATAAGTCTCCTGTGTGTTATGAGTAAGTTGCTGGAATCCATATTAAATAGAGAAATAGTCAACCACCTCAGCAGAAACAACCTTCTTAGTGACACACAATATGGTTTCCGCTCTGCAAGATCTACCGCAGATATGCTAATGGTTATATCTCACAGGATTAGTGAATATCTTGACAAAGGCTTCCTTTCTAGGGCAATTGCTCTTGACATATCAAAAGCCTTCGACAAGGTATGGCATAAGGGCCTACTTCACAAGATTTCCAGCTACGGTATAACTGGAAATGTTTTCTCAATCATTAAATCATTTCTCTCCGAGAGGCTCATAAGAGTAGTGGTCGATGGACAAAAATCGGAGGCCTGCAGTATTAATGCTGGAGTCCCTCGGGGGTCAATCCTGGGCCATACTCTCTTCCTGATCTACATCAATGACCTCCCTAAGCACATACTTAAATCATTTGTTGACATCTATGCTGATAACATGACCATCTACGGCAACACATCAAAGGCTGTAAATGACAAAGTTCTCTCTGATTCTCTCTCCTTTGATCTTGAGCGCGTGGTTCAGTGGGGGAAGACGTGGCTGGTTACCTTCAATGCATCTAAAACCAAACTCCTATCCTTACATCATCAATGCTCTGATCCCCATCTGGCATCAATTGGGATGGATGGCTCTCGTCTGGGAGAAGCCCCGTGTTTTGCCAAGCTTCTGGGTTTGACCTTTACTCCTGATCTGAAATGGAACACATACATCAAGTCTGTTGCCAAGGTCGCTGGAAAGATGGTGGGATCCTTCTACCGCTCCAGAAGATATCTCACTACTGATGCAGTTCTCTATCTATATAAAAGCCAAGTACGTCCAAGGATGGAATACTGCTGCTATATCTGGGCACGAGCTGCTAAAAACAGCCTATCCTGCCTTGACGGAGTGCAAGATAGACTTCGTGGCTTAGTGGGGGATGCCTTTTTCTCTACCCTGCAACCTGTCTCCCATAGAAGAGACGTTGCGAGCCTATCCTTGTTTTATCGTTATTTCCATGGCAGGTGCTCGTCTGAACTCCAATCTCTAGTCCCCCCCTCGCAAATATTTCATGAAAAACACCCGTCTACTCGAATCCACTGTAAAAAATTTCCCCCACTCTTTATCTGTGCCTAAATCAAGACGTGGATTCCATAAACAAAGCTTCTTTCTTAGAACTGCACGCCTGTGGAACTCTGTTCCCTCTGCCTGTTTCCCACCTGACTACAACTTGGATGTGTTCAGGTCCAACGTTTACAAATTCCCCTTAAGTAAACACTTCATCAAATCTCCACACTAACATATGTACTTGCAATAACCCTTATCCCTGAGTGGCTTCCGGGCCTTGATAAGTAGTGACCACTGTGTAAAAAAAAAAAAAAAAAAAAAAAAAAAGTAATTTAATCTACGCGTCTGAATAAGCAAAGATTACCACAAAGTGAAAAATAAGACTCTTACAGTTTAACATGCTCTACGACAATTAAACGTCAAAACAACATGATTCTGGCTGCAGTATGTCAGATGGAGAAAATTAGCAGTTTCACTCTACAGTTTGCCATTTTGTCGCACAATCATGGCTCAACTGGTCCATCCATGTTGCCTGCCGTCAGTCATTCAAAAGTCTGTTCCACATTGATGTCGATGACTCAAAGCCATGGATGGGGGTCTGTTGATGACAAGCTGATCCTGACGCAGCACAAGTGAAATATCAACAAGCAGAAGAAATTGGAAGTCATTCATTAAACGTTTAATTTTAGTGTCAGACAAGACAACAAAAAATTAAAATAATGACTAATACTGTCAAATAAATTTCCACAATTAAAAACAAAAATTGAATGATGTAAATAATAGATAGAATGTGGTCTACTATAACATCACAGTGTATTTTGCTTTGTGAAAGAAAATGGGTGTTTTCTCTATTGATTCACTTAATATTTTGAAATGTGTTAACGAAAAAAGCTATTGTAAATAGTTGATTTTTTTTTTATTTAATTTTTTTCAAATCTAATTCACATACCATAAGCTACAGATAAATTGATGTACTTTTAAAATATCTGTTAATTTTCACAATCACTTCAGAGCATAACTCAATGGGCATCTAGTTTTTAATAAAATTTGACAATGTAATTAATAATTCACCAAGATTTTAAATGCCCCCCCCCCTCCACAAACCTATCTATTCTGAGATCCTGACCCAGAGAGAAAATAGAACAGATCTTTGGATAAATCGGTTTTTCTCTCTTTTCCTCACACAATCTGTACTAATTTTTTTACTGCTGGAAAAGTGAAAATAGAAGAATGCTGTAAGAGGCAAGGCACTTATTCAGGAATTGGGCAAACTTGTACATTCAATTCTTTTTCTTTCTTTTTTTATTTGTTTCTAGGGGTACCCCCCCCCACACACACACATTTTTATCTCTCTACATACCTACAAGTTCCAAGATTCCACACGATCACTGAAATAAATTTCTTAGAAAATAAAG
This sequence comes from Euprymna scolopes, assembly GCF_053919585.1. Classification (NCBI taxonomy): domain Eukaryota; kingdom Metazoa; phylum Mollusca; class Cephalopoda; order Sepiida; family Sepiolidae; genus Euprymna; species Euprymna scolopes. The sequence continues at coordinate 17,661,015 of NC_136487.1, forward strand.
AGAAAAGTGGGAGGCTTACATTCATGTTGCCACTTTCGTTTCTTTTTTCCAGTGTTTTCTTTGGAACATCCTAAGATCTCTCTCTCTCTCTCTCTCTCTCTATATATATATATATATATATATATATATATATATATATAAATTCATGTGGAATGGGTTAAAAGATCCCAATGAGAGAAAAATGTGACTCCAGCCACTGATGAGTCATAGACGACGAAACGCATGTCAGTGGATTATTATATTTAAAAAAAAATATATATATATTATTTCATATAATTTGTTTTTGCCCTGAATGTGAAAAGTGTAGAAACCGCATAATGTCTTAATGTACACACGCTTATTGAAAAATTGAAAGAAAAAAAAAAAGAAAAAGCAGTAACTTACAACAAGTTTAATCATATACATGAAACTCTGACTAAGCAATTCAATTTAGAAAATGAAGATAGCTAATATAAAGAAACAATATAATTCCAAATTTTCATATGCATACATAAATTTTCTTTGAAATCAGTAAATTCAGCTTTGGTCTATTTTGTTGTAATCATTGTGTAGTTGTTTATTTCTCTTGCATAAATTTTTATGAAAATATGGAATGCATGCTTCATAAAATTACAATCCTCATTAATGATTTTAATTTTATGCCGTTTTATTGTATAGAAAAATAGTTTTAATGAAAATAGTTTATGGCAAAGGAAAAAGGGGTAAAATAACTCTTACCAAAGACAATAAAAATTACTTCCGTACAAACCTGCGTATTTTATTTTTTTTAATTTTTTTTTTTTTTATGTGTGTGTTTTAAAATTTTTGAGAGTATTTTTATTTTAGATTTTGTTCAAATTGTCATCTGTTATAGTTGAAATCCCAAGTGCCAGACAGAGACTTTGGTGGATATCTCCGAAGTTTGATTGATGAGCTGTTCTCTTCTGGGATAAAAACAACTGTTAAAACTCAATAAAATTTACTTTTCCACCTAATTTTAGGGAGAAAATAACAAAAAAGAAGTCATCACACTTAAGTTATTTCCAGAAAGCGGAGTTAACCATTTTGGATTCTGGCTCTTATGAAAGATTTGAACAAAATCAAATAAAAACACTTTCTTTAAGACTTTAAAGCATAAAATAATCATGCCTGTAGGTAGAAAAGTAATTTCTAATACTTTTTATAACATTTATTTGTTGAATATTAGTTTTTGATTTTTACCTTTTTTTTTTTCCTTTTTTAACTATAATGCACCATTGCTTAGTTTAATTATTAACTAATTTTTTTCTCTAAGCCCTCCAGGACAATGCCAGGTAAATACAACCTGATATTTTCCTGGTTGCAGGGCTTAGAAAAAAAAAATTTTTTAATTTAATGTTTACATTGTTTTTTTAATCAAAGAATTTTTAAATGTGTTATCTTACTTTTGAATTTCAATAAATATTCAATTAATAGTAGTTAAAAAAAATTATTTAATCTATATTTTATTGAAAGTCCATAATTTTCTAACTAAAGATTAGTTATGAATGTTAATTATCTTCTTGCGTCTATATTTTTTTTTAATCTTAGTGAGCGTTTCACATGTTCATATTGCTGTAACTTTTTTTTTATGTTTGTTTTACTACAGTTTTCAGTAAAAATAAGTTAGAGAATGAGGCATTTAACTCTAGACACTTTAAGGTGACTAAAATAGAAATTAATTTCATTACCATTTTGGCCATGGATATAACCTTAAACTATATCTGATGGTGAGACCTCAGCTTGCGGGCTTTGGGGAATGTGGAGCTACCCTTTAATTACCATTGCTCCCAGGTCCCCTCTAACCTGGACTGGTAGTACCTGTTAGGGTCCCAACTATGGGTTAAATAGAAACCGACTAAAAAAAACAAATATACTCTATTAAAAAATTATTATTCAAAATCACTGGATTCGGCATTAAATAATCTGAAAAGGGTTGATATGCCGTAAAACAAAAACAACCAACCAATCATTACGATTTTGTCATTTTTGTTAGCACATTGCCACAGGATTTTTTTCTTCTATTAAATAAGCTACTTTTTAAGATTTCAGACATGCTTATATTGAACTTTTCAGCTTCAAGATGGCTGTCATTGAAACATAATCTTAACTAAATAAGTTATAGTTTTATAGCAATCTGGTTCAGTTAGTAATTTAATGACTAAACGATACTACAATATAACAATATGGTATTAATTGGTAAATCAGTAATTGGACCAAATTGTTCATTAAATGTTGGGTAAATGTTTCAATTCTTGATCCATGTAAATTTTATTGGAAAAACTATATTCATTAATTACAAAAATATTTTTATTTATTTTTAAGATTATGACATCTTGAACATAATTGACATTAAAATCAATTTAGTATTACATATGAAACAAGAAAAACACTTTTTTAAATTATTAAATTAGTAGTTGTATAGGTATAAAATTGGGAATAGAAATGAGGTCAAGCGGGAGAAATAACTTTTAATGGGTTATAAAATAATTTATTTAAAACAATTAAAATTTTTTATAACTAACTAGAAAATTTAATACAATAATTGTTTTGAAACTAATATTTTCACAAATATTTTCATATAACTTACTAAAAGATTTTTAGCTATTTTCATTTGATCTCTTTTCCATTCTCATTTTTGTAACAACCATCACCCATAATGATATGTCAGCTGATTTTATTATCAGCCATCTTAGTATCGGCCATCTTAAAGCTGGAAGTTCAACCCAAACTTGTTTTCAACTTGATTAGTTCTAATTTTGACAGGGACGTTCACTTTGTGTAAGGTTATGCTCCCCTTTCTCATTCTGAATTCTGGAATGGGATTTTTTTTTTTTTTTTTTTTTACTAAACACTGATCAAAAAAGTAGAGATTAAGGAGGAGTGGAATTAACAAGTAATTTTATAAGATTTTTTTTTTTTTACAATAGAAAAAGTTTGCATTTAAGATAGTATTTTGAAGAATTAAAAACATTTTTTTTTTTTTTTTCCGGGTTGAGAACAGTATAACGTTTGTATTGTTTTGATTAATTGGACAATTATTCTCATCTTGAGTGTTATTGGCATTTCGGTCGCTGCACCCCCGCAACCTTCTTTGTGTGTTAAATACATGTTTTTTTTTTCTACTAAGGAAAAGAGGGGTTAGTTCTGCATATGGCAGAATTCGAACACCCTTGCATTGTGTTATTATTAAAAAAAACGAAAATATGGGTGGGTACTGATCCTCTTTTTCGTAAAACATTCTTTTCACTAATAACAACTAGCTTGATTACCCACTAAAATTGAATCATAGGAAAGCCTTAAAAAATATCCTTGTGACCCCTGAAGATTGAACTTTCTTTATGATCTACAGACCCACCCTCAAACCCATGATTCGAATTCTTGCAATGCGGAGCTAACCCCGCTTTTCCTAAGTAGAAAAAAAGAAACGTGTATTCAACACGCGAAAAAGGTCGCGGGGTACAGTGACGGAGACGTTGTGCTAATAACACCCAACATGAGAATAATTGTGCGATTTAATCAAAATAATACAAACATTCACATTTCATCTAAAAAATTCAGAATTGCAGAGTATAACATGTACACTAAAATTTGTATTTACAATACATACACTTAACATAGTTGTTGCTTTGTAAGTAATACTTGACAGTAACACGTTACTTAAATTCAATTCAACCAATCAATTATGTTTTCAAGTGGTTGAACATTGAAGTGTGCTCCTTTTAGTTATAAATTGTAGTTTTACAAATTTTATATTCAACTCAAATGCAACAAACATTTTTAGTTTAATTTCACTCACAAAGTTTGTTTTTGCATTTTATGCAGACATGCTATCAAAGATCTCTACAGTAACCCCCCCCCTCCCCAAAAATAAAAGAACAAAAATTGAATAAAGGTTGTTTCTGACTGTTGGAAAGTGAACCGTTCTTGGAATTTCTTAAATATCAAATAGCATAAGATCTATATATCAAATTTAACAAACAAGAAAATAATCGGAATTTGAAATTCTTTCAAACTTTACTCTAGCTGAACTTGCCACAAAGTCAGTAATATAATATGCGGGACATCATTAGCTACAATATGGATCGAGTAGCTAATTTCTATTATGAAAAGAACCAAAATCACTGCCAAAAATCACTTAAACCTTTCTTTGACAATTACCTAGATTAAATAAGTTAGATTGCAACCGATATTTTAAGTGTCTGTTATTATTGGTCAAGCAATGTGAATGCTAGGCTGCACATAATCATAATGATAAACCAACAAACTTGATTAAAACAATGATCTCCTTGGCGAAGGTAATAATGCATTGCAATTAAGCTGACTGTAAAGTTTCTGTTTTACAATCATGGTATGTTTTTTGACCTTCTCTAAAATTTTTATATACTTTTTATTTATAAGTTTTCAAAAATAATCTCTGATTATAAATTCATTTTTTGCTTTTAATTTAGATTAAATAAATTATGATTAGAATTAAAAGCAAACAAAAATCCCACAAAAACAAGTGTTATGGTTTAGTTGTGCTCTCAAGCCAAAGGAAAACAATTTTTGAACATACCTGGGTCATAGTAAAAATAAACATCTATAAATATAAAAGCGAAAATGTTTGTGTGTGTGTGTGTGTGTGTGTGCGTTTTCGTGTATGACCAAGAAAGGCTTTTTTCCGAGAACCGATCAGTCGCCTCACAACTTCTTAAAACTTTTTATATCGCACCTAAATGATAATATCTATGAGTTAACAACCGGGGTTGCCTATCTATTTAATTTGCCCGACTTTCAAAAGATAAATATTCAACAATTTTCGATCGCTGCATGTGCATTAAACTTTTTTGTATAAAGAAAAAAGAAGCGAACAGACTCGCGATAAATAAAACACTGTCCCGCATTTAAAGTTGACGTCATTAACTCGTCAAAAACGGGCGTCTGCCAAGTCGCATTTTTTTTTTTTTTTTTTTTTTTCACACTTTATTATTTTCCAACTGCGCATCAAGACTTTTTTTTTTTTTTTTTTTTTTAAACAAACACCCGGCCAACGATTTACCCAAAAACACACACCCCTACAAACACCTGGGCAACGCCGGGTACTCCCTGCTAGTACAAAATAAATGAAAGCCAAGTAGGTTAATTTTTTTACTTTGACTTTTGGCGGGATTAACCCAGGATGGGTTGAGCTAGCTCCTCCCGTAAAACATACAGTGTCCTGAATGAATGCAGACCACATACGACTGTAGCAGCCAAGATAGTTATAGGCAGTGAGTCCCTGGGGCCAGCAGTGAACACCATAGACTGGAGCTAGGTTCAGTGTCTGCTTTGATGGTGTGTAATTATGTCTTAAGTTGGCCTCCCGGACATCTTCATTGATCTTGGAATGGTTCTGGAGCTATTGTTTTGTGGATGAACTCTTGTTGTAGCATGCATCATGGTCAAACCAACAAAGTCTCCCTTTTTAAAAGCATTTGATTAAAGGGGATGATCCTGTATCGCATCCAGATTTATGTATTGGAGACATTGATTCATTTTTAGAGTATTTTCAATGTGAATCAGGTTTGTTGTAGATTACTGAAAATTAAAAACTTTATTCTATGATGTTGAGGTAAGGAAACGAAATAATGTTGAACAAGATTTAGAAATATGATGAGAGTGGTGTCAAGTAGACAACGCCCACTTTGCCTTGTGTATGATAACTTTTGTTAGCAAGTAAAAAAAATAATATGACGTTAATGAAATGATGGAAACTTGAGTAAAACAAACATTATTTTTTGTGGGGGGGGGGGATAAAACATTTCTTTACCAGCAGTATGCAACTTAGTGGATTGTTAGGAGTTGGGGGCTGCTCTATTGGATAATAATGGTGATTTTTACCATCGACTGGAATTAAGAGAGTCTGTTGTAATGTTATTACTGGTGCTACGGGGTGTATCAAAATTGGGACTTGCTGTTAGTTCTGTGGACAGGATCAGAACTGCTGCTAATGCATATCCTTCTCTCTTTCACAAGTCATCAAAGTTCCTTTTATTTGATGAATTTCTATGCACTGTTAGAAAAGCAGAAATAATAAAGCTTTAAAAGTTTTTTTTAATTTATAAGCAAAAAAGTACAATTAAGACTTATTTATTACTAGCAGGAACACCTGGTGTTGTCGGGGAATGAATGAGAAACCCTATGTGCTTTTGTGCTCAAACCATAGCACCATATTATGGTTTATAATTTTTTTTTACATCTCATAATCAATTTTAACGATGTGGCCCAACAATGTCTTGTTCAAGTGTCTTGTGTAATATTAATTTATTTTTCAATCATGTATTAGGGGAGAGGGTATTGTTTGACTAAAGTCAATTCGATTTTAAAAGATAGTATTCTGTTTGTCTCTATATTTTCAAACTCTATCTCTTTTGAAACTAAAAGTCACAGAGTAGTGCTAGGGGCCTCACCCCTCTATAATATATACGAAATCTGGACAAATTAAAATATCCTATTTAAGCGGATTTTACTATTGGGCAAAGCCCACCCCCTTCAGCTAGGAATAATTTTCTCTAATGAAATTTATTTTTAAATATTACCGATTTCAATTCCCTGTATGTTTAAAAAAAACAAAAAAAAAAACAATCTTAAAATGTACCTATTTTTATTTTTTTATAGAAATCGCTCTGGACAAGGCACAAAGCCACTTGATGTAAGGAGCTAAAAAACAATGTACTACTTCAAGGTTAAAAACTAGCCAACAATAAGTGTTATATAGATAGATTCTGACCCAGAAAGCAGCAATTTTTTCCTAATTTGTCAGAAACATCGTTCATGGAATGTGAGGACTAAAGGATGGAATAAGAGAAATGAGTTACGAGACTAATCTGTAACTTTAGCAAAAGAAATGCTAATATGGGTCTTTACCTTTGTCCATGTTATTAGTGCATAATTATATACAGTTGATCCAATAAGATTTGAATTCTGTCTAGCCTAGTTCATAAGCCGCAAAAAGCATCTGCTAATCTCATCACTCATCCTCATGCTTTTTCTATTATATAAAGGAAAGTTGTGTGTGTTTGTATGTTTGCTAAAAACTTTTGACAACCCGCATCAAATAGTCACAGGTAGCGTTAGAAAGAGCAGAGTCTCTGATGAAAAATCTGTAAAAATTAGCCAAAAAGATTGATTCTATGTCTGTCAACTGGGCAGGTTTTTGCAAGGGGGAGTACCTTTTTTCCTGGATTTCCAATGTATTACATGATTTTAACAAAAGTCAATGTATTCCTCTATTAAAGTTTTAAAAAATGCTGACTCGTATTACCGGAAATGATGTCATCTCTCTTTAATGATATTTATTACACGATAAAACAAAAAAAAGTACTGATTTTCAAGTAAAACAAATGGTACCTGTGTAATGGTTGTGTGTCAGAAAGTAAAATATCCAAGAATAACGAAAAACGATGAGGTAGAAAAAAGTTATTCAATAAAAACTGTATCAATAAGCAGAACAGAAAACAGTTGACATGTTTTTGAAACAAATCAATGTATTTGTATTATTTGTATTATTTGCATTTATCAGATTACTGTCCTCATCTTGAATGCCATTTTTGCAACGTTTCGGTCAATATAACCTTCTTCAGTTGTATCTTGTTGAGCTCAGAAATTTGGAGCAGAATCCTTTATTTACAATACGGGGGTAGCATGCTCTTGTTTTGTCAGTCATGACTGGAGAAAGGTCCTAAATAATTCACAATTGTATTTTTCGGTCGCCCACACTGAGGATTGAACCTTCAACCTTCAAGAAAATACCACTTTTACAATTGATTTTTTCCGAGTACTCTCACTAATGCACCACAGGTCCTTGGTTAGAGTATTTGGAAAAATCAATTGTAAAAAGTAATATTCTCCTGAAAGTTGAAGGTTCAATCCTCAGTGTGGGTGACCAAAAAATACAATTGTGAATTACTTAAGACCTCTATTCAGTTATGGCTGATGGAACAAGAGCATGCTATCCCTGTGAAGTAAAGGGTTATACTCAAAATTCCGTCCAAATTCCTGAGTTCGACAGAAACATTCCAGAGTTCAACAAGATATATCTGAAGACGGTCGGAGATTACATCGACCAAAACGTGAAAATTACACTTAAGATGAAAACAGTAGTCTGATGAATCCAAATAATACAAATACCGTATATACAAGTATTTGAAGCAGTGAAGAATTTTTTCTTTTTCACAATCGACCAATTCCGTTTTATAATTGTGTTTTCTTGTGGTCTTTGCTTGGTTTTGCCAGAGTCCAGGATCAGAATTTGTCTAGTCTGGTGAATTCTCCAGGCTAGTGTTGCTACCTGTAGTAGTATCATTGGGAAAAGATGCACTGTTATTTTCCACGTTATGGCCCAGTGCATAGCCATGACCAAGGGACCTTTTTATCCTGGGTGTCGTCCTGCCAGTGTTTACTTTTTATAATTTTCTTGTTCATATAGGTTTTTTGGGAACATTTGGTTGGGGTTTACTTCTGAGAGAAGCGTCCGCATATTTGTATATCAATCCATGTCCCTTTGCAGAGACATTCTGAGATGCACTAATAAACCCCTTTACAGATAGACCGAAGATACAAGAGGTTTGTATCTAGTAGGCTTTCCCATTCTCTCCAGTGGGTATAAGTTGATGTGCATTTTAAAACCAAAAATTGTCATTTTAGGTATTACTTGTGTATAAGTTGATTGTAGATTCTAGACAAGTTAAATGATTTTTCTCATGACTCTTTCTTGCACAGATAATTTCCTTTTTAGTGCTTTCTTTTTTTTTTTTTTTTTTTTTTTGTAAGACATATAAATTGTTTCTCAAAATCCGCAAGTGATAATGCGTACATTTACACAAGCATGGTCTATTCGATTTTCATAAAACCAACCCGCTGCACACTTACATGCAACGAACGCAGGCATAATTTATGTCACGTACCTTAATAACGTAATATACCATAATAATGTGAACGCATGCGTTAAGTGCCATTAAATGGTTTCATTTAATTGTTGTCGTTAAATTGTTAAAACTTGTTGAACTTGGGGAGAACGACATATCGTAAACACTGCATTTGCTAACCTACTAAAAAAAATATCATCACCGAATACACCATATCGAACTTAAGCCTATAGCCACATCTAGAGAGTGAACATTGCGAGAACTATTCCAATTATTATTAAGCCTCCCACTGAAAAACTGCGCATGTGCTTACATGTTGGCAAACACACTGCAGTGGGGGGGGGTCAGAAAAGTGCGATTAATTAATGCACTAACAAAATTGCATTTTCTGTGTTATGATTGAGCGCCGAGTCGCTCTTTAACAACATTTCCAAAAATGTTACCTATAAATTGACCTAAAAAAAATAACCTTAAAATCGTCTCCTAGAAATTCTACTTATACACAAGTATATACGGTAATCAATCCTTATCTCAAAAATTCAGAAACGTCGTATTTGTATATAAATTGAAAAAATACTAAGTCATTTTCCCGGAAATTGTCATTTCTCTTTAGTTTAATTGGCCATTTTCTTTATTATTAGTTAAAATATAATATCCGTACTCTGATTATGGGAGGGAGTAGGTGGGAGATGAGGTTGCTGGAATGCTGAGGATAGATACTACACTTTTATCTTAGCCAAAAAGACCAAGTAACCATAATATAGTTTCCTACCAGGCATCATCTCCTCCTTAAAAAACAAAAATACATAAAAAAAATTTGACACAATATATTTCGTCCTTATTTGTTATATTTCAAAAATCACACGAGTAGTGTCTATTGTTATCACAAAGCAATTCCCTAAGCATTATCTCCTTTTTTTATTTAATCTGTACTGCGTTCATGACGGAATATCAAAACATTTTAGAATGCTGAGAACAGATACAACACTTTTATTTTAGCCAAAAAGCCAAGTAGGTTCCTCCCATGCATTATCTCCATTTTTGTTTAGTATTAGTTAAAATTAAATATGTTACTCAATCCGGTTTCTTGATTAGTCTATAATTAAGCAAATGTTGCCTAATCACTAACTGCACTTTGAAATATTTATTTCAGTAGTATGACTTTTAAATAAAGTGCTTCTACAGTATAGTACCCATATAAAAGCGAAACAATATGGCAGATACTACACCTTGTTCTTAGCCAAAAGACCAAGTAACCATATTATGTAGTGTAGTTTCCCCCCTGTTATTATCTTTTTATAAAAATAAAATTAATAAAAATTCTTTATGATGTATGACACTAACCATAGATGTCATATTCCAAAAATGACGACTGTGATCAATTAGTTGTTTTACAAACACCACGCGGAGCAAAGATGTCATATTCCAAAAATTGCATACAATGATCAATTACTTTTTTAATGTATTTATGTGTAAATTTGGAAAAAAAACTGCTAATTCCAAAAATCATGTAAATTGATCAAGTAATGCTGAGTGCTTATTGTCGCATTCCAAAAATTATGTAATTGACTTGTGTGTGTGTGAATTTCCCTACCAAACTTCTTGGTCAATTTTCAGTCTCGAGATTTGACATAAGAGGTATTGAGATTTGGGAAAATCTTTTTGATGGGTTTTCTGTCAGAAATTTGGCTATCACAGGATCAAACGATTTGACCTTTGAAAACTCTACCAAACTCCTCCACCAATTTCGGGTCTGAACACTTGAAATTTTAGATGTAGGTTACTTGGACATGAATCAAACTTTTTAATTTGATTTGAGCTCAAAACAAGTGTTAAGGGGGCAAAATGGGGTCAAAGTTTTAAAAAATTTGACCTCTGCGGTCTCTACCAAATTACTCAGTCAATTTTTGGTCTAAACATTTGAAATTTTACATAAAGTGTATTCAGACATAAGGCAAGCTTTTTAATCAGTTTTTGGCCGAAAGTTTAGCTGCCAATGAGTCAAAGTTCAAAAGATTTAACCTTTGAATTCTCTAGCAAACTATTCAGCCAATTTTGGGTCTAAACATTTGAAAGTTTACATGCAGCAAGCTTTTTAATTACTTTTGGGGTGAAATTTTGGCTGCCAGGAGATCAAAGTTGAAAAATGTGACCTTTGCAGACTCTACCAAACTCCTCCGCCACTTTTGGGTCTAAACACTTGAAATTTTAGATGTAGGTTACCTGGACGTAAGTCTAATTTTTTAATATATATATATATACATATATGCAAATAAAGTTATGAATAGTACAAAGGGCCCGAGCAAAACCACACTGAACTGCTAGTTTTTTTAAATCAATTGTTACAAAGTTTTTTTTGTATGGAATGAAAAATAATTTTGAAAAGAGAAAATACAGATAAAAGAAAATATGGATATTTAAAGTCTTCAAAAACATGAATATAAACAAACGCTTATTGTAGTGCTTATATATATATATATATATATATATATATATATATATATATATATATATATATACTAGCAGAAGTACCCATCGTTGACTGGGTTCAAAAACAGCCTACAGAAAATGGACTGTGATTGATGAAAGTATGATAGGTTATGAAAAGGAGGGGGTTGTAAAGAGATAGGTTTTGATACTCAAAAATTTTACCCTAAGCAAAATATGATTAAAGTAAAAATAATTTTTACGAAAATATATTTTTTATATCAACTTTGTTTCCATTCGTAGCCAAGAGCGACCAACAAAATGATGTTTCTTTATAAAGAGGAAATGATATATATATATATAAATAATATAAATATACAAGAAATAAATGTTACCATAGTCAATAAAAGTTACTTTTATGGTAGAAAATTCATTGGTTTGTATTAAGTAGTTGGTAAAAAAAATTTTTTTTTTTAAATTCACAAACCGGTTTTAAAAAATCAAAATGTCAGCGACTTTGAAATGAAGAGCCCCGTTTTTAATTTGAAGGAGGGGCACCTGAGCATTTTGTGTTAACAATTTAAGAGAGTTTCGTCAACGTAAGGAATATTTATAAACATATTTTAATGTTTCCATTATTTTGTGCTTGAGGCATATTCTATTATGGCATGTGTAGTTTATATAAAAATTCATTTAAGTAGTTATCGCCTCAAATTTCGTTTTAATTTCAGTTTGCTGAAATTATTTCAAGTAAAGAGCATTAAAAAACTATTTCAAAACAAAAAAAAACATGAACTGAACTTTTATTGACTATGGTAACATTTATTTCTTGTATATTTATTTTTTCGGGTAGTCGTTTGTTGGCTTTTCTGCTAAACACTCTTACTAAATAATATCGACGAAATATCGAAAAACAAAGAAACAAAAACAGTTTTGAAAAATAAAGAAGCTTTACTTACTTTAGTAAAATAATCCAAAACAGCAAAATGGGATATTAAAAAAGTAAACACGTAATTACTTTAGTTTTTTAAAGCAAAGAATCAATATAAATATGGATAAGAAAATGGCGCCCTTTTCAAGCAGAACAGCTTTGTTTCAGTTTTACAGTATTGAACGGTGTAGTATTGCACCATCGGATTCAGGGTTGTACTATTGTAATGTAAAGAACACGCAGAAAGGGTTGTAATCAACTGAATTCCTTCTAGTACACTGACAAAAAAAAAAGCTTAAACAGATATATAAATAAAAATAAAAATTATATAAATGTTTTTAAAGACACATAGTCACGTGAGCAGGATTTTTTCCTTCTTTTGACATGATAACAAGTAACATTCTTATTTTTTTATTATTTATCTATTTTCGAAAGAGTGCCACGTGCAAGTGGATAAGGAAAAAAACAGTTATGCAAAATTTGTGTCGAGAATTGTCTAAAGTTCTGTTTTTTTTTTTTTTGCTTTCACTTTAATAAGAACGTGAACTTATGAGGTGAATTTATTCGACACAATATAATTCAACTAAAAAAAAAATAAATAAAAGCTAACGTGAATTAAGATTAAAGTTAAGGTGTTATTGTGGACCTTCACCCCTTTTAAAAAAAAACTTGTTAAACTTTGTGACATATTTACATTCTGTGGAGGTCAGGCGCGAACGAACACCCCATAATTTTATTATACCATATTTCTTCAAACTGAAGCATAATTATCAAAGTATACTTACGCAAATAGATATGAAAAGTCTTTGTTAAAGTTTGTGCCATATTTTCATGGAGTACAAGCGCGAACGTAGACCCCACAATTTTATTATACCATCCCTATTTAAGTTGAAACATACTTATCAAAGTATTCTTATGTACATCTATATCAAAAACCCTTGTAAACGTTATTTTTTTTCATTTTTTATTTCCTATTTTGGGGGCCAGACGCGAACGCAGACCCCACAATTTTTATGAACCACCATTCTGCCAGATCAAACATACCCATTCCTGATCCTTTTTTAAAATAGTCAACCATATAGAAGCCTATTTGTGACCAGACACACACACACGTTCAGCTTTATATTATAGATTTTTTTTTTTTTTTTTTTACACAGTGATCACCACTTATCAAGGCCCGGAAGCCACTCAGGGATAAGGGTTATTGTAAGTACATCACGTTAGTGAGGAGATTTTATGAAGTGTTTAATTAGGGGGGCGGTTCATTAGGAATTTGTTAACATTAGACTTGAAGACATCCAAGTTGTAGTCCGGAGGGAAGCAGGCAGACGGAACAGAGTTCCACAGGCGTGCAGTTCTAAGAAAGAAGCTTTGCTCATGAAATCCGCGTTTTGATTTAGGCACAGATATAGAGTGGGGGAAATTTTTCACAGTGGATTCAGCTAGACGGGTGTTTTTCGTGAAAGATTGGCGAGGGGGGACCAGGGATTGGAGTTCAGACGAGCACCTGCCATGAAAATAACGATAAAACAAGGATAGGCTCGCAACGTCTCTTCTGTGGGAGAGGGGTTGCAGGGTAGAGAAAAGGGCATCCCCCACTAAACCACGAAGTCTATTTTGTACTCTGTCAAGGCATGATAGGCTGTTTTTGGCAGCTCCTGCCCAGATATGGCAACAGTATTCCATCCTTGGCCGTACTTGGCTTTTATATAGATAGAGAATTGCATCAGTAGTGAGATATCTTCTGGAGCAGTAGAAGGATCCCACCATCTTTCCTGCGACCTTGGCCACAGACTTGATGTACGTGTTCCATTTCAGATCAGGAGTAAAGGTCAAACCCAGAAGCTTGTCAAAACACGGGGCCTCACCCAGACGAGAGCCATCCATCACAATTAATGCCAGCTGGGGATCAGAGCGTTGATGATGTAAGGATAGGAGTTTGGTTTTGGATGCATTAAAGGTAACTAGCCACATCTTCCCCCACTGAACCACGCGCTCGAGATCAGAGGAGAGAGAATCCGAGAGAACTTCGTCATTTACAGCCTTTGATGTGTTGCCGTAGATGGTCGTGTCATCAGCATAGATGTCAACGAATGATTTAAGTATGTGTTTAGGGAGGTCATTGATGTAGATCAGGAAGAGAGTTGGGCCCAGGATTGACCCCTGAGGGACTCCAGCATTTATATTGCAGGCCTCCGATTTTTGTCCATCTACCACTACTCTTATGAGCCTATCAGAGAGAAATGATTTAATGATTGAGAAAACATTTCCAGTTATACCGTAGCTGGAAATCTTGTGAAGTAGACCCTTATGCCATACTTTGTCAAAGGCCTTTGATATGTCAAGAGCAATTGCCCTAGAAAGAAAGCCTTTGTCAAGAGATTCACTAATCCTGTGGGATATAACCGTCAGCACATCTGCGGTAGATCTTGCAGAGCGGAAACCATATTGTGTGTCACTAAGAAGGTTATTCCTGCTGAGGTGGTTTACTATTTCTCTATTTAATATTGATTCCAGTAACTTACTCATAACACAGAGAAGACTTATTGGTCTGTATTGAGAGGGAGATGACTTATTACCTGAATTCTTAAATACAGGGCAAACTGAGGAGGTCTTCCAGGGGGTCGGAAAGCACTTCTCCTTAAGGCAGCGCTTAAATAGTTTCGTAAGTATGGGAGCAAGTTCTGGTTGAAGCTTTTTTAACACTATAATTGGGATGCCATCAGGGCCAGTTGCTTTACTGGAATCTAGGTTTTTTATTAGCTTGGCGACCTCATGCACGGATATTTGTATGTTACCTAGCTTGTTCTGTGTTATAGGAGGAAATATGGGGAGTTGATGGCCTTCGTCGCATAGGGTAGAATTAGCTGCAAAGTTCTTTGCAAATAGTTTGGCCTTGTCTGATGCTGACGAGATAACCTCTGGTCCATTGATAATGGTTGGAATAGAACGCACACTTCTGTTCAGGATCCTATTTGTTATTTGCCAAAACTGGTGGGAACCAAGCCGCTGATCAGCTACCTTGGATTTAACAGACTGGGCATATAGCTCTCTTGCATTTTTTATTACTCTTTTACAGTGGTTGCTGGCGTTCCTGAAAGCAGCTTTAGTCTCAGTGCATCTATTACGTTGGTAGTTATGGAAAAAGTGATTTCTGTGCGCGATAGCAGCAGCACATTCTGGGGAGAACCATGGCTGGCTGTTAGGTTTTTGTTGGAATTTTTTAGATGGTATGAATTGGTCTATGCCTACAATTAACCATTCGGTCAGATCTGATACTATAGAGGACACTTCCTTTTTAAACATGGAGTGCAGAGGTAAATCAGATATGAATGTACGGAAGCTATCCCAGTCAGCCATAGAGTATCGGTATACAGTACGGTGGAGGGGTACGTCTGATGGCTTCTTACATTTTGTTTTTATCTTAACTGATACGACGGAGTGGTCGGAGGATCCTAAAGGAGAATGAACGGTACATGAACATAGCTCAGGGGAAGTTGAAAGAAAAAGGTCTAAGAGGCTTGCATATTGATTGGGTGTATCGGGCACACGGGTGGGTTCGCGAACAATCTGAGTGAGGTCATAAGCAATGGCAAAATCATGACAAAACCTCCCCTCATCATCTGTCTTATTTGAATGGGTTAGCCATTCCACGTTATGGACGTTGAAGTCACCACAGATGTGGATGTTAGCCGAGGGATGTGAAGACAGTATGTGGTCTATTTTCTCAGATATGCTCTTAAAGATAGTAACTCCGCTGTTGTGGGGCCTATAGAGGGCAAATATAAATACAGTGGTGTTAGCAAGTGCAACCCTGAAGCACATATAGGGTAAATTAGGATCTTCTCTAGAGATATCCCTGCCACATGGGAAGCCATCCTTAATGTAGGCACATATTCCATGCCCATGGCGATCTTGGGAGTCAGATTTAACTGTTAAATTGGAGTATCCATTAATTATGAACTCATCTAGGGAAGTGGTCGGCCCTATTCCAGTTTCACATAGAAATAATATGTCCGGTTTTGTCTCCTGTAATTGGGTTTCAACCTCTGGAAGGTTGGAACGTAGACCCCTGATATTGGAGAAGGAGACCTGGTAGTAGGGGTCTACGCTGGAAGATGGGGTTCTAGGTTTAATCGAGTTTTTATTCTGGAGATATTTCATGTTGAGGTTTTGGGATTTGTGGAATAGGTCGGCATACTTGGTTAGAGCAGTACAGAGAGGGAAAGTAAGAGAGAAAAAGACAGGAAAAATTTTTTTTTATTTGTAGCACACGAAAAGGTAAAGCCGTAACAATTACCCACTAGTATGGCATCGAGAGGCCCCAAAGAAAAATACTTAACGTTTTTGCACTAGAGATTCCGCCAGCGTTTTTTTTATCAACTGTTAGCTAGCATATGGCTTACTAGAGTGACAGGAGATTTCTACTTCCGGATGACTTGGTCGATATTGGAGAAGGAGACCTGGTAGTAGGGGTCTACGCTGGAAGATGGGGTTCTAGGTTTAATCGAGTTTTTATTCTGGAGATATTTCATGTTGAGGTTTTGGGATTTGTGGAATAGGTCGGCATACTTGGTTAGAGCAGTACAGAGAGGGAAAGTAAGAGAGAAAAAGACAGGAAAAATTTTTTTTTATTTGTAGCACACGAAAAGGTAAAGCCGTAACAATTACCCACTAGTATGGCATCGAGAGGCCCCACCAGAGACTACTGCATGGTCCAGATCCACTCACCAAATGGCAATACAGCAGTCCCAGTACTTTGCGCCTGCTGATAGGACAGCCTCCTTAGTGGTTAATCCAAGGTTCGGGTCCCTGACTATCAGGCGGATAACGTCAGCCCAGACAAAACGTTTACCTCCAGCACCCTTACTAGTGACATGGCAACAAGGACAGACAAAGACAGAAAAATATCCGACATCTCAGACTACTGGTCACCAAGTAGTACCGACCTTTAAGCAGCTTTTTCTTCACCCTTTGTCAGAAACATCACTCATTGAATGAGGACTGAATGACAAAATATCTACTCTAGAGAATAATTTCCGGCTTTTTTTTTTTTTTTTTTTTTTTTTTTTTCGTTAGTTGCCGGCATTTTGATTGTTTGTTTTCATCATTCTGCTTTGTAGCAGGAGGGGGGGACAAATAAGACGGAATAAAGACAAAAAGACAGGAGAAATACAGACAAAATACATAAAACACGAAAAGTAAATTTAAAACAATGTAACAAAACATTTAGGATTAGTTTAGAAAAAAAATAAATAAATAAAATAAAAATAAAAAATAAAAATACTTAACGTTTTTGCACTAGAGATTCCGCCAGCGGTTTTTTTATCAACTGTTAGCTAGCATATGGCTTACTAGTGACAGGAGATTTCTACTTCCGGATGACTTGGTCGAGTGCCTATCTATAGAATAAAAGTCGTAACGCTTCTATGTGTAAACAATATCTAATTTACATTTTTTTTTTGTTAGAAAAAAAAAAAAAAAAAAATTCTAGCTTTTTTTTTTTTTTTTTTATAAAGTCCTAAGTTTATCTACTCTAGAGAATAATTTCCGGCATTTTTTTTTTTTTTTCGTTAGTTGCCGGCATTTTGATTGTTTGTTTTCATCGTTCTGCTTTGTAGCAGGAGGGGGGGACGGATAAGACGGAATAAAGACAAAAAGACAGGAGAAATACAGACAAAATACATAAAACACGAAAAGTAAATTTAAAACAATGTAACAAAACATTTAGGATTATATATTATATTATTAAAAACATTGAATATTGCTATTAAAGAAATGCTCTGCCGAGGTTGCTCCAGTTCTGTCCAAACTTTACAATAAATGCCTTAACGAATCTTGTTTTCCCGACTGCTGGAAAACCGCCTCTGTGGTACCAGTCTTCAAGAATTCTGGTGAAAGAACTGACCCACTAAATTATCGCCCCATTAGCCTCCTCCCGCTTTTCGCCAAAATATTTGAGTCCTTAGTTAATCAAGTCCTAGTCCAGCACCTAACAGCTGCTAAACTCCTGACTGACAAACAATATGGATTCAGGCAAGCCCGTTCAACAGCAGATATCTTAACTGTAGTTTCTGAACGTATATACCGTTCATTGGATAAAACAGGGGAGGGTAGAGCGGTGGCCCTTGATATATCTAAGGCTTTTGACAGGGTATGGCACGATGGTCTTCTAAGGAAAATTAGATCATATGGAATCACTGGAAGAATTCATAACGTAATTAAATCCTTCTTAAGTAATAGAAAAATCAAAGTTGTCCTCGACGGACGTACATCCAAACAATATGACATAAATGCGGGAGTGCCTCAGGGGTCTATCCTTGGACCTCTATTGTTCCTGATATTCATAAACGACCTCCCTGATAATATTGTTTCGGAGATGGGTATATTTGCCGATGACACCACTCTCTATAACAGATATGAGGGGAAAACAAATGAACACATATCCAAGAAAATGGCAGAAACACTAGAGGATGACCTCCAATCCGTAGTGGAATGGGGACAAAAATGGTTGGTCTCATTCAATGCTGCTAAGACTAAGCTTGTTTCCTTCAATAACTACAAGAAACCTTCTCTACCACCAATAGCAATGGCCAAGAGCACATTGCCTGAAAGTACTTCTTTTAAACTCCTCGGCCTAAGGTTTACAGGGAATATGAACTGGAATAGATACATTGAGAGCATTGCCAAGGCTGCTGCAAGGAAGGTTGGCTCCCTCTACCGTGCTAGAAAACTACTTACGCCTGCCAGTATCCTATACCTCTATAAGGCAACCATTCGCCCATGTATAGAGTACTGTTGTCACATCTGGGCTGGTGCATCTGCTGCTTGTCTCTCGCTCCTGGACAGGGTTCAAAAAAGAGTCGCCAACCTGATAGGTCCTGAACTGTCATCTAGGCTTCAACCTCTGTCCCATCGATGAGATGTTGCATCCCTCTGCCTGTTCTACAAATACTTTAATGGTGAATGCTCTGACGAACTGCAAACACTTGTACTTCCCCGACGTAACTACCCCCGACAAACCCGACAAGCTACTAAGTCTCATCCCTTTACAGTAGAGATCCCTAGGTGCAAGAAAGCCTTTTACTCCAATAGTTTCTTCCCCAGAACTGCGGGTTTTGGAACTCCCTTCCGGGATTCTGCTTTCCCAACTGCAATGATATGCAGAAGTTCAAGTGTAATGTTAACAAACATCTTTCTACTCTTCTCCCTTCATAATGACCCCGCTAATTAATTCCCTAATAGTAGCCCCCTGCTTCAAAGTGGCACTGTGCCTTGTTTGGGGTGAAAATTGTATTAAAAAAAAAAAAAAAAAAAAAAATATGATTTTCTATGTTTATTGTATTTAGCAAATTAGATATAAATCATAATATTTGCTTATATTTTCTCTGAGGAGATGGGTAGACATTAAAAAAACCTCTAGGTTAAGGAGATATACTTATTGAAACGTATTCTTTGTCTTGGATATAATAAAAATTCTAGATTTAAAATTTAACCATTTCTGTCTTCCTTATTGATCTGATAGGTTAAATATTTTTTTTTATCTAACATCAAATTCTCAACTCTCATTTCTTAAATTTAAATGCTCCATTTAACCATGGAGAACTATCTTGATTGGTTTATTTGCTAAAAGATATCTTTATCAATTTTATTTATTACTATATAGTATATATATAAAGTAGTCTGGCAACGTCACAGAGGAGACAGGAGGCAACCAAGCAAAAAAAAAACCAAAGCAAAATTCATCCCAAAGCAGCAAAACTGGAGCTGGCCTGCCATGAGACTACATAGACAAATGTAGGCAAATTTGGGCATATTTTATTGATTTGAAAATATAGGTTCTTTTTTACCAGTTGTCAGAAAATCTTAACCATGGTATAGTATTATATAGTATTATAATCTTCAAAAAGCCTGTAAATTTTCATGTAGTTTCGTCCCATAGAACCAAAGATATGAACATTTCAATATTCAATTTCGCTATGAAACTGGAAAAGAAATATTCTAGTAAAAAATATAAATTTATAACAAAATATTGCAGCATTAAGATTTTTCTTTTTTTAATTCAATTTAACATTATATAATCAATTCTAAATGCTGCAATATTTTAAGTTATAAATTTATAATAATTTTTACTAGAATATCTTGTCCTTTTATTTTTCAGTTTTAACAACTAGTCCTTTACTTTTCCATGTTTAAGCTTAACCATATTACTTTTCGTGCTTGCATTTTTCTATTTTAATATATGTACATATATAGTCTCTTTATTATTTCATTGGATTTACATCTAGGAAACCAATCGATACAACCATTAAAATTTAGCATCTTTCTCTCACTTTATCCTTTCCTCCTTTCTTGTTTTTTATTTATTTATTTTTTCCCCTCACATTTTGTTCTCTGCCCTTCCCCTCGCTGAAAATGTTAATTTTGTCGTATTTCAAAATGATTCATGGGTAAGGAAGGTAGAAGACCTTTGTTTCGTTAAGGAATGTTTACCTGTCTCCTTTAAAACATATCAGTTGATATTTTCAATATGAAAAAAATTAACTCTTTATCTCCACCCATTCCTGTTTTTTTTTTTTTTTTTTTGTTTTTTTTTTCTAGACAATTATGACTGATGACATTCGGAAATTCCCGTGGGTGGGGCGGCATACTCAAATCCCATCCACTCAAGTTGTTGTGAAATTTATCTCCTGTTTTGGAGTGTTTTTTTTTTTTTTTTTTTTTTTTTTGCTATTCTGTACTGCTAAAGATAGCAACATTGTTAAATGTGAACCTAATATGATTTTTATGAATGTTTGAGATTATTGAGCTAAACCAGTCTTTAAATGAGGAACTACTGACAGGTTGTTTTTAGTGTTAAGCAGGGGGTGGTGGGTGGGGTGCAAAATACAGACCTCCCCTTCCTAGTTCAATGTACTTTTGTTATTTTGTGGTTTGAAGAAACGTGATCACCCATTTTCTCATTGATTACACATTTCAGAGCAAAGAAAAATTAAGTTTTCTCTTTCTTTTAGTCCCTATTAGAATTAGCCTCTAAACAACATGTACTTGCTGCCCTCGCTCTTGTTGATGTCTTTCTGTGACTTGCTTATTTACCCAATGTAGATGGTAGCATCTGCAGGGTTTTTTTTTTTTTTTTTTTTCCAGACAAACTGTTGGGTATATATCATACCTTACAATCCCTACAGCCAGCTACCTTAAAAATGCTGCTGTGAAACCTGACATAGTTATATGAAATAAGTCAGGGATAGATACTAATCATACCAGTTATTATAGGTGTCACAAGGCTTATGAAGAACTTGAAGTCCTACCTAATATTCCTGGTGAACCAAGTGCAAGAGAGATCCAGACCATTGCACTTAAGGGAACAACAAAAAGAGCTCTCGGTTGGTTTCAATAAAAAGCAGGGGAATGTTAGCAGCTGTTTTCGCTGCCCCATACCCCGCATTACAATGAAAAAAAAGTGTAATTCCTTTGTTTGAATCCACATTTTGAGATGAGATATTATTGACATTGTTTAACTCTCCTTAACTTAGTTATTATGCTTCTGTTTATTCCACTCCTCGTTAAGGTGAAGTTAGACACAAGGTCATTTTTTATTCAGGGATACTCAACTCTACCCCCAAAAAAGGAGCATTCAGCATTGGGACAAAAATAAAATTGTTGTCTTCGTCAAGAATTTCTTTTCCCAAATGAGGGCAAAACTAATGATACATTTTGATCCCAGCTGTTGTAATCTCTGACCTTTTGGATAAATCATCATCATATTGTATGAATTGAAAGATTCTATTATTGGCATTGTTTTCCCCAATATTTCTCTTGTCAAAATTTTTTCTAGACATCAAATACTTATGCGAGGAGCCATGAGAAGGTTGCCAACATTCTAAGTGAAAGTTTTTTTTTTAAGTGAAAATTTTTGTGGAATGAATTGGATTCAAACTTGGAACACTCAGGTGTCTATGTCGTTAACCATTAGACCACCGTCACCTCCCTTTGCATAAATAATCAAACTAGATGTTAGATTTGTAGATCACAGAAAATCACCCTTCCTTGTCCAATTGAATAAAGGCACGGTTTAAGGTATTCTTGAATAAATTCTACCAAGAATTTTGTTTGCTTATTTGTAAATAACTCTAATAACTGATGCAACATCTCTAAAAGAAACAGAATGAGAACAGTTTATCCCAGTCTTAATAATCAATATATATAAAAGGCAAAAGTGGTGCGCGCATTTTTGTATGTCCAAGAAAGGTTTTTTTCGGTGGGTCATTATTTTGGAGAACTTTTTATATACTTCCTAGATTATAATATGTATGATTTTCGAACGGACGTTGCCTCTACATTTATTTCGATTGACTTTAAAAAAATTCACGCTATTCCATCCTTTTGCCTGTTTGTTCGTCTTTTTCATATAAATAAAGTGGCACTAAATCGAAGCAAAGGCAACCGCTCCTCAGCCTTGGTGGCCGGAACATCTAGAAGGCAATTCGCTTTGATCAATGGGGGGGAAACCCTCATATCAGACAATTGCTATTCATTTGGACACTGCCAGAGTTGTTTGGGGGAGCTGGTTTTCCCCACATAAGCGGCCTCGTGGGGAAACAAATACCACAATAGAAAGTGGAAAGCTTAGCTTGCCCCAGGCCAGATTTAAAAGCCATTTTTGTTTCTGTGCCAACTCTTATGATTCTTAACTTAATTTCCCACTCAATAAATTCGCTGTCCTCTTTGGCATAACAATTAGTAAGGATGACTAATTACCGTACGTTTTCGAGTTCGATCCCACCTCTCTCTCTATCTTTTTTAAAAAAATTTTTATTTCATCTTTGTGGCAATATTCTCCACCCGGGCAAAAGTTAATTATCAACTCTTTTTTTTTTTCACATTCTTTTTCCTCCTTCGCGGTACGTGTTTGACACTAAAAATTATAGAAAATAAGTATATAGAATTTTAATAAAAACATAAAATTAATATACTATTCAAAATCCACAAACTCCGAATAGAATTCATATAAAGCAAATGCATCGTAGAAGATTATCTTTTAATATGAAGATACCATGCAGTCTTTTGGTTCAGTTTGTTTACTTCAAATAGCGAATTTTTTCATTTTTATTCTACTTGCTTATTTTTCATAATTATATATTAGTGATGGGACAATTCCAATACAATTACTGATTCCGATTCTTTATAGATCTTTAAATATTTAACTATAGACTTGTTGTTTTCCCCAATTACTGCAAAAACATGTTAAATGTGCATATATTTTCTCAAACGTAAAATCACCCTGGGGTGGCGGGGGGAGGGGTGATCTCTTGATTTTAGCTTTACTAGTAATTTAAAATCACTAAATATTTATTGCTTTATTACTACCACCAACAGTGGAAAATTTTGTTTTTTAGATAAATCAAATAAAAAAAAAGATACAGGAATCGTTTTTGGCATCATAAAATAGGTACAAATTTTTTTTTTTTATACCTCCCCCCACCCCCCAAAAGTCACGATTTTTTCCCATTCCAATTAATCATCCCACCACTTAAACTAATATTTTTCACTGGTAAATTATCTTATTTTGTTTTGAACAGCCATATTCTGCATTTCCTGTCTCAATAAAACATTAAAGTTACGAACAACATCCTACTTGAAAGTCAGATACAATGTAGTATGTACATTAGCTAGATTTTATGGTTTAACAAGATTTTTTTGTTTTTAGTTTTATTCGTTATTACGAATCTAAATACCCCCACCCCACTTTATATAAAACATTTATTTACTGAAAATGTTCAGGTGTTTACAACTTCATTTACTTGTTTTCTGTATAAATAACTCACAAATTTATGTTCCTTGTGGAAGTAGAGTAATCCAACCATGAACTATTAAATTTGCTGCTTATGCTTGTTCGGCAAGAATCTAGACCCCACAATGTTAGTGCAAGACAGCAACCAGAAAAGCAACGGCCGACATTCACTTGAATACATACATAACTCCTATAACATGCATATTATAGTAAATACTAGCAGGACCTGTTTCTCGGCCTTGCTCGAGGAAATGTAAAAGGATTCTAACTTATTGAATTTCTAAGTTTTTTTTTATCTTTGCTTATTTTATTGCTTAAAATTATTTTGTTAGCACCTACATGTGCACCCCACCCCCAATTGGAAATTAACCTGGAACTTGGTTTTGTGTTTGCATGTACATGTGGACTGAAACATTTAATATAATTTGTTCTTTTAGTGCATTGCCCACAAAATGTAATTCCTATTTTCGTCTCATATCATGAGAGTATGAAGTATTACTCATTTTCGTAGATGGTAAAAAAAGAAACCCCCCCCCACGTTTTCCGTTAAAAGAACAATACCCACCCCTGTTTCTGTAAAAGAAAGGTGAAATCTTGAAAAAAGTATTTTAAAATGTTGAAAGTATTCGGCTTCCATTGTCTATAATCTTTCCTTGTTTGAGAATTCCTTTTAGACTGAGGTAATAATAAATTCGTCCAGTAAGTATTTTAAGATTCTGAAAGTATCCGTTTTTTAAAAAAGCTTAAATTCAGTAAATAGTTTATCAAAATGTTTAAAGTAATCGGTTTTTATTATCTCTAATTTTCTTTAAGAATTCCTCCTAGACTGAGGTAATCGTAAATGTTTCCGAATGAGTTTATAAAAATGCTAAATTTATTCAGCTTTTGTTATCTGTAATCTTTCTTTGTTTAAGAATTCCTCCTAAACTAAGGCAATTATAAATTTATCCGGAATAAGTATTTTAAAGTAATGCAAATATTTGATTTTCATTATCTATGATTTTTTTTAATTTGAGAATTCCTGTACGACTGAGGTAATTGTAAATTTGTCTGGAATATATATTTTTAAAATGCTGAAAGTATTTGTTTTTTGTTGTCAGTATTTTTTTCTTTGTTGGAGAATTCTTTATAGACTGAGGTAATGATAAATTTTATATTTTAATTTTTTTTGTATATTAAAATGCTTAAAACAGCATTCCTATCTTGTAGTCAGTTTAAGGTCTAGACAGTGTTTTTAATAAATCTAGTGAAAATTAACAAATGGTCAGATTTTTACGAATATTTCAATACTTGTTCACTTTCTGATGAATGTTTAGTTTCTAATAGTACAAATTGCAAACTAAGTATATTGTAATTAATTTGAAATGGTAGTATATTAGAAAGTTGAAGACAAGTTATATCTTTGCTTTGTTTGAAAAAAGACGTTCAGTGCCATTTTTTTTTTTTTTTTTTTTTGCGATATGACGTTTTTATTGAAGCAACTAAGGACGTTTTATGAAAATAAAATTACAGTTCATTTTTTGTTGCGATATGATGGAAAAGTTGTATAAGATAACTGTCAAAAATAAAGTTACTTACTTCTGTATTTGTTTTGTTTGCTTTTCTTTTTTTTCCCCACAGAATAAGAAGCCATGTTTATTTTGTTTTTGTTACAATATTACAAAAGATATATTAAAAGGTAATCTGTGGAAATCAACTTAGGTCTGTATTGTTTTGTCATCAAGGTTGGTGCAAAAATAATGTTTTTTGACTTGAAGTTGAATGTTAAAAAACATTTTTGCACCATCCTAATAAAAAAAAAACAATGTGTATGGTTCGTTGTGATATGAAAATGTTTTTATTGAAGCGAATAAGGATGGACACCATCTTGAAATTAATTTTTAAATTGTTTGAAAATTCATTCTGTTATACAGTGGAACGAATTTGAGCAACCAATCAAATTGAAGCAAAGAAAACTAAAACTCAAGGGAGCATCAATTATTTACATGCTGAATCAGATGACTGCTAATAAAACAAAATGATAAAATGAAATAATCAAGGACATGTGTAAGAATTGAACTCTATGAAATATTTGGTAACACTGTAAACTGGGGTACAAGAAGGACATAACAATAAGTGAGAAAGTATCTTGCTACCATTTGTAAGTATTACTTGTTTGGTAGAATGCTTCTTCTCAAAATTATAGTAGGAATCCAGTATATGGAATTAAATCGATTGATAATAATTGGCACGCATCAGATATTGGCAGGTAATGTGGCCATTTTGAAATAATGTGTGACCCCCAATATTTCTTTTCATATAATGTCTTTTTATAGAAGGGAATAATTGTCTCTATTATATATATATATATATATATATATATATATATATATATATGAAAGAATAGAGATTACATTTAGACACCAAAATGTAAACTTAAAAAAAAAAACTTGGTGAATCCTACCGTTCCAGGCTGTAGTCTGTAGTTGAATTATGGGATATGTTGGCCTCTATTATAAATTTGGCTAAGACTTGGTGAGAAATAGTGAGTTTGTTTCGAGACAGACTTTCACATATATTATAATAGATTCAAGCTTCCCTTTTCCTTTACTCTATCATTACTGCCTGCTATTAAATACTGTTCACACATTTTTTATTTATGAACCATTTCTTTGAAAATAGAGGCTAATGCTTGAGGTTAATATGCTAACTCCATAATAGTGAGAGCATTGCACTTCCCAATAATCTAGCACAGCTACTTTGCTTCCTTCCTATATCTTTTCTGAACATTTTTTCTTTTTTTTTTCTTTTCTTTTTTTCCCTCCCAATCTTAGTTGAAAAGCATGGGAATATAGGCAGCACTGAAATTTATGGATGAAATTTCCCACTTTAGACATGGTTTCAAAAAATATGATTGAAATGTTATATAAAACCATTGACTTTTTTTTCTTTTTTAATATAGTCTGACCTTATTTTTTACTGGACTTTGTGTTTCAGTCATTAATTCAAAAGTCATTTGATGCAAGTTGCCATTTACTAAAACAACTGCAGACATTTTTGAGTTTAATCATCACTAATAATAAAATTATAATTGTTTAGTTTTTTTTGTTTTTTTTTCCTTAGTGTGTTATGGATAAAATCACTGGGGATATTTAGTATATTGTAACTTATTAATAGTTCTTTTCTTTCTTTCTCTTTAATGCCTTTTTTTTCTGCAAGATTGGTAACAAGATCTCTCTCCAGTAATCATACTTTTCGTAGCCAGTTTTCAAAGAAGCTGATTAGTGTAATATCCTGTGTGGGTTATGCCAGCTTCCTTTGAAAAAGAAAGTCTCTAGAGAACATCAGATTCTTAACAAATGGTCCTAAGCTGTATTTCGGACAAGAGCGATTTAAATTTTTAAATTTTGGTACAGAGGTGTGAACATCCTACCACATTCAGCACTTGGTATTTTGAAATGGTTGCCCATTTTGTACTGACCAGGCTCTGTCGATTAATTTTGGTGATCTCATGAGAACCAATGTAGCAACGTGATTATGCCATGTTAGAGTGGTATACCATAGTCTTTGTAAAAAAAAAAAAGCCTGTCCACTAAGTTGGGTTTATTTGCTGGCATCAGTATGATTGGTGCTAAGCAGATAAACAGGATACTTTGAAAGCAATGTTTGCTACATTTAAACACAATGATAGTCATTTCTGCCTTAAATTATTTCATCTTTGATCTAGTAATTGTATTTAAAAAGAAGGATACATATGTTTTTGTACATATCATTTTCGAGATACGAATCTGATAGTTTGAAGGTAAAACTATATTAATAAAAAATAAATTCAGACTAGAATTCAAGATGGATGACAAATTTGTCATGATAAAAAAAAAAATCTTATAAAAAACAAAACAAACTTTTTTATACACAATAAATCTGCATGAACATAAAACGTTTTGTCCTGATATAAAAATCTTAAGTTATTTTTGAACATATACAAAACTGAACTTCTACACTTTACGCGTTGACACGATTTTTATATAAACTAGAAATTTTATTAAAACTTGTTTTTGTATGAAAAATGTTCAAAGTTTTTTTTTTTTTGTACCAAAAAGTCATTTTGTAATACAATTCTAAAACAGGCCTTCTTGCCGTTGCCACACATTTGACGAAGCAATCCCATGCTGAACGGTTAACCACCTACCCCTTAAAACAGGGCTACCTGTAACTTGTGGGTGACAACCTGGGATGTCTTAAGATGGGATTCTGGTGGATGAACCATTCTTTCACTTCAGCCCTTATTTTGGCTAGGCAGGGAATCGTAAAGGCCTGATCCAATCAACTACTTGTATTATATAATGTCATACAGGCTATTCTGTTCATAGTTTCTAGTTTAGAGAAATCTCTCATGCTCTTAATTAGTTCTAAATTTAGGATCCAGTGTTTTGATTTAAAATTGGTTAATGGTATATATATTATGCTAGAGTGTGGATTAGTTATCTCTTTAGTTGCAAAACATAGCCAATGAAAATTGTTGGTCTGGTCTTGCTGCCCTATGTGCTGCCATTATATGCATAAAGTATGATCTCATGGTCTCCATCAATAACTGAATCTCGAATCTAAAAAGATCCAGGTATGGAACTTAACACATGAAGATAGATCATTCAGATTAGTGTAGAGGTTCCAGTGGGCAGGTAAAGACTTGAGTGGTGACAAAGGCAACCTGGCAGCTTTGTCAGACCCACAAGAAGTTGATTTTTGACTATGGAATTAGGATTGGCAAGCGATAGTGTGTGACTTAGCTCAGAATTTGCAAAAGTGGCCTGTAATGGTCAGACGTCTTGCTTGATTGGGAGAAGTGAGCTCGACCTAATCAGGGTTATAGCTATTACAAGTATCAGTAATACCATATCAAGAAGAGTGTTAGTAATAATTCTGTTTTTTTTTATAAAAGCCAAGTATTATCATTATTTGTTTAATACTTCATCTGGTCTGTCGGCACTGTAAACATTCTTAAATAATCACCTGAAAAGAAAAGGTTATGGTGAATAACTCTTCTTTGAGTAAATTATCATCCCTTACTGTGTTTTTTTATTCACGGTTTATTAAAAGTTAAGTTTATTTATATATATATATATATATATATATATATAAAAACAAAAGTAAAGATTCAGTTGTAATTTAGAGACTGATTGATTTTTGATCTGTTCATTTGTTTTTACTTAGATCTTGTTTCGTTCTTATTAACTCAAAACTAGTTTTGCTTTTAGCTTAGATATTGAACATTATGCAAAAAAAAAAAAAAAATGGTGATAGAATATATGGATATTTACAAAAAGAATTTGAACATAATGGATCCCAGTTCGTTATTTATAGATGACTAGCATGAATATTCTGCATTGCCTGGGTGGACATGAAGTTTGGTTTGGACACAGCTGCTATACTAAGGATATTGAGCACTTTCATCAATATCTCCCACAAAAGAACGGAATCGTCCAAAAAAAGAACAACCTCCCCATATGGATATGAAGAGTAGTAGCTATTCTTTAGACACCTCCCCCCCCCCAAAAAAAATACATATATAAATCAAAACAACTTTCTTTCAATCAAAATAGCAGTGAGTGCCCGTGCGACCAAAAAAATAAATAAATAAAAATGAGCTGCGGCAGCCGAGTTCAAACCTGAAATGCGAAAGAAGAAAAGGCAAAAATGTTACTGGCTAACGCGCTAGTTATCATGGTCACAACGACTTATGGTGTCATCACGCTGTAAAATAATGTTTTTAAACATAGTTTCAGTTTGATATGCATGTGTGACTTGTGAAAAGTGTGACACAAAAAGTGCCCCCCCCACAAGAAATGGTTCAATTGACCACCATAGAATTAATTCTTTTTTTCTATTTTTTACATATTTTTATTGGCTGCATTGCTCTTTCAGATAGTACCAGTTTCAACCTGATCAGATGCGGCTGACAAAAATTTTTAGTAGACATGCAAACACATGCACACAACTTTCTTCTATACTAGTCTGGGTGCCCGGTGTTGCCCAGGTGTTTAGAGGTGTATGTTGAGAAAAAAAAGTGGTAGTAGGCAGGCAGGCAGGCTAGAACCTGTACCGCGAGGAGGAAAAGAACGTGGGGGGGGGATAAAACCTGATGTCTTTACCGTTGCATCCATCGCCAAACCAGAAGTGGCGAAGGTTTAAATTAAGGCTAGTCAATCAAAAAGAGGGTATGACTTTCGAAAATATTGGCGAAGAAAGCAAACCTTCTTGTAGAAAAGTGCCCAGTTGAGGGTGGAGGAATTAATGTTTTTGGACAATTTTTTTCTGTTGTCCAAATGGTCAAGCTTCAAAACTATACTGATCTCATGAAAATCCGTCGTCTCTGTCGAAAGTTTTAGGCAGATATACAAACATACAAACATACAGGTGAGATTTATAGATAATAGATTGCCATTTCATTACATTACTCCACCCCCATTCGTTTTTGGTTATAATTTGGTAGGTGTCTTTTCAGACCAACTACCACTCTGTTTGGCAGAGTTGAAAAACATCCTTTCATTTCCTGTCTATGTGCAGAATTTGGATTATCTCAACCAGGTTATATCTGTATGCTTTGCACTTCTCCATTGCCATAAGACTTTTAGTATGGTTGAGTGGCAGATGAGCTTATAGAGACATCTGTATATCACTGGATTATAGTTATCAACACTTATACAATATAATTATCACTCTCTGAGCTGTCATGATTATTGCTCAAGATGACCAGTCATCATTGAGATGTAGGTTTTATATCGGTTTCCTTCTCCTAGATGGGTGTCCATGGATCTTGCTTACAAAAAAAATTGTTCATTTTAAAAAAAAAAAATTCAGATACCGGCAGAGTTATTCTAGTCTGTATTTATATGTTTTTTCATAAGATTCTAAATCTCTTTTTATAGTTTTTTCAGGTTAACTTTATTTCACTCGTAACAAATGATATTAAGTAACTTGATGCTATTTATGTATTTTGGACTCTTAGCTTCATTGTTTTATCTGCTCGATTTGCTGGCCTTTTCCAGATGACTTTCTGGAAATTTGAAACTTAATTTTTCATCTAATATTCAATAAAGATCGACCGTCATCAATTCATTTTGGATATGTTATAATTTATTTATTTATATTTTTCTGCTTTTGAAACCAAATTTAAAGATTTAACTCACAAGAATTTGTTCAAGTTATCTTTTTTAAACAACTTGTGAGATTTTTAGACTTAATATCTATATTTGTTCAACTTGTATATGTGATTATTTATCGTTGCGCATATTATTATATCTCTGCTCATATTTGTTATTAAAGTTATTATTCTGGTGTTATCTGCCTTTTTCCTCCAGAGTTATTTGTTCCTTAACTTTAACCATAAAAAGGGTGCTACATAGTATTTGTACTGATTCCTTGAGTCTTCTAATCTTTCGGTTTTGCTTTATTATTTTAACCAATTCCTACTGGTGTTTATGATGCTGATTACAATGTCTTTTCATGGTCTACATCTTTTCAATTTTCTTTCACATTTCGTTGATGTTCCCTGTTATAACTGCAGATGGAATGGACACAATATAGTCAGTTACTTATGTTCACTTCGATAGGTGGCTTACCTTGTCAGAGTCTAGATTAAAACTCATCTGAAACATGTAGAGCATAACACTTCAGGAATAGCAGCGTATATATTATTCAAGTTATGTACATCTGCTCATTTATTTTGTGTCTCTTTCATGATATATCAACTCTTTTGTGGAATTCTTACAGTGAACTCTTATCCTTCAGGGCCTTTTTTTTTTTTTTTTTTTTTTTTTGAAATACTATAATTTTGTTATGGGGAGACAAATCCAGCATTGACAAGTTAAATAAATTATAGTTTGGTAGTTTTTTTTAATTTTGGTTCAAAATTTATGAACATCTTTTGGATTGTGGTAGAAACTAAAAAAGAGGTTATAAATAATTTATTTTATCATTTATTGAAGTTATCTTCATCCTTTTTACCTGAACTGACTTTCACCATCTTCAGGCTCTTCAAACGTTTATAAAATTTGTTCGGATGAGAATTTACCTTTTTAATGCACTCTTGGATTGCTTTGTTTTTTATTTTTCCATATTCTAAAAGTATGTATAAAACTGACACTCGATCTAAGGGTTTTTTTTTTTTTTAATTTTTTTTTTAATTACATATATTTTTTTTATATTAGTAGACTTGTTGTTGTACAGATGTCAAATATATTAAATATAAATTGAAGTGTGTGAAAAAAAGATAACTTCAAATTGTTTATGTGTTTGACGTTTTACCTTTATTGAAAGACTTTCTCTGCATAATCACATTGACACACTGGTTCTTATTAAATTGTCAGTTAAGCAACATTGAGTATGGTCAGTACCAGATGGGTAACTATTTGGGAATACCAGGTGCTGTATGTAGGAAGACATTGACACCTCCCTGGAAGTGCTGCAAAAACCTAATGTCTGGATATTGCCATGAAACTTCCTCTTTCAGAGGAAGCCAGTTAAACCTGCCCAGGGGATAGTGCCATTTGGGACTTTGGATTTTAACTTTTAATAATGATCAATCGTCTACAAATGTAGTTCATAGAAACCGAATTTTTTCTGTGGATCTTTTATTCCTTTTCAACATGTTTGTAACAAAACATCCAGATTCCTTAAAACTTTTGTCAGTAAAAAGCTTTTTCACTGGTATGAGAAATTGTTTCTTGTGTTCTTGTATATACAAGAAATATTTTATTTATTTATTTATTTATTTTTTTTTTTCAGTTTTTTTTTTTTCTGCTACAAAGCATGATCTTCAACTTTGTCTTTAACGTCTTTTTCTTCATTTCTTTCCATAACATTAGATAAGGAGGAAAGAGAAGAAGAAAAAAAATACCTTAGTTGCACCTACTTAGCAATGCTTGGGAGTAGTTTTACTTTCGTTTTTTTTTATTTTTTATTTTTTCCTCACTTTTTTTTATTTTTTAAATCACATAAATACTTTAGAGTAATTTAACTCTTAAATGTATATAAATATAAAGCTAAGAGCAGCCAGAGGTCACAAAATCAGCCAGCGTGTCAATAGAGAAAGAAACTATGTAGTGTAAACTTTATGTGCAGATGAAACAGAAATGTGTAAATATCAACAAAGATGAAAATACGATTAAAAAAAATGTTTTCGTAATATTTGGATTATTTATACTACTGTTCTCATCTTGAGTGTGATTTTCACAATGTTTCTGTCGATGTAACCTCCGTCCTTCTTCAGGTGTATCTTGTCAAACTCTGGAATTTGCATGGGATTTCAAAAGGAACCAGTTTTTAATCCACAGAGGTAGCATGTTCTCGTTCCATCAGCCATGACTGGGTAGAAGTCCTAAGTAATTCACAACTGTATTTTTGAGCGTCGCCTGCACTGAGGATTAAATTTCCATACTTACTGCACACATTCTTTTGCTTGCATGGTTAAGAAAACAAAAAAATAAAATTTTTACAAGAAAGATTAAAATCTAACTACAAGTATCTGTTTCTGAAAATGAGACTTTTTAAGTTTCTGATTTTTGAGATGAGGATTAGTTATTCGTATTTGGATTAATCGGACTATTATTCTCACTTTGAGTGTTATTTTCACAACGTTTCGGTTAATGTAACCTCCAACCTTCTTCTTATCGAACATTGGAATTTTTCTGCCGAACACAGAAAGCTGCACGGAATTTCGAATAGAACCTTTTATTCTGGTTCTGTCAGCCATAACTGGATAAAAATCCTAAGTAATTCACAATTGAATCTTCAACCTTCAGAAGAAAGTTAGTTTTTATAACTAAATTTTTTCAAGTACTTTAACGACTGCAAGGACCCATGGTGCAGTGATTACAGTATTTGGAAAAAATCTCAAATTCAACATTATACACCTAAAGACGGTCAGAGGTTACATTGACCAAAACGTTGTGAGAATAATACTTAAAATAGAACCAGTAGTTTGAAGAATCCAAATAATACAAGGCCTTTTTATTACAGTTGCTAGTTTTATCTTAGCAATTTTTCTAGTAACTTACATTTTCTTATAACATCGCTTATTTAATCTCTTTCATATTTTGCATCATTTCAGCTATGCATAATTACAGAAAGTCTCATTTTTATAAGTAGATACTTGTCGAATTAGATAAATCTTTTTTCTTAAAAAAATTAATATTTGTTTTTTTTTTTTTTTTAACTCTATGTAAACAAAAGAACGAATCAAGTGGAGTAACCAGCATATGTAAACAAAAAAAGATTTTTTTTTTGTTAAATATGTAAGAAGGTTGTTAGCAATGTAGAATACCGGGGTATTGAAGTGATGTGACGTATGACCAAAAACGGACAAACAAACAAGTCTTATTAACACAATAAATCTTCATGTATCTATTTTTCAAAATCATTCACATATATAACTCGGTAAATATGAACTTATTGTTTAAGGTAATTGGGATGGTAAATGTCTTTGGTTATTCAAAAAAGAAAAAAAACAAATGAATGCCTAAAACGTAAAAAAACTCTACGAATGATAGAGTACATGGAATATAGAGTATGGAAAAAGTTTTATCAAATAGCAAAAATGATTTCTAACAGGATATTTAGTAGTGTTGGGGTGATTAATCGAAATCAGGAATCTAAAAAAATCAGCTTTTGGGGTATCGGAATCCAAAAAATTTTTTGCCTATTTTTCGATGCGAAAACTGATTCCTCAAATTATATTTTTATTTGATTTTTGTTTTAAGAAAATTTTTCCACTGCTTGTAGTAATAAAATAATAAATATTTATTGATTTAAACTTCCAGTAAGACTAAAATCTCTAAATCACACCCTCACGAGTGTTTTTACGTTTTTTACGTTAATCGGAACAAAATAACACTTTTATGGTTAAATATTTAGAGATTTATAAAGAATCGGAATCAGGAATTTAGCGCGGAATCTGTAAGCCAAGTATGTCCAAGGATAAAATACTGCTGCCATATCTGGGCAGGAGCTGCTAAAAACAGCCTATCCTGCCTTGACAGAGTACAAAATAGACTTCGTGGCTTAGTGGGGGATGCCCTTTTCTCTTCCCTGCAACCTCTCTCCCACAGAAGAGACGTTGCGAGCCTATCTTTGTTTTATCGTTATTTCCATGGCAGGTGCTTGTCTGAACTCCAATCTCTGGTACCCCACCTCGCCAATCTTTTACGAAAAACACCCGTCTAGCTGAAACCACTGTCAGAAATTTTCCCTACTCTTTATCTGTGCCTAAATCAAAACGTAGATTCCATGAACAAAGCTTTCTTAAAACTGCACACCTGTAGAACTCTGTTCCGTCTGCCTGCTTCCCACCTGACTACAACCTGGATGACTTCAAGTCCAACGTAAACAAATTTCTGATGAACCACCCCCTTAAGTAGACACTTTTATTAAATCTCCACACTGATTACTTATGAGGACGATTTATGAAAAATATTTGCTGACATTAGATTTGAAGAAAACCGTGTCATAGCATGCAAGGAAGCAATTTTGTGATAATGTGTTCCACAGATGGAAGTTCTTGGAAAGAAAGTCAGTTCATGGAAATTCTGCCCAGCAGTGAACACATGGAGGAAGAAAGGGAAATTCTCGTCAATTATAGTATAATTATGATAGCTGGATTTTTCCTGCAAATGTTTTACAAAGAGGAACCAGAGATTTGAGCTTAGTCTAATACCATCCATAGAAATACTAGCAACGTCTTTTTGATAATAAAGAACTATAGAGAACAGATCTTTCTTCACTAGATTTCAAAGTCGATTTTGTATTTTATCAAAGCAAAAAAAAAAAAAGTGTTCTGTGTGGCATATCCCTAGATGTGTCAACAGTACTCCAAAGCATCATCTGTAAATATTTTTAAAAATGCAGAATCAACGTTTGTGTTGAAGATGCATGAAGTCTCCAACTGGAATGAAAATAATCATCTTCCTCTTGTTTTCTAAATTGAGGCTAAAACCATCTTATCAGCAGGGGCTCGACTTCATGAGAAGAAGAGTATGTTTGCATAACGTGTTTATCTTGATTTACACCTCTGATAAAATGGGATTATTGGCCTTTTTGTTTATATACTTGCAAAGGCACCCATTTATTTTGAGTAATAGATTACACCTCATCTAATATACAAAAGAAAATCGTATGTGTGTCGCGACTAAAAATCAGAAACTACACAAGGTACACTTAGAAACCTTACGGCATTAGACTCTAACCTGATTCTGCTTAAATATCGCCAGAAATCGAATTAGCGTGTGTGAGGAAGGGAGAGGGGTGGGTGGGGGGGGGTAAACATTTTTTCATTCTTACTGAATTTTTTTTTTTTTTTTTTTTTACATAAACTAGGTCAAAAAATCTAAGCTTTATTTTTCTTTTTATTGAACTGTAGTGGAGAGGGAGAGATTTTAAAAGAAAGATGCCACACATTTTTTAACTTGTATATTTTGTTATCGAAGCCCAACAGCAATGGCAGGTAGCCGGCCTAATGCATTGTTTGGATTAAAAAAAATTTTTTTTTAATTTTACTAAACAATTGTTAATTTTAACACTAGTTGGAGTATCTTGTCTCAGAATAGGCTCACAATAATATTGAAACACTTTTTAGAACCTTATTTTTTAATAGATGCAAGATTTTGTTTTTTTAAAAGATGCAAGATGAACATTAAAAGCTGAACATTTTTTTTTATTTATTGGTTACTTCTTACCTCAAAAACTGTTTGCACCAAATTTACCATGAAACATTCTGTTATGGTGCCTACCTTATGAACAATAATGAACTCTTCCGTTTACTATATAAAAACTAGAGAATGTGTCTCTCCGTGTTATGCGCATGTGATGCATACCTGACAGTCAAACTGACATATAACTGTGCTCTTTATTTGTTGTATTTTTTTTTTTACATGGAGGTCACCACTTATCAAGGCCCGGAAGCCACTCAGGGATAAGAGTTATTGCATGTACAGTAATCAATGGGATAGTATCATACTAATCGTTAGTATTGGAGATTTGATAAAGTCTTACTTAAGGGAGCGGTTCATCAGGAATTTGTTTATGTTGGACTTGAAGACATCCAAGTTGTAGTCAGGTGGGAAACAGGCAAACGGAAAAGAGTTCTACAGGCGTGCACTTCTAAGAAAGAAGCTTTGTTCATGGAATTTACGTTTTGATTTAGGCACAGATAAAGAGTGGGGAAACTTATTGACAGTGGTTTCAGCTAGACAGGTGTTTATCGTGAAAGATTGGCGAGGTGGGGGACCAGAGATTGGAGCTCAGACTATTTGTTTTTCTTTTAATATATTTCGCTTTCACTAAATACACACTTGGTCTTTCTACCAGACCCTTACTTGTCCACATCCTTGAACTTCTGGCATGCCATGCAAGGCAATCAAAATTGAGAATCTCTTATTAGTTCATTCAAAGAGATTTTTTTTTTATACGGTGAATCTTAAGATTTATCTTATGAACACATCAACACATAAGCATCTTTTTTTTTTTTTTCCCCTTTTTTTTGTGTGTGTGTGTATGTTTTCTGATTTGTTTTACTTTGAGAAGACAAATTGAAATGTACCTAAATATTTTATGCATATTATTTTCATTTATTCGATAAAATATCTCTTATCAAATTTGGTTTTTAAATATGGTTTCTTATATTTTCTATTCTGCGCTGCTTCTTAATGTAGAAATATTAAGTCTGTTACACTTACACACATACCAGTGTGGCCTCTACACACACAAAAAATAAAACAAATCAAAATTAAGATGTTAATACCTATTTCCATTTGACACCAGTAAAGATCGTCTCTCACTGCATTTGTTGTTATAGTTCAATAATGAAGAGAAAAAAAAATGTCTATAGTTGACGAGGGAATGTTTGTCACCCAAAAATATTTTTCATAAATTTTATTTATTTATTAGAAAAACAATAAATAAAAATAAATCTTTAAACATCAAATTTGGTTTTAAAGATGATTTCTTATTAGCAATACCACATTTTTTTTTCTTTACATCGAAAAAAACTCAAATCAAGCATTGAAAAGAGCATAAAAAAAAAACAAGAAATATCATCTTTTAGTTTTTAAAATCGGTCCATTAGAACTGGAGTTCTGACCATTCAAAGTATCAAAAAATGCATGGTTCAGTGGACATTTTGTCTCTTCAAATGCATATAAGCTTGTGACTAAAAATGATAGGAAATTTGTACAATTTACAGATTTAACCCATCTTTAAAAATCTGTGTCTTCAAATCTTTTTAAGATAGTACTAGCCTGGGTGCCCGGCATTGCCCGGGTGTGTGTGGAGCAAAAAAAAAAAAAGTGGTAGTAGGCAGGCATGCTCGTACCACGAAAGAGGAAAAAATGTGATGTCTTTGCCGTTGCGTCCATCACCAAACCGGAAGTGGCAAAGGTTTAAATTAAGGCTAGTCAATCGAAAAGAGGGGATGACTTTCGCGAATATTGGTGAAAAAAGCGTCCCCTTCTTGTAGAAAAGTGCCTAATTGAGGGTGAAGGAATTAATGTTTTTAGCCAATTTTTCAGTATTTGTTGTCTAAAGGGTTGAGATTCAAAACAATACCGATCTTGTGAAAATCCATTTCCTTTGTCGAAAGTTTTAGGCAGATATACAAACAAACATACATACATACATACACACATTTAAACAGACAGGTGAGATTTATATTTTAGATGATGAAATTTTGAACATATAACACCATGAAGGTTCAGATGGCTGTATTTACAACCATCTCACCTGGTTACTTACGAACTAATTAGCATACTAATTAGCATATTTCAGTTTCATTTTAACGGCTTTAAGTAGAAACATCATTAAAACAGCTAAGAAAAGTGTTAAGTAAGGTTTTATCATCATATGAAGTATTATTCTGATGGACATTGTTATTATCACATCATGAAAAATCCAACATGGCCACCACGACATGATTCAAAGAAATTAACAAAATATGGCTTGTAGCATATTAAAGGAAATCAAGTATGCTAGTCTAATTAGCATAATAAATTTTCATTTTAACGGCTTTAAGTTGCCGTGACAATTATCGGGTGGGTTTCTACCACTATTTTGTATATTTTTTATTTTTAAGCTATTGTCGAGACTTCAAAGTTTTTAAGCGATATTGTAGTCATTTTGCTTGTTCTAATGTAATACTCAACACTACTTGTTTTTCAAACAGAATAAACATAAAACCAGAAATTTATCGAGGTAGGTGGAAGAGTAACTTATATTGCCTTTGGTAACATTTATTTGTTATATATTTGTTTTTTGACCACTTTTTCATACCTCTGAATTGTAAAACAAACCCAATAAATGTAATCATAGGCAAGATAAGTTATTTTTTACTTAACTGGATAAGTGGTTTGTGTGTTTTAACTCATTTAAAAGCGTTTTTTACTTTTGTAAAAAAGTGGTGTCGAGTGAAGTCGTTTGAATCATAATTAAACAAAAACAATTCTGCAGCAAAATAAAACAAAATTACAGCATTATTTTTGTAATATTATTTTCAACTTAAATTCAAGTTTTACGATATCTTTTTGTATTAAATTGTTAGGTGAAAATACCAAATAGTTTCAAAACAGCCTCCCCTCCACATGTTAAGAATAGGTTTCTAAATAACGTTAGTACAATATAATTTTTTTATTAAATTTTTAGGTGAAAGTACAGAATAACTACACCCCCCTCCCACATCCTTCGGCTGAGAATGGGTTTCTAAATAAAACGTTTTAGAAGTTTGTAGGACTCTGTTTTAGAGTCGCACACCCCCACATACACTTAAAAATTTATCAAAATTCAGGAAACCAACCAATTTTAACTAAATTTTCAGTATTTATTAATTAACAGTAACAGAATATAATATAAATATGTATAACAATGAAAACATTTTTGGACATCTTATTTGTTGTCTTAAATGTTCTTATCCTGTTTAAACATGTTTTTCATTTATTTTTATACATATAAACTTTTTTTTACTTATGCACTTTATGTCACCATGCTGAAATAATGTTATTTAGAAATCCATTCTTAAAATGGGAGGGGAGAGTGTTTTATAATTATTCAGTATTTTCACCTAACAATTTAATTTATCAAAACTTGAACTTGAAAATATTATTTTAAAAACTAGCACTGTAACAAAAGCAAACTTTCTTCCATTCAATTTTTTGTTTGAATTGAATATTTTTTTGAAAAAAATGTTTTTTCTATGCTAAAATAGAGCATTACCAAAAAATATTCTTTTTGTTTACATAATCAAACACTGATGTTTTCTCAATAATTAAAAATAAAAATAAATATATATTTCATTGCTGTAAGCCACTTTGTAAACAGACGTTTTGTTACATGACGGCATCACACGTCGCTCGTGACATCCAGTACTCAAAAAGCAATAAAATATCAGCGATCACTATCATTTCTATTGATGTGCACGTAAAAAGTTCTTAACCAATTCTTTTCAAGTTTTATAACAAAAGAAATATATTTGCTATTACATACTGTTCGAACAAAGTTTCTATCTTGATTTATTTTTGTACTAGAAAGTCTCAACTTCAAGATGTTCTAATTTTTTACTAGAAAATCGCATGTATTTTGTTCAAACTTCATATTAAAGACATTTCTTTTCTCTTATTGTTTTAAAAATGTGAAACATCATCGAATAGCAGAACTTTTGTGTTGAGTATTTATATGAACAGACCTAAAACGGATGCGTCCAAAAAATTATCTACCGCTTTTAGACATGCCATGGTAGTGTGTCTCATTTTCTGGACAGTTTACATTTAAGCGTCGAAAAGTGCCGGAACACTGAGCCAATAAAATCGTAGCTGCCAACATCATTTAAGAAAACATTTATTATCATTGATTT
Source organism: Euprymna scolopes (assembly GCF_053919585.1). Lineage (NCBI taxonomy): Eukaryota > Metazoa > Mollusca > Cephalopoda > Sepiida > Sepiolidae > Euprymna > Euprymna scolopes. The sequence continues at coordinate 17,701,919 of NC_136487.1, forward strand.
ATTATGTAAAAAAAATTATGTAATAATGTAAAAAAAAAATATGTATTTATCTTGATTTGAATAAAAATATCAAAGAAAATCTTTTGCTATTCAAAAATTAAATATTTATTCATGAAATTTACCTTATGATGAGCGTTTTTTTTTTTTTTTCTAAGTGGGTCGTATACAATGAAAAAAGAATTTTCTCATTTATTATGATATGGTCACATTGCCATAATCATGATGTTAAACTTTCAATTATTGACAGTTTCAGTATCAAGTTTAATAAGCTTATTTTTTTTCCTTTTCTTTTCTCTAAGTTTTTATAAACAACAAAATGTATGAACCATAAAATACTTCATTTCTACAAATAAAATGCATTTGATCTGACTTTTTTTTTTGTTTTGCAGAAGCTGGAAAAAGAATCTCCAGATTTGTCGTCGTCCCCACAAACATTTATGTAAGCTGCAAAAATTTTGTTTTTTATCTTTTGTGATATATATCTTTGAAAATTGTTAAAAATGACCCAGATATTCAGGAGATCAAGAAAAACTTTTTATAAAACAAAAAAATACATGCTAAAAATTGGATACAATCCACTTCACAATTGCTCACTAGAAATTTATATTTCGATGTGTTCATACAATACGCACCTTTCAGTAAAACGGTAATGATAAACAATGTCTATTCTTTTCCACACCACGCCATTTGATAGTTTCTGAACAGTTTCTTTATACCTTATTTTTACTCACAAGACATGTGTTGATCTGTAGTGTACGGTTTTCAGGCAGTTTCCATAGGTGCTGTGAGATCAGATAGAGCCTGTGATTGACTGCAAGCAGTCCAACAACTCGGCAACACTCTCCTGTAAAAATACCACTAATCTAATTAATCTCGCATTGTCTACCCAGCTCTAGTCCTTGTCACATCGGTACAATATTACATTTCTGTATTTGTGTTACTAGTGCTTCAATGAAATATGCTTTAATGAACTTGCTGCACTGGTGCTCTCGCAACATAAATACTCCCAACCAAACTGACAATCGGCTAATTCCTATCCTTTCACTTTCCCCAGATGTCAGATGACTTTCTACTCAAATAGTTTATTTCCTCAGACTGTTAGCCCTTAAAATTCCTTTTTGGTTTTGCTTGACTATTTCAACGTACAGAAATTTAAATGTAAGGTGAATAAACATTTCACGGCATAACTCCACACTCCGGATGCCTGTACAGATATGACTCCTAATTCCCAGTAGCCTCTTAGGTCCAAGTGGCAATATGCTGGTTAGCGATGAATTAAAGTTTAAAAAAAAAAAAGAAATCGATTTACCTGGGTGATTGTGTGAGAGAAAGAAGCTTTGTTTTTAACATAGGATTTAAAAATAGATCATAACTTGTTAACAATTCAAGTAAATCTCTAAAGAAAGAAACATTTGACGAGGAAATAAAACATTATTGCAAAACAGTATTTCTTATATAAAAATCAAAATATTGAGCTAATAAAATGTCCATTTTCAAGTTTAAATTGATTGCGACTGATATCACCTATACATAAGCAGTATATAATAAAACAGATTGTGCATCTATTGTGTAAACTTGAAACCGGGTGTTTTGACCTTAAGGTGTCTATTTACTTTGTCAGTATATAAACGACCAATATGAGTTTCACAGCCTGAATCCTGGAAATAACTTTCATTTATATCCTTCTATAAATAACAAAAAAATAACAATTAATATTTCAATTTTGGACGATGATAAAAGAATCAGTCTGGAACACTTGTGAAAACACTTAAAAAATCAGGAATTTATTCAGAATCTCCCATCTTTCTGCCAATTGGAATGGGTGTGTCACCTGGAATTTGGCAGTTTTTTTGATTTTTTAGTTCAAATCAAAAATAACAACATAATTATGATCATTCAAAAAAAAAAAAAAACAACAAAAAACAAAAAAAAACATGGTGACGCTTTCATTTTTGTTTCTTTCTATTGGCATCAATTTATTCTTTCATTTAATCTTTCATACATGGTTTATCTTTAAAAATTTGAGTTTAAATCAATATAAAAAACAACAACTTTATTTTCATTTCCTTTGTTCTCTCCTTATATTTGGTATTAGCTGTATAACTACCTGACATTGTGTGGGAGTCTTTACTTTCAACCATTTTTTTTTTTTTTTAATCAAATTATTTAATAGGAAATTTTGAAAGTTACATTAAATTATTACAGCATTGTTTGATCATTAAATTATTTAACCAATTAAAAGTAGCTAATTTTTTAATGATAATGTTTAAATCTCTATAAAACTTATCGGATATAAATAGTTTCTAAAATTTTCACTCTTTAAATACACTAGGATTTGCTAAATTTATGGAAACCAAATTCCACATACAAGCGAGCACACAAACTTGTAACATTAGAGTGAACCTAATTATCGCCCTTTAAACGTTAGCAATATCTTTCTTTGCCACAAGGCAGTGTTAACATCTCACTTCTGTATTCGCTTGATATCAACTCGCCCTTTTTGATTTGGACGTAAAGGTAAGCAGACATGTTACACCATGTTCTTGTATAGCACACACACAAAGAAATTCACACTCCCACTAAGAGACTCTCAGAATTACCATGCAAGTAATGTTTTCTTATATATGTCTTGTAACAATTCCGTCGGGAATCATCAATCTTATAGAAGGTGAAGTCACCTTCTATTTGTTTGTAGAGGATAAGGAGAGAAGATCGCGTGGCCCTCTTAGCCAAGAATGAATACACGAATGCACCGAGATTATAATTTACAACCTGTATACATTTATTTACAGCAATTGTTACAAGACATATATAAGAAAATATTACTTGTGTGGTAATCCTGAGAGTCTTTTAGTGGGAGTGTCAATGTCCTTTGTGTGTGTGTGCTACACAGGAGCATGGTGTGATGCGTGTGCATACCTTGATGCCCAAATCAAAAAGAGGGCAAGTGATATCAAATGAATACAAAAGTCATACGTTAGCGCCAGCTTGCGGCAAAGAATGATATTGCCAGCATTAAAGGGCGATAATAAGGTTTTTCTTAATGTTACATGTGTGTTTGCTTGTATGTGAAACTCGGTTCCCACAAATTTTACAGCCAGAAATAACTTTATATTCTCTAATTGAAATGCTTCTAAATTCCTTGCAAATTTCAGAGTAATGCATTTCCCTCAATTATTAACAAAAGGTAAAAATTGTTTATAAAGAAACCAAAATGTATTCTAGTGGATTTAATTTTGTAGTCAAATTTTTAAGATGGGAATTTTCAAAATGCTATTTTTAGTACGTTACACTATTGCATTATTTCAACAATCATTCGATAGTAAATGTGTAAGTCACGTAGAGATGGGAAATACACATAATGTGATAATATCTTCAGCTTAAGTTTGTTCGAATCAAAAACAAACAAAAATTAGGAAGATTGTTATGACAAAAAAAAATAAATAATAAATTATATAATGTAAGAAAAATTAATCTTAGCAGCTTATTAATATAACTTGTCCCCCTTACATTATTTGAGTGATTATTGAGCTTTTTAATTTTCCAAACCTGTCAGCATGTAGAAAAAAAAATGTGAAACCGATTTTTTAAAAAATTTACTTTTCATCTTATTTTCACCCCAAACAAAGCATATTGCCACTTGTGACATAAGGGGTTTCTATTTGGGATCATGTTTATAAGGGACTATGTAAGGAGATGAGCGAGATATTGGTTTATATTACATTTAAACTTCTGCATGCAGGGAATTCCAGAGTTTAGCAGCCCGAGAGAAGAAAATAGGGGAAGCTATTAGCGCAGAAGGCTTTCTAGCATCTAGGGACCTCTACAGTGATGGTGTGGGATTTTGTTGCTAAACAGGTTTGTCAGGAGTATTTACGTTAAGGTTTTAATGCAATCAGTTCACCAGAGCACATTCCATTAAGATAGTTGTAAAACAGACAGGGTTGCAACATTATGACAATGGGACAGGGATTGGAGCTTTTCCATAGTACAGCTAGTTGGATATAAAAATGCCAGTTTTGGGAACTCCTCTGCAGAGATTAAGAATAATTAAATTATCGAAGATTGAAAATTGGCTAAAGTAAAAATTTTAAACAAAGAAAAAAAAAGAATGCTAATTCCAAACCTCTCCTACACCCCTTTATAAAAGATTAGATAAAAGATGTAGTTTAACTTTCTGGAGTGGAGTGTTGACTATAGCAGATACTTAAATAATGTTTGAGAGTACAATATTCAAAATATCTACATGATAATAACCAAACTATTGATATTTGAATATCAAAATCTGTTATCGAAAATCTTTCTCTAAATCTGCGTAGTTCTGTCTGACTCAAGATTGGAGACTTATTCTCTTCCAGGATATAAACATCCTACTCCAATTTAATCTGTAATATGAGCTTGCTAGCCGCTGTGTAAGCACCCAAATATAACAAAAGCTTTGTATCGTTTTTGAAGCAGGAAATAGGAAAAAGAGTTACTTAGATAATTGTCACTTCCGTCGCAGATTTTTTTTTTTTTTTTAATCGAACCTACTTGTGTGTCATTTGCTTGTGCATCATTAAAAGGATTAGTGTCAGAAATTGTATCACCCTGTGATATTAATGAATACATTTCAAACTTCTGATAATGATGTTGGTTTTATATAAACTAGTCAAAAAGACACTTATCAGTTTTGATTTAATTCTTGGAGAGGTATGTTAGCGTTTTAAGTGTTCTAACTAGTATTCTTAATGTTTTTTACATCCAACAACCCAGAGGTTTTTATGCCAACTTTCATGCAATTATTACCGATAGGTATTAAGTCGCTAAGTGTTTATAATAATAATTATTAATAGTAACAGCAATATTTTAACTCCACTGTGATGCATCCAGAAATCAAGCTGATTTTTGTGCTAAATTTTGTGCGATTTTGTTAACACTTTTGGAGGGTGTAGATATTTATAATTGTTGTAGTAGTTTAATTTTTATCCTTTACAAAATATCTGAAGGGTTATTCATGTCATTTTTTTTTTTTCTTACCCAAAGGTTTTGGAGCCTGCAAGTTTTTTTGTAGTATTCATAATGATATGCATATTTTTACAACCCCTTCTCGCATGACGAAAAGGGTGTTCAATTTTAATTTATAAATATAAAAGCGAAAATGTATGTATGTATGTATGTATGTTCGCTTTTTGTGTATGTCTGTAAAATGCTTTTTTCCAAGAAACGGTCGGTTGGTCGGCTCACAACTTAAAACTTTTTATATCACATATAAATCATATCTATGAGTTAACAACGGAGGTCACCTATTTAATTTGCTCGACTTTGAAAAGATAAATATTCAACATTTTTCGTTTGCCGCATCTGGATTAGGCTTTTTCATATAATAAAAGCAACACTAATTCTGGCAGAATTTTTCCGGTCACGATCGCCGGAAATGTCCAAAAGCAATCAGATTTGATTGATTTGGAAATTTTTTCCTTATATCAGACAATTGCTATTCAATTTGGACAATCCCCTTGTTATATGGGGAGCTGGTCTCCCCCCCCCCCCCAACATCTTGGGGAAATAAAAATAAAAAAAGTGTTCCCGCAATAAATAAAATACTACACCGCAGTCAAAGTTGACCTCATTAAGTCATTAAAACGTGCACCTGCCAATTCTAAATAATTGAATAAATTCAAACGTGTTTCCGTTAGTATTTCGCGGTGGTCCAATGGTTAACGTCGCACATTTTTTTTTCACATTAATTTCCAACTTTGCCTCAAGGGTTTGGGTTCGATCATCATACTTAACTACCAAAACTTTTTTTTTTTTTTTTTTAATTTTACCCCCCTACCCCCGGAGTTTTGATTTACTCAAAACCACACACACACACCTCCAAACACCCGGGCAATGCCGGGGATACCCCCCGCTAGTATAAATATATTTTTAAAATGCACTAAAAGAAGTGCACTTTAATTTTAAAATAAGTTATTAAACTCTTAGCGTCAGAGGTCCTGGATATGACCTTAAACTATATCGAGTGGTGAGGCCCCAGCTTGCGGGCTTTGGGAAGTGTGGAGCTACCCTTTAATTGCCATTGGTCCCAGGTCCACTCTGACCCGGAGTGGAAGTACCTGTTAGGGTCCCAACTATGGGTTAAATAGAAACTGACTTAAAAACAACAGATATATTCTATTAAAAAATTTTTCTTCAAAATCTTTGAATTCGGCATTAAATAACTTGAAAAGGGTTGATATGCCGTAAAACGAAATCAAATCGTACAAAATCTATACTTGGGTCATAGAGAATAAAAGAATAAAAAAGTGTTACTATTTTGGATAATGGTTGGAGAATTTAAATATAGAGACTATTGTGGCCTGTGAAACCGGGTATATTTTATAGGATTTAAATCCTGATGGATTTATCATACTTTTTTCGATAATACTGTTGAGAAGATAAATTCTGCAATGCTCCCCTTTCCTGGACTATTGATAAAATAACAATCATATTCTGAATTGTTTCCAATGAGTATAGTATTTCAGCACTTTTTTTTTTTTTTTTTTGTCCACTAGTCAGAAAGGAGTGTCATACCCACATTTATAGGTTGAAATGTAAGACTTAGAAAGAATAAAATAAAATGAATATTTAGTATGATCAACTATATCTACTTTTACATTCACAATGGCTACTTTTTGAATGCCTGCACAAAGAGGTTGGTTAGCGTGGTTCTTAGAAATTTGTTCAACTTTTTATTTAATTGATTTTGTCTGTTTCCCTGTTTTTACCATTTTTTTTTTTTTTTTATAGTTTTGCAAAGAAGTGGAGGCTTGATCTTAATGACTAAAAATAATGAAAACAAATTTCTATCATTTTTTTTTATATAAATATAATTGTTTAGGGCAAAATTGGTACTTAATAATTCCATATACCAAGGGTTGACAATCTGTGAGTCGGTTCTGGTCTGTGAAGGCGTTTTGATCGGCCTGCGAGCTTGGTTATCAATGACTCTATTTTTAACATGAGATGAAGCACTTGTATTCAAAAAAGGGCTTACTGTTATCTTTCTCTGATCCACCCAACCAAATTTGAATACTATGATCACAAAAACATGATCAAAACCCAATCACCTCTATTTTGCGTAAAAAATGTTTTTTTTTAAATAAACATAAAACAAAAACGGAGCTATATAAGGCAAGGACAGCTTCAAAGGGACAATGTTATTTCAGTCAGCTTTCTATTTCATTCTTCCAACAGCGACCCCCCCCCTCCTGCCTATCACTTACCCCTGCCACTTACTCTATATAAGTTACTGGAATCTTTCAATGGTCCATGTTTTACACCACCTCTTCTCAAACAAGACTCTTTTGCTGATTTTTAAAAAAAAATTTTTTGCATGCAGCCTGGATGGGCACAGGTCATATATCATGCTTTTTAAAGCTGACTTACTCTGCAAATAGACTGAATAAAATTAGGATGTTTTAAATGGCAAAATAAAGTTTAAATGAATGTCATCAGTGCTCTTCGTATTTACTGATTCAAAAAGAAATAAATGCAGTGTAAGTGTTCAAGCTTGTTGCGAGAAAGCTTTATGCTCTCATTTATTTCTGAGAGAACTCATAGGTTGGGTTGATCCTTGGTTTTGTTTTTTTCTTTCACTTTTTGAACACACCTTTTCCTATCTCTGAGTCTTCCTTCCTACACACTCTCTCTCTCTCTCATTCATGTACAATACAATAGAAAGAAATTATAATCAGGTGACAGAATTAAAGTTTTTTTTTGTTTTTTTTTCTGACTCCAAATGCACTTATTTGGTCCCAAGTGATCCCCCCCCCCATCCCCATTAGAATATTTAGAAATAAATTTTTTCACCAGCTCATGGTGATGCTGAATCGGAATATGTAATTTTTTGACACTAGTACACTTTAACTAACCCAATGTATTTTTTTTTTTTTTGTCCTCCAGCAAAGGAAAGATTGGACCTAGTAATTTACTCCCATTCATCTGTGCACATTTTTCTTAATAACCATACCTTGTATTATTTTTTTGTTGTTGAAATTTTGCACAAACATCATGCTGAAAATAAACTTTTCACTTGTGGAGGGGGACCCTGCATGCTGGACTTTTTTTTTTTTTAAGAGTTCTAGTGGGGATAAAGGGAGACAATCCAAATGTTTTTGATTTTTAAAACCAAACTTTTCTGGTCATTCAGAACAAGTTCAGTAAAGTAACATAACAGAAAATAGAAAACATTACCAAAACATTAAATTTAATTTTTGTTTTAAAATTACTATATGATCAATAATATTTTAAAATATATTTTTTTTAATTTACAAATAAAATGTAACATTCTATATTTCAAAATTTTTTTTATTTTAAATTTTTCAATTAAAAAAAAACTAAAACTTGGATTGCCTCCCCTTTTTCCTTTTCGGAAAATAAAAATAAAAAACTTCCGGTTAGTTAAAGTGCACTAGTACCAATTTTAGCAGACACAGACAGAAAACATGACTTTTTTTTTCGATGATTAAGTGAAGGGTGGGGTGTAGTATAGACTGTTAGTCGGTTTGTGGAAGGCCAGTTAGCATGTTGAGGAGAGATATTCGTCACTGATCTTGGATATGCCAGATGTACGTGTTCGTATGACTCCGGATAAAAAGGAACAACAGCATTAAGGGAAGTACATTTAAAGGAAGACATAAAAAAAAAAGAAGAAAATTAAAGCTGAGTTACAGTACATACGAAGAATATATTTTGTTTAACGAACAAGGTAAAAACAACAAGAGTGTATATGCAGGTGTACATACATAAGCATGCATTTTTAACTTGAAATGTTTGTTGTGTGTATAGGTATGAACAGGAAAAGTTTCAATAAGTTCATTGTAAATGCATTTATCTAGTGTTTACATAAGTTCATTATTGTAGTTGTAGACATGCATATCCTTTCTTACCTTGAGAAAGGATGTACCTTCGTTTTATCTTAAAATGAAGGTATCGCCTTCCAAGGCAAACAAAAAGTGCAGTGGCAGGCATGTCAACTTAAAAAGCTCCTATAAGCAAAGATACAGTTATAGGTTAACGTTTTATATGCGTATGGATGTGGCTCAGAGGTAACAAATAAGGCTGGAGCTGTATGTTTTGGTTTCAATTCTAGCCCGATGGCACCAAAGTCATTTTTTTTTTTTAACTTTTGAAATCACTACTATATATTGGATACAATATAATAATCAATAATAAATATGAAATCTGCATTAATTAAAATATATTTAAGCATATTTTATCACTGGGCCATACCAGGGAGGCGGGGCACTACTATATATTGTGTTCAAAATAATAATCAATAAAGAATTGGTTCTATAATAATAATAAATATGAAATCTGTATAAATGAAAATGTCATTTAAGCATGTTTTACAATCAGGCAATGCCGGGTAGTCTGCTAGTACAATGATATGCTTGGCTCTGTTTAAATATATATAAATAGCTATGCTTTAGCATATAGCCCTAATGGAGATAATTTGGTATGTATTCAAACAAACGTAAACAGCAGTTGACTAAATTTTAATATTTTTTGTAATGTAAATATGACTACAAAGGTTTTGTCCAAGTGAATCTAATAAGTTGTAAATCAACATTTGTTTAAAAAATGAGTTTAATTTTGTTTTACAGTATTTATATGAACGTTTTTGTAAGTTGAATAAATTCTCTATTTAAATATGTGGAATTTGTACTGGCAATGATCATGCCAATCATCATCAGCAGTAAACCTGAAGTATAAGTATTGTTTGTAAACAAGACAACTGTTTTTATCTTAGAATCGAACTTAAAAGTTGCTATGGAAGTTGAGATACAATAACAAAAGTTCCCTGCAACCTCTCTCCCACAGAAGAGACGTTGCGAGCCAGCCCTTGTTTTATCGTTATTTCCATGGCAAGTGCTCGTCTGAGCTCCAATCTCTGGTCTCCTCTCGCCAATATCTATGCTGATGACACGACCATCTATGGCAACACATCAAAGGCCGTAAATGACAAAGTTCTCTCTAATTCTCTCTCCTCTGATCTTGAGCGCGTGGTACAATGGGGGAAGAGGTGGCTGGTCACTTTTAATGCATCCAAAACCAAGCTTCTATCTTTACATCATCAACACTCTGATCCCCATCTGGCATCAATTGAAATGGATGGCTCTCATCTTGGGGAGGCTCCATGTTTTGACAAGCTTCTGGGCTTGACCTTTACTCCTGATCTGAAATGGAACACATACATCAAATCTGTTGCCAGGGACGCTGGGAAAATGGTGGGGTCCTTCTACCGCTCCAGAAGATATCTCACTGATGACGCAATTCTCTATCTGTATAAAAGCCAAGTACGTCCAAGGATGGAGTACTGCTGCCACATCTGAGCAGGAGCTGCTAAAAACAGCCTATCCTGCCTTGACAGAGTACAAAATAGACTTCGTGGCTTAGTGGGGGATGCCCTTTTCTCTTCCCTGCAACCTCTCTCCAACAGAAGAGACGTTGCAAGCCTGTCTTTGTTTTATCGTTATTTCCATGGCAAGTGCTCGTCTGAGCTCCAATCCTTCGTCCCCCCTCGCCAATCTTTCACGAGAAACACCCGTCTAGCTGAAACTACTGTCAATAATTTTCCCCACTCTTTATCTGTGCCTAAATCCAAATGTAGATTTCATGAGCAAAGCTTCTTTCTTAGAACTGCACGCCAGTGGAACTCTCTGCCGCTTGCCTGTTTCCACCTAACTACAACTTGGACGTCTTCAAGTCCAACATAAACAAACTCCTGACAAACCGCCCCCTTAAGTAAGACACTCTATCAAAACCCCCAATACTAATGATTACTACAATACTATCTCATTTATTACTGTACACGCAATAACCCTTATCCCTGAGTGGCCTTCGGGCCTTGATAAGTGGTGACCCCCATGTAAAAAAAAAAAAAAAAAAAAAAATCTTGTCATTTTTGACAGAATGGGTATATTTGAAGGTACATAGCAAGAAATAACGGTGCTTATTTAAAATGTTGAGAGGATGTAATGTCAAATGTTGGTAAGTATGTTGAGGAGAACGATATTTGTCGCCGATCTCGTATATGCTAGATGTGTTTGTATGACTTTGGTTAAAAAGGAACAACAACATCAAGGGAAGTACAGAAGAATCCTGGGATATGGCATTAACAATTAATAACAAAATACAGTACAGTATATAATACACATGTACATAATCAAATAAAATAAATAACATTATAAGGCGGAGCAAATACGATAACCAGGGCACAGAAAAACATTGTATTCTACATCGTAACCTGATAAAGTATGTATCCTAGGACCACCGTATCCCAGGGTTCTACTGTACATTTAAAGAAGACATCAAAAGAGAGGCCATTAAAGCTGAGATATATTATACAAAAATAAACATTTTTTTAAACAAGTAAATTAATGTTTGTACAGCGAATTCTCTGTACGTTGACATGCAAAAATGTGTCAGTTTTTTTGATATGGAAATCATTTAATTTGTTGTATTATTGTTTGTGTCGCCTTACTTTGGGAAACATGTAATTATTAGAAGTTGATTGTTGTCTTGCATTTTTACCTTGAAACAAAGGTATATGCTTGCCGAGGCAAATGGAATGTATGTTTGATCACATTAGATGTTCAGGCGAAGCGAGAGAGAACAGAAGTGGAAAAAAGAAAGCAAAACAGGAAGTCGGACAAATCAAAAGCTAAAACAAGTGTTGCGTCATTGATGAATGTTTGTGTGCGTGTATGCGCACTATACTTATTCACATATCAGTCTGAAAAGCATGTGTACAACAATACTCTCCACCAAATAGCTGGAAAAAAGAGATTGCGACAGGAAAGAGTATCAAACAAAGGGAGTTTATGTCCTGTTGAAACCTGTGTACCTGTATGAAAGGTCACACGCCGACCGTTGTGAATTATAAGTGCAAGTGATTTGTGGTCGTAGACGGCATTGTGTTGCCGAGTCTAGGAAGCATAACAGGTTTCACAGAGTGTATACGCTACCATTGAAGTTGGACATGCGCGGTTGCAAGTGTGTCGGTGGGGAAAATGAATCCGTTCCATTCAAGTGCATTATTCAAATGATTGGTGTAACCAGTGGATCAGTTGAATCATTGAATGCCCAGGATTGAGTTTTGCATTTTGCAGCTTAACTCATGCTGACTGGGAGGATCTTTTGTTGGTGAGGTCGCAGTGAATTCCAGGAATTTATAAATGCTTGACAGGACTTGTCCTTGTGGGTTATTGCTGGAAAGGGTTGATATGCCATAAGGTGTTGCTGAGCTTAACTTTTTTTTTTTTTTTTAACATCGATATGAAGTCAAAAACTCCATGTTGTTGAGATGATTTTTTACATGGTGGTCACCACTTATCAAAGCCCAGAAGCCACTCGGGGATAAGGATTGTTGCATGTACAGTACATTGGTGTGGAGATTTAATAAAGTGTGTACTTAAGGGGGCGGTTCATCAGGAATTTATTTACGTTGGACTTGAAGACATCCAGGTTGTAGTCAGGTGAGAAGCAGGCAGACGGAACAGTTCCACAGGCGTGCAGTTCTAAGAAAGAAGCTTTGTTTATGGAATCTGTTTTGATTTAGGCACAGATAAAGAGTGGGGAAAATTAATGGCAGTGGTTTCAGCTAGATGGGTGTTTTTTGTGAAAGATTGACGAGGGGAGTACCAGAGATTGGAGCTCAGACAAGCACCTGCCATGGAAATTACGATAAAACAAAGATAGCTCGCAACGTCTCTTCTGTTGGAGAGAGGTTACAGGGAAGAGAAAAGGGCATCCCCCACTAAGCCACAAAGTCTATTTTGTACTCTGTCAAGGCAGGATGTGTTATGCATGAGACAACACAAGTTGTGTATGCCGGCACACATGGGGCTTTATTATTTCTTTTTGTGTGGGCGTGTAGAGAGTGGAAAAAAAATTGTGCCATTTTACTCAGTCACGTGGGTGTCTTTATCAGTATACACTCATGAGCAAAAAAAAATGGGCCAAACAAATTTTATAAATTTTATTGCACTAAAAGCTATATTGAACAAAGAACATTTGAACAAGGAAACTTAAACGAGACTCATAACACAGAACAAGACATTTACTTTAATAAATACTTAGGATGGAATCGCATTCCTTTTTGATTTCTTTAAAAGATCAATCCTTTTAGACATGCTCTCAACCAAAGTGGAACACTGAAGAGGAGATGCTATTCCATTCGCTTTGCACAGCTTCCCACAGTTTGTCATTGTTCGAAAAAGTTCTTTCATTCAATGCACGAGATATTATGGACTGAATATTCTCGATTAGGTTTAAATCGGGGCTTTGACCTGGCCAAAATATCACATTAATTGACAGAGCAGAAAACCATTTTTTTGTGACTTTAGCGGTGTGTGCAGAGGCATTATCATGTTGAAAAATAATGTTCTGGGATATTCCCAGCTTCTGAATACTTGGTAACAGTCCTGTTTCTAATATTCAAATGTATTCCTTTCCATTGATTGACTTTGCACATCTAATAAGTTCCCCAACTCCTGCTGCAGTAAGGTCCTGGATATGACCTAAAACTATATCCGATGGTGAGGCCCCACCTTGCGGGCCTTGGGGAGTGTGGAGCCACCCTTTAATTGCCATTGCTCCCAGGTCCACTCTTACCCGGAGTGGTAGTACCTGTTAGGGTCCCAACTATGGGTTAAATAGAATCTGACCTAAAAAAAAATATAGTACATTAAAAATCGTCCCTCAAAATAACTAGATTCGGCATTAAATAACCTGAAAAAGGTTGATATGCCGTAAAACAAAAACAACCAACCAACCTGCTGCAATAAAAGTTCCTCATACCATTATCCCTCCATTGCTGTGTTTAACTGTTGTTATTATGTAACTTGGCGAAAATCTTTTTCCAGTTCTTCGATTGCACCAGAACATTTTTGTGATTTTTTTTTTTTTTTTTTTTTTTTTTTTTTTTTTTAATATGACCTCTTCATTCTGTGATGACAAGAAATGTAATTCTAAATAAGCATCAAAATAACAAATAATTTGCTCAGTTTTGTTTTGCTTGTACTTGTTTTGTCTCAAAGCGTTATATTGTTTAAATGTTTGTTCATTTTATTGGCATTTATGTATTTAGAACTTCTGTGGTTTTGCATTTAAATTAACTTTGTTTTTTGTCTTTTCAATTTAAAATGTAACTTGATCTTTTTCTTTTTTTTTTTTTAATGTGTACTCCATTCAATAAAAATAAATTTTACCAACTTTAATGAAGACTTTTTCTGGTGTTTTCAGCCTTTTAAAGACGATGGAAATCCAAGATGCAGAAAAGCCACAACAGTCAGATCAACAGGGTCAACCACAGTTCACGTGGGAAGCTTGCAACACAACTTTTACATACCCAGCCATTCTTCAAGATGGAGTGACAACAGCCACAACAACCACCTCAACTTCCGTACCAGCAATGACTACGATTTCTGTTTCGGCAGCCTCTGTTGTAGCTGCTGCTACAGCAGCAGCTAATCAAGGGGTTCTGGTTGCCACAGACGGAACCAACCTCGATGAAAGTCTTATCGAACAACAACAACAGCAACAGCAGCAGCAGCAGCAGCAACTGACCCAACAGCTGCAACAACAGCACCACCGTCCTTTTGAATGCGAATATTGTAAAAAGACTTTCTCGAAGAATTCTAATCTTACGTCGCATCGTCGTTTGCATACTGGTGAGCGTCCATTTTCGTGCGAATTTTGCAAGAAAACGTTTGCAAAGTCGTGGAATCTCACGTCTCATCGTCGTATTCATACGGGAGAACGTCCTTACCATTGTGAAACATGCCACAAAGCGTTCGCCAAATCATGGAATCTCACCAATCACAAACGGACACATACGGGTAATTATATTTTATATTATTTGAATTCTTCAACCTGCTGTTTGAGAATTTGAGTGTTATTTGCACAATGTTTCAGTCGATATCACCTCCAACCTTGTTCAGTTGTATCTTGCTGAACTTTGGGGGAATCTTTCTGTTGAAATGGAGTGGGGGTGGGGCATGGAATTTCGAACAGAACCCGTTATTTAATCCATGGAAGTGGCATGCTCTTGTTCTGTCAGCCTTAACTGGGTAGAATCTCTAATTTAGGGGGAATTTTTCTGTCCGACTCTGTGTGAAGGGGGAGTGTCTTTCTGCCAAAATTTTTTATTATTCACTTTCACCCTAAACAAGGTATGTCGCCACTTGGACGTAAGGGGTTACTAATTTTTGACCATGCCTAAGAAGGATTAACAAGATGTTAATTTATATTATATTTGGACTTCTGCATATCAGTACAGTTTGGGTAGCAGGAAAGTATTTCCAAAGTCTAGCTGTTCGAGGGAAGAAGCTATTAGAGGAGAAAGCTTTCTGGCATTTGGGGACCTCAACAGTGAAGGGGTGTGATTTTGTTGCTAAGCGGGCTTTTCGGGGATATGTACGTTGAGGGGGCACAAGTGCAATGAGTTTATCACTGATAATAAAAACAAATAAGAAACCTTAAAATAAGTATTGTAATGAATTATGGAACTTTGGAAATTAATTTTGACAAAACTTTTTTTTTTATTATAGTCATCACTTATCAAGGCCAAGAGCCAATCGATGATAAGAGCTAATAAGGCAGAATGATTGTCAACTAGAAGATGAAGAACACTATGGAAGTACTAACATTGATCAATCACATGATCGATTATTTATGGAGCGGTTTAGAACAAGAATTTGTTGAGATTAAGTTTATAGTTGAGCAAGCTGTAATCAGCAGGAAAGCAGTCCTGTGGTAAGGTGTACTGTGGGTTCAAGGAAATTCTTGCAAAGAAGCTTTGTCCAATTCCACTTGAGACTAGTTATGTTGAGAGAGAACTGTGGAGACTATCAAGTTAACAAGAAAGTTCTTGTGGTTTTAAACTTTTAAATTCAGATGAACAAACAAAAATTTATTGATCGAAATAAGCACCATCAGAATCAAATTTTTGCCAACGCAAAACAAGTGTATTTATGCCAGTGACGTAAAAATCTTGTGTTCTGATGGTGAGGAAGTTGTTGAAGACGTTTTTGATATTGCTTAAGTTTTTTAAGCATTTCTCACGCAAAAAGTTGAGATGCTTGAAAAAGTGGTAGTCGGTAGGTGAGAGATTTGGAGAGTATGGTGGATGAGGCAATTTCATAGCCCAATTCGTTCTACTTCTGTAGGTTTAGCAACATGTGGTCGGGCATTGTCATGGAGGAGAATTGGGAGTTTTCTGTTGATTAATGCTGGGTGTTGTTGTCGAAGTTTCTTATGCATTTCATTCATTTGTTGACAGTACTTCTCTGCTCTAATGGTTGCGCCTGCATTCAAAAAAACTAATGGATGAGAGCAGTTGCAGATTACCAAACTGTCAACATGACTTTCTTTTGGTGCAACTCTGGCTTCGGGAAGTGTTATGGAGCTTTGTTGGCATCGAACACTGAGCTGAGCGTTACCGGTTGTCGTAAAAAATCCACTTTTCATCGCAAGTCACAACTCAATTGAGAAACGAGTCATTCTCGTAGCTTAAAAGAAGGGAAGATGACATTTCATAACAGCATTTCTTTTGGTGGTTGTTCAATTTGTGAGGCACCCATTCATCAAGTTTTTTTGTCTTTCCGATCTATCTCAAGTGGTTGGAAATCATCATATACATAACAGTTGTGCATGGATTGACTTCGACTAAAGCTCTTAATTGGTTGGTGTCGACATCCGATGGCCGACCACTACACTCAACATCTTCAATCTTTCATTACCGCTACAAAATTTCTTAAACCACCATTCAGTAGTGGTTCAGTAGTGGTTCCTGGGCTAAACGCTTCGTTGATATCATGAGCTGTTTCAGCAGTTTTTCGGCCCAGCTTGGATTGAAATAAGCAAATTGTGCAAATTGCTTTTTTTCCATCTTGTATTCAACGTTCTGAAAAGAAAACAAGTTTTAAAACTATTGTAATTTAAATGATTATATAGAGGAAAAACCATCTTGATATATGAAGTAAAGGTATTATAACAAAAACTTATTTTAAAATGCATAATTTGTAATCAAAATTAAAAATTCCACGAGAACTTTTTTAACTTAATATTTATAAAATGGACAAACATATAGTAGTAATTTTTGCATTTTTGTTTTTTGTTCCCTGCTGCTGTTTAGACATCTACGTAAACAAATGATATGGATGATTTTAAGCAGTTTTACATGAGGATCTTGAAATTATTTCTTCTACCAAAATAATACAATATGAAACTATTTGTGCATTTTTTTTTTTTTTTTAATTTTTTTTTTTATTACATTTTCACCCCAAACAAGGCACATTGCCACTTTGGTGTAGGGGGCTACTATCAGGGGAAACATCTACTGGGGTACTATGTAGGGATTAGGGCAGCGAGATGTTGGTTCACGTTGCACTTGAACTTATGCATGTCAGTACAGTTGGGGAAGCAGTGACCTGGAATGGAATTCCAAAGTCTAGCAGTTCTGGCGAAGAAACTACTGGAGTAGAAAGATCTTTTACATCTAGGGATCTCTACAGTGTGGGGGTGGGACTTTGCAGCTTGTCGGGTCTGTCGAGGGTGTTCACGTCGTGGGGGCACAAGTGCTTGCAGTTCTTCAGAGCATTCACCATTATAATACTTGTAGAACAGGCAGAGGGATGCTACGTTTCGACGATGGGACAGAGACTGAAGTTTAGATGCCAGTTTAGGGCCTATCAGATTTGCGACTCTCTTTTGAACCCTGTCAAGGAGCGAGAAACTAGTAGCCGATGCACCGGCCCAAATATGACAGCAATACTCCATACATGGGCGAATAGTGGCCTTATAGAGGTACAGGATACTTTCGGGTGTTAGAAGTTTTCTAGCACGGTAGAGAGAGCCCACCTTCCTTGCAGCAATGCCCTCGATGTAATTGTTCCAACTCATGTTTCCTGTGAATGTTAGGCCAAGGAGCTTGAGAGACGTACTCTCAGATAAAGAGTCGTTGGCCATTGCTATAGGTGGTAGAGAAGGTTTCTTGTAATTATTGAATAAAACCAGTTTTGTCTTGGTGGCATTGAACGTTACCATCCATTTTTGTCCCCATTCCACTACTGATTGGAGGTCATCCTCTAGTGTTTCTGCCATTACTTTAGATATATGTTCATTTGTTTTCCTGTCGTGCCTGCTATAGAGTGTGGTGTCATCAGCATATATACCCATCTCAGAGGCAATTTTGTCGGGGAGGTCATTTATGAATATCAGGAACAGCAGAGGTCCAAGGATAGATCCCTGGGGCACTCACACATTTATATCATATTGTTTAGATGTACAACCGTCGAGGACAACCTGGATTTTTCTCTTATCTAAGAAGGATTTAATCATGTTAAGTATTCTACCAGTGATACCGTATGATCTAATCTTCCTGAGGAGACCCTCATGCCATACCCTGTCAAAAGCCTTAGATATATCTAGAGCTACCGCTCTGCCCTCTCCCGCTTTGTCCAGTGAATGGTATATGCGTTCAGAGATTACAGTGAGGATGTCTGCCGTGGAACGGGCTTGTCTAAATCCATATTGATGGTCGGTCAGAAGTTTAGCATCTGTAAGGTGCTGGACTAGAGCATGGTTAATTAAGGTCTCAAATATTTTGGCAAAAAGTGGGAGGAGGCTAATAGGGCGATAATTTAATGGGTCAGTTCTTTGCATACTATGTAATTGTACAATTCTATTTTTCATTGTTTGTAACGATTATAATCACTTAACTATTAATTTATTTAACTTTAATATTACTTGCAAATAATTTTCCCTGCACAGATGAGGAACGATGTGTGTGTATATTTCTAATTTGAAAATAAGCGTTGTTGCCTGAAGAGGTCTCTAGTTACTAAATACTAGAAGACCAAAACATGCTCATGACTGTGTAGCGACAAATTACTGCTTATGTAAAGACAAATTGAAAATGTAACTAGCTCTACTTCCGTATTGAGCACTCTTGTATTAACCTAGTTATATTTCACTGGTTACCTTACCTTTGAAAAATCGCAAACTCAAATTAGTTTTTAAATTCTTATGATCAAGCACTTTATTGATTTCTTTTCACACACATGTATATGAAAATATATTCCTAGCAATTAAGCTACACAAGGGTTTCAACATTTCTCTATAGGGAATTGTCAGGCTAAAGTGTATAATTTTTTTTTTTTTCGATTGAAATCACTCCAGACAAGACATGAATCTACTTGATGTAAGAAGAAAACAAATTACTTCAAAGTCAAACTTGATTCTGATCCAAAAAACAAAAATTCTTCATTCTGTCAGAAATATCGCTCATAGGATGTGAAGGAAAGTGATAGGTACACGGCTGATAAAAGTAAACCCAACATCTACTTTCTACTCTCTTGAAATTTGTGTTACTGTTTTTTTTGGGTTTTTTTTACATATTCACATGGTGTTTAGTCTAGCTAACTAACCAATAAGATTCATTGTTATTACATTCCACAGGATAATGTTTTCATTAGCTAATGGAAAAACAAAAGTTCATACAAACTTTACTTGACATTTTGTTTTGTAGAAATGATACACTCTTTTGTTAACGTGTTGAATTAATAGACAATCTTCCTTTAACACATGCCTGCTTGGAATAGTTTTATTTCTATCTTATGTGTTGGTTTAGTTTAGTTTTTAATTAATTTTATTTTTCTTACGTATTATTATCTGAAAATATAGTTTATTCTGTGTTTTGATGGTCTTTGAAGTTTAGAATTTCAAATTTCTTATTTAGACATAATCTACATGGGTCATCTAAATTTCTATGTGTACTATTTTTCGCTTGACAACAAAATCCCTCTTAAAAACATGCATTCATCTAAAAATAAAAAGCACTTTTGCTGTGAAGTGTTATGTAGTTGTAAATAAGATTTAAATTTTGTATTTCTATATTTTACTTTATGAACTGATTGAGCAATTAGAAAAATGTACATGAAAGACTGGAAGAAGTTCCATCCCAACACTCATTTGCCTATGTAAAAGTAATTCAATGTTCAAAATCTAAGCTTTAATATTTTCAAAATCGGTCAATAATTATGAAAAGTAAATTATTTCTTTAGAAATCTTGCAATAAAATTGTGCAGAATCTATAATTTAGGTAAATTTGAAAAATTTTGTAAATGTGTTTATTTTTAGACAGTGTTAGTATTAGATTTCAATGCATTACACTTCAACTTTGAATTCTCTTACTTCAGTTTTTAATGGATACACGCAGTTTTTAATGGATACATGCAGTTTTTAATGGATACACGCAGTTTTTAATGGATACACGCAGTTTTTAATGGATACACGCAGTTTTTAATGGATACATGCAGTTTTTAAGATATTGCAGCAGATTTATATGTATTTACTGCAGATTAATTGGAAACCATTAATTTCTGGAGATTTTCAGTGCTATAATCTGAATTCTGTACAAAAATACTTTTATATGGTAACTTTCATTACTTTATCTTGTGTTCTAACAAAGATATAACATTTTTACTGAAAATTTAGTGTAAAAATTGTGACAAAATGTACGTGGTCTTAAAGAGGAAGTAATTTTTAGTTGTGTGACACACAAAAATAATCATAACTTCTCGATTTTTTAGTTAGATTTTGAAAATTGAATTCTTAGTTTATCAAACCTTTTCTATGTATTTCATCATTATATTTTAAGTCATTTCAATTTTTTTTAATGTGTTTTGTATATTTTAGAAACATTGATGGGCACCTTAAAATTAATATGTAATATTGATAAACTCTGCTAGCAATAATAACTTAAAAAGTTTGCTTCATATTTTATTTATATGTAGAGATTTAATCTACTAAGCCCTATAAAAAAATTTCCAATATATTTTGTATAATGGATAATTTCTATATTTTGTGATCACTTCTCATCTGTGTCATGCAACTTATTATTTATTAGATCAAACATATAGTAACATAAGTACTAATATGAGCTTTAAAGAATAAATTACACAATAAAATCAACCACAATTTCAGTTTATTTATAAAATGTTGCACCTTTTAATCTGTTTTGTTAAGTCATATATAGAAAATGTGCCTCCTTAAAATTTGAAAATGTTTAAATTGTCGCATAAAGTTATTTCTTATTTTAAAATTCTTATCTAATTTTCATGTATTTTCATATTGAAAGTTTTTGAATCTAATTACGTCAAATCATTTTTTAATAGATTCATTATCGTTACAAAATTATAAGTTTTATAACAATTTAACTCAAAATCTTATTGAAAAGAATAATTTAGTTAACAAATATACGTGATTAAAAAAAAAATATCAGAATAATTCCAATCAATTAAAATTGTTTCTCATTATTTGGATTCTTCAGACTATTGTTCTCATCTTGAGTGTTATTTTCTCAACGTTTTGATCGGTGTAACTGTGTTAAGGTGAATCTTGTCGAACTTGGGAATCTCTACGGAATTTATTTAATCCGCAGTATGCTCTCATTCTTTCAGTGTCTCCTGAGTAGAACTAATTCATAATTGTATTTTTAGTGTTGCTTTCACTGCGAATTGATCATTCAATCTCTAGAAGAGAGTAACTTTGCAACTGAATTTTACAAATACTTTATTCACTAGGCCAAGTGTCTACAAGGAAGATTCCAGAGTTCAATATACACCTGGGGAAGGTTGGAGGTTATAGCAACCAAAATGCTGTGAAAATAATACTCAAGATGAGAATAATAATCCAAAATATCCAAATAATATGAATAATCAATCCTCATCTCAAAAATTCAGAAGCTTAAAATTATTTCTAACAAACATGAAAAGCATCCCACTTCCCCCTCTCTCTCTCTCGTTATTTTTTTGAACTGTGCCAGGATGTATTATTTATATGTCTGTTATAATAGTTCATTCACTTAATTGACATCAGATTGACCTTCGAGAAAGTAGGCCAATTCCTAACTTGGATTTTAAATCAGTGCACTGTGTCTTAAGGTCAAATCAACACTTCCTGTTGCTCCATTTATGCCAACTCCCACAGGAATCATGAATAGATAGCAATCACCACCACCACCACCACCATCTGGATTACTCTTCCACTGATGAAGTTTAGAAATTATTTCATCCTTCTTAAATTGTTAAAACAAATAAATCTTCATTTCCTTTTTTTCTTCCCCCCCCCCCATATAGTTAAAGTATGCACTGATAGAAGTTCTCATATATGTGTTGTCTAAATTTGAGAGAGGAGGAGGGGTGGGTCATGAATGCTATTGAATCTTTTGAAAATGTCCAAACTTTATTATGACTCATAGGACATCTTTAAAATCTTAATGAATAATCTAATTTCAAATTTTAATTATATTTTTTTATTAATATGAACATATGAGGCCCCTAGATTCATACGGTACACTACATACCTATACATGGCGCTTGGTGCTGTATGATCCTGGGGGGGGGGGGGCTCAACTAGCAAACTTGTCATATATTAAATATAAATTAAAGAGTATGCGTGTCTGAAAAAAGATAACTGAAAATTGTTTATATGACATGTTCGGTGGAAGAACTTGTAAGTGCCACTTGATACTTTTCACAAAAAAAATATTAAATGTTTGGAGCATAATGATACTTTTTTGAGCCTTTAAATGGAGTTTGATAGTTATGTAATGGAAGAAATGTATTAACTATTTAAATACAATCATACAATATCATTCTAACATAAAACACATATTTAACCAAACATAGTTATAAATCATATAGAAGTCAGTGCAGTGAGTAATACAGAACAGAAAAACATTTAATATTGAAGATATTGATATATCCATGCTAAATTAAATTACATAAATATACAAATCATTGATTTGCAAGTGTGTGAAAATCAAAACAAACATAATTAGGTAGAAAATCGATGATCTTAATTTTCCACATTTCAACAATTATCATAATATATATATATATATATATATATATATATATATATATATATATATATATATATATTCAAACATTTATTTTTACATACTTTGAATTCAGCAATAAATTTTTTGTGATTAGATTCTTTTTGATATTTTACGTGTTTTTCAACAAAAGTTTCAACTTTTGGCACTTACATGGTTCTGCCACCGAACACGTCATATCTTCATTGACATTTTGTCTTTATTCAAGAATCTGCAAAATCATGTTGACACACTGTTTCTCGTTAGATCATCAAAGTTAAACAACATTGAACCTAGTCAGTTTTAAGAATACCAAGTGTTGTATGTAGACACCTCCCTGAAAAATCTTAATGTCATCATGGGGATATACAAGCAACTGAAGATTGCTTGTAAATTTGATACTCCTATGAAACTTCTCCCTTCAGAGAAAGCTAGTTCAACCAGCTTAGAGTTAGTACCACTTTGGATATTCAAAAGTGATGCTTTGAAGTGAAAAAATCAAATGCGTGTATACTAGAAAAAACCCGTTGGGCCATCCATTAAGTTGAGATTAAATTGTTTGACTAACAAAAAAATTTGAATGTGCAAAGCCAGCTAAATATTAAAGAAATGGTGACAATTCAGAATCAGTCTCTTTATGCTCTCTTTTCCTTTATAGATACAGGTTAAATAGTGAACTATTTCAATCTTTTTATTTTTTCTTTCCTGTGATTGCTAATAAACTTCTTGTATTTGAAACAACATTACCCCACCCCCTTCCCTCTGTGTAGGTTGAGCTAGCTCGATCCATCCTCATCACTACACTCTTTCAAAAGCTGACCAACCCTGATGATTTTTCCTGACTCAAACAATCTTACCCAAGCTTAGTGGATGACCCAACAGGGCATGTATATATTTTATCTAGTAGACACACACCCATAAATGTAAAAGCAAGAACAAAAAAAGCTAATATATACACATTAGCAGGAAGACTCCATGTCCTTTGAAACCCAGCCCATAACACAATGTTATTTTTTTTTTTTCTTTTTCTAATTTAACATTTTATTATATTTGATTTTTGGAGAGGATTGGGACATAAGTAAAATGACATTAAGATAAATTTTTATCTTTAATGGATGAAGCACATTCTCAATAATTATTGTTTTGAGGACTGTTCCAAGCCTTTAAACCCATATTAACATTTTTTTTATTAAATAAAATAGAGCACAATAAAACCTGTTTCCTTTTCATGAATATTAAGCAGAAGCATAGACTCCATGATAATGTAATGTTTTTTTGCTTAAAATGAAATATATTTGTGCTTTCAAAATATATCTGATTATTGGAGTACATCTCCAAAACATTCAGTCTTCAAAAAGAGATTATATAACTTGTATGGATTCCAAGCACATCTCATATTTATTGCAATCTTGTTAGAAGATTGTGTAGCCTCGACTCAACACATAAGATTTGTAATCCATGAAAATTTAGTGTGATTACAAGTCTGGACACTTGATTTTGTATATTGAAACACTCATTGAATTATCAAAGTTAATGTTAAGATTGGTCAGTACTAAGTTTTTTTTAGTCTCTTAAAATATTGCCAAGAATTAAATACAAGAGGAGTTCTAAAAATAAAGCCTTCCCCCCCCCAACTCAAAAAGTTGAAGAGCTATGAAGACGAGAGTGGTATCATTGAAACAATACCGTTTGTGCTCCAGAATTTGTTTTTCTACATCATCACCACCGTTCTCAATGCACAGGAATTAAATGACTAATCTAACATATATCTATGATGCTGGTTGCTTTTTTAGTCTCACACTGTCAATATATACAACAGAGAGATGAAACTTTCAAGTCATGAATAAATAATTTTTTGTCATAACAATGCAATTTGCAATCCCCTCTGATCCATTCAGGTGGAATAAAAATAGGAAGCATTACTCTTGGCACACCCTTTTGTATATAGCTGTTTTTAACGGTAATAAAAAAAAAAAATTTTTTTATGTGAGTCTTAAAGACAGGCTAAGATTTAATGATCTCTGTACTTTTAAATCTGGATGGTATGTAGGTGTGTGTAGAACAGGAGACTTTGATGGTATGGCCATCTTCAAGGAATGGGTCAGGGTTCTTTGGATGTAAAATAGTTGAAGTAGAATGATTAGTTGGTAAGGTGGTTCACCAAGGAAATTGAAATAAAAAAAAAAATCTCTTATTATTAATATAAGAAAACCAACATTAAAATTGTTAAATCTTCTCTATTGGTTTATATATTGGTTTATATAGGGTGTATTGGAAAATCAGTTGCATAATTTCAGAATTATGTTCTAAATGTGAATACATTCAGAAATGCTTATTTCTGAATGTTAGAATATATTGAAACTAATATTCATCAACATTCTTTATTGTAACCAATGCTTGCATTCATACGATGTGATAGTACTCTGTTATTTCTAAATGTGCAATAAACACTAGCCTTGTGGCAGGATCACTGGTAAAATAAGTTTAGGTTTGATGCTGCCACATATACTAACAAAATCATGAGAAACAAATATAAAAGTTGTGGGGCTCAGAAGAAAGATCTGAGGGTCATGATTGTTTTAATAGACAACTGATGAGACCCAGTCAGCATCTTGCAAATATTGGTCCTTATTTCAGGTAATAAAATACAACAGACCAAATATACATAAATAATCATGATCAGCACAAACCAAAAATAATGCAGTGTAAGAAACGGACCACAAACGAAATTGGACCAGTCATGCAGTGCAGTACCATTACAAAAGTGATAATAAGTAATAAGTTCTTGATGAGCTGTTCCACTTGTTAACAAATTTACCGAATTTCTGTTACTAATGATTACTATATTGTCCAATTTCTACTGTGCACTCTTATCCTCGAGTGGCTTCTTGGCCTTGATAAGTGGGGATGCCTATGTAAAAAAAAACAAAAAACCCTCACACAAAGAGGCTCATTTTTGAAACATAATCCCAAAGTTGTACCATCGATTTTCCAGTTACTCTGCATAGTCTACCTTGGTCAATTAAAAAAAAAAAAAAAACCGAAGAAAAATTGTAAGGCCAAGTGGCAGATTATTTGATAGTCAGTATCAATCTTGAAGTTTATTTAGTAATTAATCTCTCAGACGTCACATAAAAGTAATTATTTTTGCTTTGTTGTTGTTTGCATTGGATTCCTTGATCTTAAAATCGGGCATTTACAAATAGGGCCACATGAAGGTTGTCAACATCCATAAGTAAAAGTGATGCTATGCAACCAACTGGATTTAACCTTAGAACACTCAGGTCGTCAGTCTTCCTCATTATTTACTCCCCCACCCCCACTCATTCATCTCTTAAGGCAACCAGATCTTTCCAGCAGATCAACCAGGTTCGATTATGCTGGAAGGAATTACTGACTTGTAACTAATTAAATTTCTTTTTCTTGTTCAAGTGGTTAGCTTTCTTGAATCGTGCAAGTTGACTTTGATTTACAGGCAGTGATAACGTGTAAGAATATTACATGACTAGCAAGACATAGAAATTCCATGGAATGAGAAATATATTTAATCAACAAATGTTTCAATAAGCGGATATTTTTCTGGATAGCACAAAGAATCAGATTTTTGGACAGAAAAACCAATAACTTGCAGCAAGTATGAGTTGAACATTTCTATGAAAATAGTGTCCATTGTATTTTAAATATAGAACTGACCTAAATGAGACAAATTAATAAATACTAATAAATACTCTGAAAGTAATATTGTGCTACATAGTTCAATACAAATAATAAAATCATATTGTAAGAGACAATCTTCAATTTACTCCTTCAGTCCAGCACATTTTGACAGACAATGTTCTTTTTTTTCCCTGTTTCTTTCAAATGTTCCCTTTTTTATATAACGTTTTGCTGACTTTCTTTGAAGAACCACTACATGTCAAATTACTAAGAGTTCCTTTCTCACACCATTACAGCAATGGTCATATACAATGATATTTGAAAAAAAGACTATATCAAAGGGAAGTCACTCGTATTCTTGTCCCGGGTTGCCAGATTAACCGTTTTAAAACCAAATTTTGTGAATTTAGCTTTTTTTTTAAAAGCAGTTTGGCCTTTAAAAATTGTATTTAACCTTTTTCAATGCATAATGTACAGACTAACTAAAACGAATAGGCAGAATATTATATAGAATGTCTCATTTTTCTGCTATGACAATCTTCGTTTATTAAAATATTAAAAGAACTAAGTACACAAAATATTGTCACAAGAAAGTAATACTATTCATAAACAATTCACTATGCAAAAGAAATTACAATATAAGCAGTGACAGCTTGTTCATATATCCATTGTAGAATTGTAGCACTTTTTGTGTTTTTTTGTTTGTTTGTTTTTTTTCCACCAATGTATAATTTATTTATCTAAACTTAAATGATATTTTTTATGTGATAATCAATAATACTTAAATAATATAATTTTGAGTAGTAAGAATAATTAGAAAATCACTCACACCAGAGAGCATCCTATATCTTCACAAAGCCACAATTCACCCATGCATGAAGTATTGTTGCCATACCTGGACTGGTGCATCTACCACTAGTCTCTCTCTCTCTCTCTCTCTCTCTCTCTCTCTCTCTCTCTCTCTCTCTCTCTCTCTCTCTCTCTCTCTCTCTCTTAGCCAGGGTTCAAAAAAGCAGTCTTGAATCTAATAGGTCTCACACTATTGGCCAATCTTCAACCTCTGTGTCCATCACCGCAATGTCACATCCTTGTGCCTATTTTACAAATACTTTAATGAAATGTGCTCTGATAAATTCATAGCATTTGTGTTCCCTCGGTGTTACATACTCTCAACTAACCTAACAGCAGAAAAATCCCACCCCTTTACTATTGAGGTCCCTCGTTGCCAGAAAACCTTTTACTCTAATAATTTCTCTCCTTGGACTACTAGAGTTTAGAATTCTCTTCCTGTGTCCTGTTTTCCTAATTGTACAAACCTGCTGAAATTTAAATGTAATGTAAACAGACATCTCGCTGCTCAACTGCCCACAGTTCCTTGTTAGATACATTCCCAAATAGTATTTCCATCCAAGTGACGATATGCCTTGTTTGGGGGTGAAAAGTTTTTTTTAAAACCTTCATGGATACAAAAGGCAATGATGATAGATTCTCGTTCATTTTAGAGTAAGGGAAGATGAAAGTACATTAGCTTCTTTTTTTTTTTTTTTTTTTTTAAATTTATTCGGCTGACAACTACTGAAGCCACATAGTTTGAGAGCATGGAGGCAAACTCGTTAAATTTTTGATTTTCCTTTCCAGTATTGCAAGATTTTATGAAACAATCCTTACAATTTTTTGATATGATATTGCTATTTAATTTATTTTACAGTTTGTATTCTTATCAGAAATTGTATTTGTGATGAAAACAACTGTTTTTGTATTTATTTATGAATTGTTTTTAAGTTAAAATAATGAAGAAAATGTAAAAAAAAATTAGATATTCATTTTAATATATTAAATATATAAATAAATTAAATATATATTAAAATTTTTTAATTTACTTTTGATTCTTCAACAAAAAATGTTTTTTGTGTCAAATTTTCTGATTTTTCTGTAACAAAACAACTTTTAATATTTTAATGTGAGAAAATAATTTCTTTTTACAAACATCGCAGAAGAAAAAAAAACAAATGTGGTACTTTGTTATATAAACTTTATATATTAAAGTAGACACTGAGTTGACAACATAAAAAAAAAATGGGCCTTGAGCATTTTAAGATGGGCAATAGTTGTAAAACACATATCCAGCAGGTCATCAGTCAGCCATAGCAATGGAGCTGAAGCAATATAGAAGAATTCTTCTAGCCATGCATCAAAGCGTGGTATATTTTAGTTTTGATGGCATTTACCCAGGATGAGTTATGTCAGCTCCTTCCAAAGAACACACATCGAACCAAATGAATGCAGACCATGCATGGCGGTTTACAGCAGCCAAGATATTTATGAGTAGTCAGTCCTAGGACCAGTGGCGAACACTGAAGATCATTCTTGAAGAACCTCTGATGTAGAATAGGAAAATGAGAAAGGGCTTTACTTTTGGGTGGGTTTTATATTGGAGAACCAAGCACATAGTTCGCTGTTTGGAAATAAATCGTTTGTGACATCAGTCCCATTATAGATAATTTGCATATGTGCATGTCAGACTTTTTTTTTATTTCTTCCATGTTATCCATTTTATATGAAATCTTGAAAATTTGAATTATCAAGATAAACAAGATAAGATTACTGAAAAAATAACTAAAAAAAGTTGTTCAAAGAGAGATGACAACAAAATATTTTTTTGTTTAGTTTGAATTGAAAAGATAATTAAAAATGATCTGTATATTGATATTATATTATATTATATATGCATTTAAATAATAGTTTTTTTGTTTTAATTAAAAAGATAAAAAGAAAGTTGTCCAAAAAGACATAACAAAATAATTTTTTTTTTTTTTTGTTTTTCTATTTCCAGGAGAAAAGCCCTACTCATGTAAATACTGTGAAAAATGCTTCTCGCACTCGTCCAATTTAACATCACACATCAAATCACATACGGGCGATAAACCTTTGAACTGTCAATTGTGCAAGAAAAAATTTACATTTGCTTCGCAATTGGCACAACACCTGCGTAGTCACAGTGGAGCACGGCCGTACAGTTGTGAAACGTGTCACAAAGCATTTGCCGACCAAGCCGTTTTGGCAAAGCATCGTAAGAAACACGCTAACACCACTTCGCTATCACTTGTTGCGAATGTCATCTCCCCAACATCAGTGGCCATTGCTGCTGGTGATACTCTGACGACGACTACAGACACCACCCAGCTTCAGCTTTTGTGCATGTGTGAATTTTGCAAAAAGACATTCACAGATGCAGATTCGTTAATTGCACACAAGGCTGAAAAGCACGCGGACGTAGAAAAGCCATACGAGTGTCAATACTGCACGGACTCCTTCGCTAACGAAACTTTACTAAACTGGCACCTGCGAACTCACACAGGCGAGGTGACTACAACCACCCCGACTTTAATGGCTGTTACGGACAGCAATAAGGTAGCTGTGGCTGTGGCCGCGGCTGCTGCCTCAAACAGTGGTGCCGTAGCTGCGTTCAGTTGCGAGTATTGCCACAAGACGTTTACGCGATCAGATAGCCTAACTGTCCACATTCGCACGCATAGTACAGGTACTGGAGCGGAGATTCCTACTATTAGCTGTGACGTGTGCAACAAGACTTTCTTGAGGCAGAACCAGTCTGCTCTTATGCAGGGTACGACCACGACCACGATACTCAATTGCCAGGCCGCAGATGTTAAGCCGATCATTGAAGTTGTGGAGCACGCGGACAAGTCCATGTCCCCGTACTCTGCGGTGGCGTCTATGGAACACAAAGTGGAGATTGTGGAGCAGGTAGCCAGTTATGAGGAACAAGAGCAACAACATACAATAACGATGGATCAAAATCTTGCG
Organism: Euprymna scolopes; assembly: GCF_053919585.1. Classification (NCBI taxonomy): domain Eukaryota; kingdom Metazoa; phylum Mollusca; class Cephalopoda; order Sepiida; family Sepiolidae; genus Euprymna; species Euprymna scolopes. Next base: position 17,732,313 of record NC_136487.1, read on the forward strand.
GAAGCTTACTCCGCGGCCATTGAGCAGCAGCAGCAGCAACAGCAAGTGGCTCAAGTGGTTACATTTGATGGCAACAGTGCCATTCTGACCCATGCCAACTTGCAAGTCCATTATCCACAAGGGCAGGTTGTTCAACAGACATCTTCAGAACAAACTGTCTTAACTCAGGAAGACATTTGCTTCAAAGCATGAAAAACAGAAAATAATGAATAGGCAGATTTTTAACTAAACAACCAATGGCGTTAAATATGATATTAAAAAAAAAAAATATTGGAAGAAAAAAAAAAATGAATAAAAATGTATCATTCCGATCGGAAATTGAACAAAAAAAAAAAAGAAAAAACAATGTTACCGTTATGATAGTAAGCGCTACCATTTGACTATCACCTTGATCTTGACCAAAATTCTTTGCATCATTTAAAGTCGACAACAAAACAAAGACCATGCTGGTATGAATATATATGAAAGTTGAAATGCATAATATATGCTGTCTTTATTTAGTCTACGATTCCTGTCCACTCCCCCTCCTCTTCTCTCTTAAATCTTGCACCTTACTTTTCTAGAACTTTTTTATGTTTTTAAATATTTATACATAATGAGAATAGGTATGGTTTTAAAGCTCGTTTTTTCCAGACAAATAAAATTAAGAGTGAACCCCTCCCCAAATATATATATGTGTTGTATCTTCCTGGCTTATCAAATCTTTGTCAATGTTTTAATATATTTTTAAGTTGAATATAAATTCAACTATGTATTCAACTCAGGAATACATTAGAAAGACTTCCGATGATAAGCCAGGAAGTGGATTAATGTACACACATTTGAAGATGTATTTGACTTGAAAATATATTAAAACAACGATAAAGATTTGATAAGCCAAGAAGATGCATTAAAGTGTTAAGATTTTAATATTATGAGTTATGAAATGTTGAGCCCTTTTATAATGTCTACTACATTATATAATAAATATATGTTAAGTAAACTGACTTAAATTTTAACACAGCTAAACTAGCAAAAAATTATGTAAACTTGTTTATTCTATGGCTGTTTCAACATCAGAAACTATACAATTAAACGAGGTTTGAATTATGCAGTCAAAAGAGAATCTATAGAAAAATAATAAAAGCGGAAAAACACACATCATATGCCATACACAAGTCAAAATATACGTATATAGGGTTCAATTAGATTGTTTTTATTTGTGTACTGCAAATTATGATTTATTTTTCTCAAATTATATAAATGCGAGTCTGTTTTACCATTTTTCTTGTTCTGAAAATTCTCTTGTGACTGCAAAACTTAAACCTTGTTTAATTGTATAGTTTCCGATGATTAAGCGTTCATAGAATAAACAGTTTTACTTGACACGATTTTTTAGCTTAATCAAAATTTAAATGTTTATAATTTTTTTAGATCACTTTTTTTAATTAAAATCTTTGGATTGAAAAACTAGAATGTCCATTGAGCTAAAAGCATGTAAATTTGACTGTACAGCCAATATCATGTGTATGTGTGTGATATATATATATACCCATAGCTGTACCTGCCCGGGATGTGTCATTTTAGTTCATTTTTACTAGTTTGCACATTTTAAAACTTATACAGAAAAAAAAATAAAATAGTTTTAAGGTAGATAACTCCAATTATAATAATCTTCAAGTTAAAATATGAGTTCTCTCTACATTATTTAAGTTATGCTTAGAAATAATCATTTATGAATGTATCATGTGACCTGATTCAACTTCAAAACATTAAAAGTTTTCAGGAATTGCCTATTTCTTTCCACAGCAGTTTCCATGTGAATGCAAAGTTAATTTTCTAAGTAATTTTAGTATTAATGAATTTGTAATTTTAGTATTACTATTCTGTCAGAACAAAATTTACTACTGATAGCAAAAATGGCTTCCATCTGCAATTAATTGAAGAAAAACATGACTTCCTTGCAAAAAATAAAAACCCTGATCAGGAATAATTGTATAAGAAAATAAATCGGATAATTTTTTTTTTTTTACCTTTTAACAGTATAGACCAATGCTAAAGAAATAAAAAAAATAACTATTTGTAGTGAAATATTAGTATTAGTTTGGACAGAAGTTATGTTGGTTTAAAGTTAGAAAAAAGCCCAGCTAACTTAATTTCATATATTAGATAATATATACATATATTATACCTTCATGCACACAAATTACTATAGTTATTTAGTATAGATTTTTATTTCTACAGACATTTATGGCTACATATTCGTATACTTGTTTTGTCTAAAGCTGTGGATTCAGTTGAATATTTTTCCTGACGAAACTTCAGCCAGCATTTATTTTAATCAAGTTGCACATATGTAGTCATAAATGCTAGTATAAATAAAAATTAATAAGTTTGATTCAGCAAATGTTGTTTATTGATATATTTAATTTTTGCATTTGACTAAAAGCAAATTTATTCAGACATGCAAAGGAAATCAAAAGATCAGTTGGCAAAAGGTTTTATATTTTATTTAATCAAATTTGATTGGATGAGAAAATGGTGCTGAAATATTTGCGTATCTATAGGCATTTAAAAAAAAATTTCAAATGATACAATATTCATATTGATATGTGTTTTGTTAACGTGCATGCACATTTATAAATTAAAGGTAGATGTAACAATGCAGACTAAAAATCAGGAATCAAGTTATAAATTTTTTGCAAAGTATTGACTTGATACATTTTTTTATTTTTTAATTTGAACGGGTTAGTAAAAACAAATGAAAATTGGTGTACCTCCTCTCCTTGCCCAATCTCCTGTTTTCTATGGTTAAATTAGAGAAGAGCAACATTTTACATACGTGTGGTTGATTTAAAAAATTTGAGTTGTGTTTCAGAAATAAATATTTAACACTTCTATTTTGTGTACGTGCATTTCAAAAACCTTCATACAAAAAATGGACATGTTGAATATTTATTTCTGAAACTCAAGTTGAATATTTGAAATCATGATGTTTTGCATTTTTAGAATTTACTGTATAAAAGCTATGATATACCAATTATTGAGCTTTTGTTTAACTGTGGTATTAAAACATCCCCAGAATATGAAATATCTATCATATTTAAAAGATTAATCTCATCTGAGGTAATTCAAGAACTGTTTCAGCTTATTGAATTAATCTTATATATTAGTGGTGGAACGATTCCAATATTTTTTCCAATTCCAATACAATTACCGATTCCGATTTTTTATGGATCCTTAAATATTTAACTAAAGTTATTTCTTCCTCCTGATTACGTTAAAAACACACGTTAAATGTGCATGTATTTTCTCAAATGTAAAACCACACTTGTGGGGTTGATCTATAGATTTTAGTTTTACTGGTAGATTAATATCAAAAAGTATTTATTTTATTAATACCAGCTGTGTAAAAATAAAAAAAAGTATGTGTATATATGTATATATATATATATATATATATATATATATATAGTATTGATAAGCTTAAGACTCTAGATTATGCTGATGTACTTTTTTTATTCCTCTTGAATTCAGCCCGTCTTTCTCAGTCTCTTTTCCATATGTTTCTGAATTTTGAGATGAGGATTGATTATTCCTATTATTTGGATTCTTTGGACTACTGTCCTCATCCTGAGTGTTATTTTCACAACATTTCAGTCGATGTAACCTCCGACCTTCTTCAGGTGTATCTTATTGAACTCGGGGAATTTGCAAAGAATTTCAACCAGAACCCTTTATTTAATCCACGCTGGTAGCATGCTCTCTTAGAAATAGTTCAAATCTAAAAATATCCTATTTCTGTTTGCTATATCCCCACCTTTTTGACTACAAGTTAAATAATATTCCCTTGTATTGTTAATGGACTCTTCTGCTAATAAACAGAGAGTGATAGAATAGTGATAGACATAAAGTAAGAGATGGACCAAAAACAGTAACTGAGAGAGGAAGAAAGTTAGTAATACCGTAATTAATGAGTAAATTGCAAATTATGGTTAATTAAAATAATTAATATGGATATTTTTTTCTTTTTCCTATAATAACTTAATCTCAAAATGAATTAATATTTTTAATGTAATTTAAATATATAGGGAAAAGCCTCCAAAGGGAAACAAACATTGAATAACTCGGCTTACATGATAAATTTAGTTTCAATAGTGCTCGATAGTATTTATTAGAACTGGTACCGACACACACACACACACACACACACACATGCACATTATTTAGCTTAGTGATAAATCGAGGTTTCGGTCTTTGTGATCTTTATGTCAGTATGCTATTCAACTGTTGAATGATATATTGGCTCTGAAGAGATTGCAAAGACCAAAACTTTGATTTATTGATGCAAACCAAACAACCGATATTGGTAAAAAGAAATTCAACAGAATGCTTCATTATTTATTTATTTATTTTTTTTTTACACAGTGGTCACCACTTATCAAGGCCCGGAAGCCACTCAGGGATAAGGGTTATTGCAAGTACATTACTTTAGTGTGGAGATTTGAAGTGTTTACTTAAGGGGGCGGTTCATTAGGAATTTGTTAATGTTGGACTTGAACACATCCAAGTTGTAGTCAGATGGGAAGCAGGCAGATGGAACAGAGTTCCACAGGCATGCAGTTCTAAGAAAGAAGCTTTGTTCATGGAATCCATGTTTTGATTTAGGCACAGATAAAGAGTGGGGGAAATTTTTCACAGTGGATTCAGCTAGACTGGTGTTTTTCGTGAAAGATTGGCGAGGGGGGGGCAGAGATTGGAGTTCAGACGAGCACCTGCCATGAAAATAACGATAAAACAAGGATAGGCTCGCAACGTCTCTTCTGTGGGAGAGAGGTTGCAGGGTAGAGAAAAGGGCATCCCCCACTAAGCCACAAAGTCTATTTTGTACTCTGTCAAGGCAGGATAGGCTGTTTTTAGCAGCTCCTGCCCAGATATGGCAGCAGTATTCCATCCTTGGACGTACTTGGCTTTTATATAGATAGAGAATTGCATCAGTAGTGAGATATCTTCTGGAGCGGTAGAAGGATCCCACCATCTTTCCAGCGACCCTGACAACAGACTTGATGTACGTGTTCCATTTCAGATCAGGAGTAAAGGTCAAACCCAGAAGCTTGTCAAAACACGGGGCCTCTCCCAGACGAGAGCCATCCATCCCAATTGATGCCAGATGGAAATCAGAGCGTTGTATGATGTAAGGATAGGAGTTTGGTCTTAGATGCATTAAAGGTAACCAGCCACGTCTTCCCCCACTGAACCACGCGCTCGAGATCAGAGGAGAGAGAACTTTCTCATTAACAGCCTTTGATGTGCTGCCGTAGATGGTCGTGTCATCAGCATAGATGTCAACAAATGATTTAAGTATGTGTTTAGGGAGGTCATTGATGTAGATCAAGAAGAGAGTTGGGCCTATGAGGGACTCCAGCATTAATACTGCAGGCCTCTGATTTTTGTCCATCGACCACTACTCTTATGAGCCTATCGGAGAGAAATGATTTAATGATTGAGAAAACATTTCCAGTTATACTGTAGCTGGAAATCTTGTGAAGTAGACCCTTATGCCATACCTTGTTGAAGGCCTTTGATATGTCAAGAGCAATTGCCCTAGAAAGGAAACCTTTGTCAAGAGATTCACTAATCCTGTGAGATATAACCGTCAGCACATCTGCGGTAGATCTTGCAGAGCGGAAACCATATTGTGTGTCACTAAGAAGGTTGTTTCTGCTGAGGTGGTTGACTATTTCTCTATTTAATATGGATTCCAGCAACTTACTCATAACACACAGGAGACTTATTGGTCTGTACTGAGAGGGAGATGACTTATCACCTGAATTCTTAAATACAAGGCAAACTGATGAGGTCTTCCAGGGAGTCGGAAAGCACTTCTCCTTAAGGCAGCGCTTAAATAGTTTCGTAAGTATGGGAGCAAGTTCTGGTTGAAGCTTTTTTAACACTATAATTGTGATGCCGTCAGGGCCAGTTGCTTTACTGGAATCAAGGTTCTTGATTAGCTTGGCGACCTCATGCACGGATATTTGTATGTTACCTAGCGTGTTCTGTATTATAGGAGGAAATATGGGGAGTTGATGGCCTTCGTCGCATAGGGTAGAATTAGCTGCAAAGTTCTTTGCAAATAGTTTGGCCTTGTCTGACGCTGACGAGATGACCTCTGGTCCATTGATAATGGTTGGGATAGAACGCACACTTCTGTTCAGGATCCTATTTGTTATTTGCCAAAACTGGTGGGAACCAAGCTACTGATCAGCTACCTTGGATTTAACAGACTGGGCATATAGCTCTCTTGCATTATTTAATAAGAGCATATTTATTTATTAATAATATTACAGATCAAATCAACATAGTACCATAGGTTTCAAGCAAAGAGAGTAGACTCGGACGAAAAAATTTAAAAAAACTCAAAAGAACACTATTTTTTTTTAGTCTGGCTTTACTCTCCCAACTTGAAGTCTATAGTACCATGTTGATTTCATCTGTTCTTCAATAATATCAATACTCAAAATGGGGATCAGTTTTCTATATATTTAAAGTAATATGATCCCTCATTTCCAGGCCATTCTGTCATTTGAGGGTCGTTACCACTATGAGAGTTAAATCTGCAGCGTTTTTTAATTTTTTTTTTTGTGTGTGAGGGTGGGGGTTCTATTTTTTCAGGCAATTATGTGTAATATTTACACTGTGCCACTCGAACTTATATTTACTACAATAAAACACTTAGTCAACTGCCATAAAAAGCTAGAATGGCTCAAAGATGGAGAAACATTTAAGTATATCAAACTGACCCCTCACTTTAAATTCTAAAAAAATTTTCTTTTTTCTTGCATCTGTTTTTTTTTTTTTTTTCGTTCATGCACGTGTGTGATTTAGTAGAGGATCTTAATCTGCAAATTTACTCCTATTTTATTTATTGAAATCGTATTTTTTTAAAAATTTTAAGCAATTGATTTTAGTTGTATTTATTTTTGCCATGAAATTGAATAACTTCTTTAAAATTAACTTAATTAAATAAGTTATTTTAAGGCATAAATAAAAAAAAATTTTAAGTTTAGGTGTTATGGATTAAAATGCTCGGCTACAAAAAGAAAAAAAACAAGATTCCACTTTTTTACGTGTGAATACTCTGTAAAATCTGATTAAAAGAAAAAGAAACAATATTATTTTAGAATTTTGAGTCGGGAATAGGTTTCACATAAATTTAATGTAAAATGATTCTCCATTTCTGAGCTATTCTAGCATTTATATTGGTTACCTTCCCCCCCCCCCACACACACCAATTTTTTTTTCTTTTTTAGGTGATTACATATAATTTTGTGACCCCCGTCAGTCGGACTTATGGTTAGTGTTGGAAAAATATATTAGTTAAACCTAATAAGGTTAAGATTCTACATCTTAGAATTCTATTTTTCTTTAAGTAATTTAGCTGAAGGTGTTAATCTACAAACATAAAAATTTGTTATTAAAATTACAGTTCTTTGAGTAGAACATTCTATTTTTAATTTTATAAAAACTAGCTGTATATACCTGGTGTTGCCAGGTTGAAACAACAGCTGATGTTGACTAATAATAATCGAAAATAGATTAAATATAAATTGAATAAATCAACTTTAAATCATTCTAAACAGAATAATTAAAGCCGTTCTATTACAACAAACAATTGATAAAATAGATTTTATTTAATGTAATATGTAAATGAGGCTACTTAATGTAGATTTGCTTTGTATAAAAAGCGTATGTATGCATATATATATATAAATATATAAAATCATGCTGGAAGGAAAGTGTGTAAATGTCTGTTTTCAATATGAAAATTAATTTGTGAAAAAGTGTACCATTTGTACATGTTAATCAAATTGTGAACAGACAGGAATATGACTTTATTATAATAGATTAATTGCTGCCCAGAGGGTGGGTAGATTTTATTAGTATATATATATATATATATATATAATGTATGTTTATTAAACTGCAGAAGTGAAATAGGAAATGTATGCATACACAAAATAAACTTAACCTTAGAATAACAATGCATAAATAAGTGTATTTGTGTGAGTATATATAATTAATAAATAAATAAACTGATATAAGCAGATATATCTAAACACATCTAGGTTAAAACTAGTTCATCTTTTAATATACAAAGAAAGATAGCTCATTCTCTCGAAAATTGAACAAAGAAAGAGAAGAACAGGTCAAGTGAACCTGATAAATACACAACCATTTGTTGCTGAAAATGGTTGCTGAAATAACAAAAAATCTGATTGGCTAACTAGCAAACTAAGCACCACGTGAATGTATGAAAACATGCAGTAACATTAATTCTATGCAATAGCCTGACGAATCCTTATGAGGATGAAACATGAAAAATTGTGTAACTTTGCCATATATATTTTCATAACTTTATATATAGTACGTTTAAAGAAAAGTTTAGTTTAATAACTATAACTTTAATTGTATCACAAGGAACTCATGAAATACTTTTTTCTTTTTTATATAAAAAAATAAATGAATGTTGCAAAGAATAAGTACCGCAGATAAAGTTAAGCTCAATAATTAACCTTTAACAGAGCTAATATAAGTAGAATGCAGATTTCTGACATTCGTTATTTTGCAATCATATAATTTATGCATAATTAAATTGAAACGTGGTAATTTATAAAAATTAAAAGGAAACCAAATTATTGTAATTTTTATATATAATATGTTGCATGTTTTATTAATTTTTTTTTTTTTTTTTTTTTTTTTTTTGCTTAGATTAGCCAGTGTTTCAGTCAATTGAGGCCTTCAGGAGACAGTATCTTGAGTGCTAGGAGTCAAATATTTTTTTATTTAAAATTTTTTTTTTAAGCGTTTAATTAAAAAAATGTTCTTATATTTTGGAAGCAAATTAATGTTTTAATATAACCTTAACTGTTTTTTTTTTTTTTTTTTTTTTTTTTTTTTTTTACATTTACAACCTTTCTCTCTCTTTTTAAAAAAATAACATTTTGGTACTTGTACCGTGTCCGTGTGTTCTTTTCATTTATTCTTTTGACTACTCAACATATTGTCCTGAAACGTTGGTTGTATGAATTTAAAAAAGAAAATTTAACAATCAAAATTTGTTGGTTTTTAATAGTATGTACACACACGCATTTAAAACGTTTAAGCACTTCAATACACAGACACAAAAAAAAGGCTTCATTCATTCTATGACGTCTTAGTATGCAGCATCTTTAGATGAGAAAAAAGATAGAAAAAAGGTTTCCACATCAGAGTGCAAAGAAAAAGAAAAAAAATTTTAAGCAAGTCTCCATTGTAATTTGCTTTTCTCTCGACTTTTACGTATTTGAAAAAAGTATTTAATATACTAAAATGTTGGCGCTTATACAGTTTAGTCAAGACATTAAAAATGAAAATATTGAAAAAAAAAAAGTTATATTTCACGTACTTGTTATAGTCTGAAGTTTTCTGCAAAAAATTTCACTTAATTTCATCAAGTAGTTTTTATTTTACAGCGAAAAAACAATTTCTTATGATACTGAGGAAAAGGTTCGATTTTTAGGAAGAAAAGCAAGTAATAAAGATGGGGAGGGAGTGTCGGAGCTTTAATTGGAGTTATCTCCCTTTGGCGTGTTCAACAAATTTCGTAATGGCCGACTTCAATGTGCTTTCATAAAAACGTGTTTTTCTGCTGTAAAATAAAAACTACTCGATCAAATTAAATGAAATTTTTTTTTTTTTTTTTTCCGGAGATCTTCAGTCTAAAATAGATACGTACAATATAACCTTTTTTTTTTTTTTTTTTTCGATGTTTTCATTTTTTAATGTCTTGACTAAACTGTACAAGTACCAAAATGTCATATGGAATTGAATAAAGCATTTTTTGCATAAAGATTTACTTTTAATCTTGATACCAAACTGTCAGATACTCTTCTATGTATGTGTATATGGATATATATATGATGATTTTTATGGGTACATAATTTTATTAAGCATTTGCATAATGCTAGACACAATGCTATTATTATTAATTGAGATATTTTTTTCAGTTTTAACTTATATTTCTAAAGAAAAAAAAGTGTCACATTAGAGGGAAATCAAGAAACACTTTGAAATACATTTTTCTTCTCATTTCCTCTAATTAATGTTTAAAACACAAGAAAAAGTGTTACGGGAAGCAGAGAGATAATTAAAAAAAAAAGAAAAATGGAAGAAGAGTTCACAAACGTCTTTCGGACTTTTCATAGTAATCATTGGCAACGAGGGGTAAAGTCGCTTAGTCATGATCAAAAGACCATAAATAACTATCAGGGGTGAACAAAAAAATGAAAATTATAGTATGGGGAAGAAGGGAGAAAGAAACAAGATGGAAGAAAAATTCTCAACGTACACCTGTAAATTATGGGTGTACTCCTTTTGCTTACAGAGACGGTTGACACAAATTAATAGAAACCACCTCGAGAATTTTTAAGGGAGAAAAAAAATATTTTTTAAGTGCTTTTTGATTTTCCTTTATTATGATACTTTTTCTTCTTTAGTAATATAAGTTAAAACTAAAATGAAAAGAAAAAATACCTTAACAATTAATAATAATGACATTGCGCCCAGTATTATTCAAATGTTTAGTGTGTGTGTGTGTGTGTGTGTGTGTGTGTGTGTGTAATATATATATATATATATAACACACTTTGTTTTATGGTTCTTCTCTACTTTCTTTTGACCTGGAAAAATGGCTCTAGATCCCCTCCCCCCTGTCCAAATTACCCACCCACTTCAAAGGTAAGAATAAAAAAAGTTCTACTCGAAGCTGATCAATTAATTTGCACAAACGTAAACCAATAATGTGATTTTCATCAAAAATCACTTTTGGTATCTGTACAGGAAGTGACTTTCGGTAAGGACCTTGCTCGAATTACAGTCCAACAACATTACTACAATTCTGCAATTATCCACCCCCCTCCCTCTTTTTTAAAAAAAATTTTTAATTATTATTTTGAATAAAACTGCAATAAACTATTTGTTCACACAATCTTTTTCTAATCTAGTTTTCTTAAATTTTTTTTTTTTTTTTTTTTTTTTTTTGCTGTTGCTTTGGAAATGAGGTGTTTCTGCAACGGATGGGGTGAGTGTGTTTTGTACCCGAATCTCACGTTAACGATCAGTGATTTAATTAGTATGAAAGAAGCAACAGAATGATGCAATTTGCATAGCTGTATACAAATCTTATTTCTGAAGACTTCTGATTATTCAATAATTTGGCCGGTCAATTAGTAAATTGAGTTTTTGTGCAGAATTCTGCCTGTTCTTAAAAACAAAAATAAACAAAAATCCGTATGATGTATGAACCTGTGACAAAACGAAAATGTCATATTTCAAAAATCACACCAAATTGTACTTTTATTTTTATAAAGAAAATTATTTTTAAGTGATTAATTTGTAGGTGTGACATCATAAATCTTGCAAGTTTTGAATTGTTCAGTTACCCCCCCCCCCCTTTTTTTTTTTAAAGATTTTTCAAAATTGTGGGCAAGATAATCGCTCCTCTGATACTCATAATAAAAGATAAAACTATTTGATCAGTTTATATGGGTTTTGACATATTTTGTTTCATCACAGGTATGTAGATAATACAGACTTTCTTTATTTTTGCTTTTTAATATAAGGGTAATTATGGACAAGAACCATAAATTGCTTCTGAACCGAAGGAACCCGTCATACTAAAAACTGAAAATCTTGCGTTTTTCTGATTTTACAGCTAAATTTTGTGAAAAATTTCTAAATTCAAGGATAAATATTACCGAACTGCCACATGTTTTTGGATTTTATGAAAGTTTCAGTCTATATCATTTCAAAAATCGAAAAGATACTCAATTTTCAGTCTCTGATTTTTAGCCCAGTCTGTTGAAAAGTGCAGCGACCTCAAATTGTTAAAAATGGGTTATTTCCCTTCATTTTCTCAACTATGACTTTTGGATTCCTCACGTTCAAAAGCATCACTATAAATTTACATGGATTATTTTAAAACTCAAGATTTTCTAAAAACTGGTAGAGTCCGAAATGGATCACCACACTCAATTTCTTATTCCTAAACAAGTTTTGTCCGTCTAAAAAATTGGGTTCCCTTATTCAAACCAATCTGAAATTGCTAATCTCTCATTTTTAAGGTAAATTTTATGGCATGTTCACGAGAAGAAATTTTAAGAATGATGTCATGGTTGGATAAATATCCCATTAAGAATTTGGTTTGTAGAAAAGAACAAAATACTTTAGCATGGCGAAAAAAACGTTATGGTATGGGAGACAATTTGTCTTTTAGTGGCTGTTGTTTGTGACAGCAACAGCTGCAATAAGTATGTTGTCTTTATTTTTTCTTCCTTTAGATACGCTATCGGTTAAATCCTATTATTCCTGTTCATTGTTACACCTTGATTAACAATTCTTTTTTAGTTCCCTTTGTGTGCCTTGGTGAACAACTTCCTATACCTGTGTTCTGCTGATAAACTTACGAGGGTCGTTCCAAGAGTAAAGCCTTTTATTTTTTGCTTTAACTAAAAAAAACAGTGAAGAGCTACGGAAGACACAAGTTGTACCATGAAACTGAGTGACATTTTGTGCTCCAGTATTGATTTTTCTATATAGTCACCACCATTCTTAATACACTTGCCATGAATTCAATGACGCATCTCTGCTTCTAAACACGTCCATGATAGGGGTTGCTTTCTTAGAGTTTCACACCATCAATATCTATGTCAGTTTTTTTTTTACATGGGAGTCACCACTTATCAAGGCCAGAAAGCCACTCAATAAGGGTTAATAAGTGTATGGTAGTCACTGAGACAACACTATATTAATAGTTAGTGGTGGAAGTGGGATAGAAATGGATTATTTAGGGGAGAGAAAGGGGTTAACAAAGAAATTGTTTACATTAGACTTGAAGACTACCATATTGTAGTCAGCTGGAAAGCAGGCCAGTGGAACAGTTCCATTGGTGGGTAGTTCTAGGAAAGCTTTGTTTATGGAATTTGTGTTTAGATTTAGGCACAAAGGGAGAGTGGGGGAAACTGTTGATGGTTGTTGTAGCTCGGCGAGTGTTTTTGTGAAAGTTTGGCAAGGGGGAGGCATAGATTGAAGCTCAGATGAGCACTTGCCATGAAAATAACGATCGACAGGCTTGCAATATCTCTTCTATGGCAAAGAGGTTGCAGGGAAGAAAAAAGGGCATCACTTCCTAGGTTTCAAAGTCGATTTTGAACTTTGTCAAGGCAGGATATAGTGCTCCAAGCAGCTCCCACCCAAATATGACAACAGTATTCCATTTTAGGATGTATCTAGTTCTTATGTAGGGAGAGGATTATGTTGAGTTATATACCTTCAACAATTTTTCTGGTAACCTTGGCAACATATTTGAATCAAGTCTACCATTTCAGATCAGGAGTAAGGCCCAGAAGTGTCAAAACCAGAAACCGCTTTTAGGTGAAAGCCATTCATATGAATTTAGGCGAAGTGGGGATCAGAGCGTTTATAATCAAAAGATAAGTTTGGTCTGAGGAGAGAGACAGAGAGATCTTGGTCATTATTAGCCTTTGGTATTGTTGTCTGTATATATGTCGTGGAATGAACTTAGAATGTGATTTGGGAGATCATTGATGAAAATAAGAGAGTTGGGCCAAGGATGAATTACTGAGGCATGCCAGTGTTGATACTTTAAACTTCAGACTTTTGTCTTCTATCGACGACTACTTGTAAAAACCTATGAGAGAAAGAGAAAAAAATCGATGGTTGAGAAGACATTTCCAGATATTCTATGGCTGGAAATCTCGTGTAGTAGACTTTTATGCCAACCTATAAAATGGCTTGGATATGTCAAGAGCTATTGCTTGTGAGAAGAACCCCCTCCCTCCTCTCGCCGATAGATTCACTGATCCTATGTAAAATTACAGCTGTAGATCTTGCCAGATGGAAACCATATTGCTTCTTGCTGAGATGGTTCACAATTTCTCTATTTTAACACTGATTCGATTAACTTACTCATGACATACAGAAGACTAATTAGTCTGTAATGAGATGCAGAAGACCGATTTCCACTATTTTTAAATATTGATCAAACTAACGAGTTTTTCCAAGGTGTTGGAAGTGCTATTATAGTGAAAAAAAAAATGGTCACCATATTATTAATGCTTAAGTTAAATAGAGATTGTATTAGGTCAAGAATTCTTTCAGAATTTTTAATTTTGATTTCAATGTATTTTCAAATAAGTTTTTGTTATAATGGTTTTACTTTATCATTTTAAAGAGCATTTTTTGCTCTATCGTTTTAAAGCAATTGTCTTTTCAGAACATTGAATACAAAGTGGAAAAAAAGCAAATTCACATAATTTTCTTATTTCAATTCAAGCTAGGCCAAACATTTGCTGAAAGAGCTCACAATACCAAAGAAGCCTTTGACCCAGGAGACACTACTGAACACAGCACAATGGTGGTTTAAGATGATGAGCATACTGGTCGGCCATCAGATGTTGACAACGATTAATTAAGAACCTTATTCGAAGCTAATCCACGCACAACTGTTTGTGAACTTGCTTCTTAATTAGACGTAAACCACTTGAGAGAGATGATGAATAGGTGTCTCCTGAATTGAACAACAACTAAAAGAAATGCTGTTATGAAGTTTCATCTTCCTTTCTACTACACAACAAGAACAACCTGTTTCTTGACTGGGTTGTGACTTGCGATGAAAAGTGCGTTCTTTATGACACTCAGCTCAATGATTAAACGGCAACAAAGCTCCACAACAATTTCCGAAGCCAGAGTTGCACCAAAAGAAGGTCATGCTGACTGGTCGTCGGCAACCGATCTCATCCATTAGTTTTTTTGAATGCAGGCAAAACCATTTCGGTGAAGAATTACTGTCAACAAACGGATGAAATTCATCAAACTTTTAAAACACTCACAAAAAGGTTCAATTCTCCACCATGATAATGTCCGACCACACATTGCTAAACTAACCATGTAGAAGTTGAACGAAATGGGCTACGAAACTGCCTCATCCGCCATACTCTCCATACCTCTCACCTACCGACTACTTTTTTTAAGCATCTTGATAACTTTCTGCGTGAGAAATGCTTCCAAAACCTAAGCAATATCAAAAAAGCTTTCAACGACTTTATTGCCACCAGAACGCAAGATTTTTACTTAACTGGCATAAATACACTTGTTTTGTATTGGCAAAAGTGTGTTTATTCTAATGGTGCTTATTTCAATCAGTAAATTTTTGTTTCAGCCGAGATATTTTCATCTCAATTTAAAAATGAAAAACTACAAGAACTTTCTTGCCAACCTGATAAGTTCCGGTTGCATCTTTTGAGTACTATAACTGGAATATTGTCAAAACCAGTTGCTTTGCTGGCATCAAGGTTCTTGGAGGAGTGTGGTAATATCACTCATATTATTTTCAGTCTGGAGGTAAGAGATCCTGATAGCATAGAGTTGAATTTGCTGCAAAGTTCTTGGTAAAGTGTTTGGCTTTGTCAGATGCTTACAAAATCACCTCAGATCCGTTGATGATGGTTGCGATAGAAGACACATATTTATTTAGGACCTTGTTTGTTATTCACCAAAACTCACGAGAACCAAACCTCAGTTCTCTTTTGTACTTGAACTGTTTTTTAATCCATTTTTCTATTTTGGACTTGATGGACTGAACATGCAGCACTTGTTTTCTATAATCCTTTTGCAGTGATTCTAGCAGTTCTATAAGCGACTTTAGTTTTAAATCATCTATTACGTTTACAGCAATTGAAGTAGTGGTTTCTGTATGCAATGGCGGCAACACATTCAGGAGAGTACCATGGCTGACTGTTTGGTTTCTTTTGGGATTTTTTTTGAGGGTATGTAGCTGTTCATGCCGATAGTTAACCAATCAGTTAAGTCAGATGCTATATCACACGCATTCTTTTTAAACATAGTGTAGAGGTAGTTCCAATATGAATATTCAGAAACTGTCCCAGTCAGCCATCGAGTATTGGTACATTGTTCGATGGAGAGAGATATTTGGTGTTTTGTTATAATTTGTTTTGATCTTTATTGAAACAACCGCGTGATCAGAAGATCCCAGCGGAGACAGAACTGAGGATGAGCATAGTTCAGGGTATGTTGTTAGAAAAAGATCTAAAAGGTGAAACTTTTGTATCATGAATGCATAAGTTTAGTCATCATAAGAATGCATAATTCCTGGCAGAATAAAAAAATAGGAGGCATTATTTTTGGAATGCCCCTTGTATTTCTTTTTCCATTTTTTGAGGGAGGGGCATCTATATCACACTACTACTATTGTGTAAAGTTTGGATGAATTATTTCTTTGATTTCATGTCAGCAGCGTTATGGTTGAGCTAAAAAAGTGACAAACAGATTTATTAAATAATTAACTAGCTGTACCTGCTCGACATTGCCTGGGATAGAGTGAAGGCATTTTAATGACAAATTTTTGTCTATTTTTAAAATTTGTACAGAAAAAGAAATAAAATTTTAGTTGTAAGGGAGATATTTCTATTTTTTATTTTCAAGTAAAAAATGAGTTATTCCATTTGCTGAATTCTTATTTTTTAGTGTTAACTAAAAAAGTTTCAATATTACTTGTTTTCAGGCTGAGACTGCATAACTATTTTTGAATAAACTGTTGCGAAGTTTATTTTTATAGGATCAACTAGTCCGATGTTGCTTAGTTGTAAAATATGCTTAACTATGATATTTTAATTCATGAAGATTTTGTATTTATTATTACAGAGTCAATTTTCTATTGATTATTATATTGTACCTAACATATAGCCATGAGTTCAAGTTAAAATAAATATAAAGCTAGAATCAAAACCAAAACATTTACCTCTTCAGCAGTATGCACCAAGGACAACGATATCAAAACTTTAAAAGTTAACACAATTAAACATAATATATATTTGCACATGTACAGAGGATACACATTAAGTTGAATTACACTTGCCAAGTTTCGATTTAAATTTTTATACCATAGCATTTATTTTTACCGGCTAAAAACTAAATATTTGTTCCACAGGTTCAAATCCCTTATATATCAAGTTTCACGTTTGTTAGATCAAAAATTCACAGAGTAGTTTGGTAGAGATCGTTCTGTGCACACACACACATGATCACTTATATATGTTATGTTGTGACTCCTTGGCTATAATAACAGCGTAGTATCTGTGTTATGTTGTGGCGGCAGTGTCAAGGGTCAGAACGATTATTATGATTAATTGTTAAATTATTTAGGTTAAAAAGATATTCAGAAAAATATTTTAAAAGAAAAGAATGTTAGTTAAAATATTCATGTTAAATATTTAATTGGGGAATTTTGGCCCAAGGAAAAATGTTATGAATTGAGGAAAAGCATAAACAAAGCTAGTTTGGAATTTGAGATGGAAAAAATAACAATGTGGTGTACGTGGCAAACAAGATTGTCCACTTTGGCTAACGTTAAAGGCATGTAAGCCAGGAGAAATCGGAATTAGGAGTTAGTCTGTAACGGGAAGTAAGTCGAAGACACAAGTTGGGAGTTAGTTGTTTCTGTGGTCCGATGGAAACATCTACAGACTAACTAAGAAAAATATAAGGGAGAAGATTAGGAGCTGCAAACTCCGAGACATGGAACATTTGGAAATAAAGATTTGGAAATGATAACTAGGTATTTTGGGTATTCCATTCGGAAGAAGAGGCCTTCATTTCAGGTGCTTGCCAGAGAGAGACAATAAATAAGGTATGTGACCTGTTGGGTGTCAAGCAGACAAGAGTGTTATTCGTCATTGTTAAAGACTGTTATTCTCCCATTCATTATTGTCCTGAATATATGAAAACACCTACATACACATAAAAAGATTATTAAATATACACATAACAGATCGACACATACAGACACCCCATATATAAAGAAAAATAACTGTCCTTATAATTCTAACCACTAAACGATATACAAGTATCGATTATAGCAACACATATACCTTGTATACACTAGACACAGTTATATAAACCCAACAATACAACAAATCTATATAATTTTGTTAGCGTTGTTTTCATGAAGCATTGATTGAATTTTAAAAATGTATGATTGAAATAGAATTGAAAAAATGTATAAAATTTTGAGGATGACGTCTATCGCCAAAATATTAATTTTAAACAAGTAAATATTTGTGTATTTTCATAATATTGCGTTGTAATTTGGCTTTCAAACGTATTTTAAAATTCAATCAAGGTTTCTACCATGGAAAACATAGCCTTGACTTTTATATCGTGTTCACCAAACGCATTCTTCCAGCATTTCAAAATAACAATGCAGATAACAACACGCAGACTGCTTACTGTTTTTTTTTTTTTTTTTTAATTTAATGGCAAGGTAAAAAATGAAGAAAAAAAAATGTGTAAAATTCTGAAGATGGTGTATATCGCCGAAATATTAATTTTAAACAAGTAAATATTTGTCTATTTTCATAATATTGCATTGTAATTTGGCTTTCAAACGTATCTCAAAATTTATATATATATACTAGCGAGGGGTACCCGGCGTTGCCCGGGTGTTTTTCGGGGTATGTGAAAAAACCCCGAAAATGTGAAAAAAAAACGAAGCCTTCACGACGCGCAGTTGGAAAATAGTAAAGTGTTAAAAAAACAAACAGGTGCGCGTTTTTGATTGACGTGACGGCGATTGGTATTCAGCAGTTACGATTTTGTGTGGGACAGTTTTGAATGAGGTGAATAAATCGGTTTGTTTGTTTTTAAAATCCCACTCCCTGTTTATTAGGAGGAGCGAAATGAAAGCTACAGTCTGATATGACGAAGTCGACATTGAACAAACGTTACTTAGCTCTCTTGAGACCACTGGCTTTCGGCCTGTGATTAGAGTCGAGTTTCGCTTTTTTTATACCGAAAACTGAATGTAACGCGTGCCGATGCGGGAAATGTCGAATAATTAACGTTTGAAAGTCAATAAAATTAAATAGACAGGCGAGCTCCGTGGATAACTTTGAGATATTACAATTTATAGATGATATAAAAAGTTTTAAGAAGTTGTGAACCGAGCAAGCGCTTCTTTGAAAGAAGCCTTTTGTGTACATCGAGGAAAAGCGTGCATACATACACACATACATTTTCGCTTTTATATATATAGATATTTCTATCAAGTTATCACATTGGTCACAATACTGCGTACAACTGTTTCAACCGGCAGAATAAGAGATAATCAGGTGTGCAAACTAAAAAAAAAAAAATTTGGATCGTAAAAATACATTTGGTAAAATTTCTTGAATTCTTGAAAAGCTTCTTTACAAATGAGAAGTACATGCTTCCTTGGGAAAGCTGCAAATCAACATTTGTTTAGATAAACCAACTCCGGTGTGTGGAGAGGGATGAGGGCATAGAATATTTACTCTGATTATTTTCTCAGAATAAACTATACAAAAATAACTTTAGCTCTTCCATTCACAGAGAGAAATAAACATGAAAATGTTGATTTAATATTGAAGGAGGAGAGGGGGGGGGGCTTTTTTTCCTTCTTTTTTCTCATTATTTCCTTTTCTCCCTTTCTTTTTCCTTTTCTTCCATTTCCTTCACAGCTTATTTAAGAGTATAAAGTGTGCATATAAATTGGTACCAACTAAATAAGGAAATGCTGAACAAATGCTGTTGCCTTTTTCTAGATTCAACCTTTGACCTTTACATCAGGAGTGTAAACACCTTCAAGTCAACAACATAAGATACTAGACTTACTCAGTGTTGTCTAGACATCAAACATGTTGGAAAGTGTATGAATCCCCCTCTCCACCACCATGTTTGCCAATTTTGCAGATTAATAGTAATGTAATTAGTAATGTAATCTGTTCTTACAATTTTTAAAGAAAAGAGAAAAACAAAATCATAAAAATATTTCGAAATGTTATCGCTGACGAGTTGAATATTACCTCCCTTGATCAGATCCATTCAGACAACAAATAAAATTTACTGCTTGTTATACACATGCTTTTGATTTCTATCTTCTAATCTTTCTATACTGACCACGAATGCCAATACAACTTTGTATCAAAAGACTAAAGAACTCGTACCCTACAGTGATAAGAGAAAAAATTTCAATAATATTTCAAAAGAAAAGAATAAAAACAAAATGGAAAATCTATCACATCTGAAAGACCTGGACTCCAATCACGAAAATCTAGCTGTATGATGGAACAATGTTCATTATTTTAACCTCACATTTGAACTTTTAAACTTAACTCATAGCACTCTTGCCCCCTCAATGTACATATTATCAACTAACCGAACGAATAGCAAAATCCCACACCTTCATTGAGGTATCTACTCCAATAGTTTCTTACCTCAGACTGCTAGACTTCGGAACTTCTTCCTTGTTTCCTGCTTCCCTGACTCTACTAAACTGTAGAAGTTTAAATGTACTGTGAACAGACATCTTGCTGCTCAACTTCCCAGTCTCCTGTTAATGATCCCAAATATTAGACCCTTACGTTCCAAGTGGCAATATGCCATGTTTGGAATGAAAAAGAAAGAGTTAAAATAAATAAATGAAAAGTTTTTACATGTACCGAAAAAAAACCTAGTAAAATGTACAATTTCTTTGACACAAATTTTTCACAGACAAGACCAGCAGAACTCAATATAAACCGGATAGCATAACAGGATACTTTTTTGAGTGAAGCTGGCTTTTTGTTACTGTATCCCTCATGAATACTAGCAATTTGGAATCAATGACTGGGTGATCTCCAACCATTTGCGGTTTCAGTGTGATACTATCAAGTGTCAGGAAGTAGGGGAAGAAAAGAAAAAAAACAAAAAACATAGCAATAAAACCGAGGACGTAGGTTTATCACCAAAACAAAGGTATAGGAGTTGTTCAAAGGAAGCTAAATAGGATTGTTAATCAAGGTGTGGCAGTGATTTGGAACAAAAGATCAAACAATGTCGGTTGAATTTTTAACCCTTTATGACCTGGTTGAACTAATTTGTTCAGTTGTAAATAAATGAATATAACGGCATAAAGTGGGAATTAATTCAAACACACCTTGTACGTATTAGTTCCGTATCTGGGTAGATGCCAGATACCTCCAGAATGCAACTGCCCATTACTTACATTCAGTATGCCGCCATCTTTCTCAGAGAGTGGAAGATTTCGTTTGTTGTCATAAAGACACTTTTTTCAAGCACTATGGGTAATAATCAATGAAATGCAAAAAAAATTCTTAGTGGTAGTTTAACTATTAGACTCCATAATTTTTCCAGTTTGTAGACAATCAAACTTATAGTGTAGTATCTGTTCTTCAGATGCTGCACTTCAATTTCTTGTTCTCTGTCAGTGGAGGAGATATCCTTCACGACTGAGACAATTTTTATTTTTGTTCCTTTTCTCCATGCTAAAAAACGACCCTGGTGTCTAACTCTGTTCCGTGAGGAGGCATTGTAAATAGGAACTAACTAAAACTAACAATATTTTTTAATTATCTACATCACAATTCAAGCAAATTAAAGGGCATGATTCAGCCAGCATAGATGTCGCGTGAGGATGACTTGTTGGATGGAATTAATTTAGCAGAAAAACCATTGGCCAGAGCTGACTGCTATAATGCAGGATTGTTTGCACCAGTGCTTGGTAGATCTTTACTTTGGTTCTACGCCTTATCTCAAATCTTGATCAGAGCTTTTGTAACTGGCACTGGTCATTTGAGGTGAATGATTGACGGTCAAGAGACATTATTCTAGAGTTTCATTCAAATAAAATACTAGGAGCGGGAGAGTGGGGGTCAACACTTACCGATACCAAAAAAACACTCGAAGATAAGGGTTAATGAGTATCACGGTGAGACAATGATGGAGCTTGAGTAAAAAACTAGTAAAACAAAAAATATATTAAAAAAACAAAAAAAAATATATATATATATATATTAAAAAAAAAAAAAATATATAAAAAAAAATATATTAAAAAAACAAAAAAAAACAAAGATATTAAAAAAACAAAAAGATATTAAAAAACAAGAAGACTCTTGTCTGAAACATAGCTTGCTGTGAGACATTCTTCTCTGCCAGTAATTTATGGATATATTTTAATCCCGTATGTGGTAAGACTAGAGTTCTTCGTCCTTGAACAATTGAATTTCTGCATCACCTTAGCCATTTTGAAGCTCCAACTTCCGCCATTGCCACAATGTTGCATTTCTATGCTTGTTTTACAAGTACTTTAATGAAATGTGCTCTAATGAACTTCTAGCAAATGTGCCTCCATAATGTACATACGCCTTGACTAACCCAGCAAACAGCACAATCTGTTGAGCTCCCTAGATGCTGGAAAGCATTCTACTCTAAATATTTTCTTCCCTCAGATGTCTAGACTTTGAAAGTCTCACCCTGTTTCCTGATTCCCTCACTGTATTAACCTGCAGAAGTTTAAATGTAATGTAAACAGACATCTTGCTACTCAACTCCCCACAATACCCTGTTAGAGATGATCCGAAATAGTAGCCTCTTACATTCCAAGTGGCAATATGACTTGTTTGAGGTGACAAAGAGTAAAATAAATAAAAAAATAAAATAACAGAAACTTTGTTGTCTTAAAAATGTTATAATTTCAAGGTGGATCAAAATAGAAAAATATTTTAAATAAAAATATGAATTTTCATGAATTGCTTATTTGATGTAAAGCTGAAATGATTTTTATTTTGTCTTGGAATTTCCTGAACAATTGCAAACTGTTTGGTTTATATTCTGTCCTCATATATTGCCTTCGTATTTGTGATTCTGCATGTATTTGTTGTAGACTAAGTGGAACACTTGCTTCAGACCATCTGGAAGTTCCACCATCAGATTCTGGGTGGCATGTTGGTTGCAGAGAGTTAGCAAAATGTACAATCCATCGTCCAGAAAAATCTGAAAAAATAGACAGCAAAAACATAATTCAAAGAAGATTCAATTCAATAATAAATTTATATCTCAATCATCTATAATATAAAAGCAAAAATGAGTGTGTGTGTGTGTGTGTGTGTGTGCTTTTTTTTGTATGTTCGGCAAAAGCTTTTTGGAGCTGGGGGCGGGGGTCACTAATTCTTAGAATTTTTTATATACTCCCTAGATTATAATATCTATGATTTACGAAATGAGGTCATGTCTATCTTTTATTTGAGCGACTTTTATTTTATAAAATTCATGCTATCCCGTGGTCCCGTGTGTTGTGTTCATGGTTTTTGTATAAAAAAGCGAAACTTACGAACGCCAAGGCTTCGTATTGGGGACGTCCAGAAAGCAATGAGTTTTGATCACTGTGTGGAAAACCCCTCATATCAGACAATTGCTATTCATTTGGACATTCCCCTTTTTATGGGGAGCTGATTGCTGGTTTTCCCAAACATCTTGGTGAATCAAATACGCAGAAAGCGTAAAGCTTAACTGGGTCTGCGTGATTTCATTTCTCTATGGCGTGATGTTTGACCAAGAAAAGCATCTTTTAAACGTTTAATTTTAACCTGTCTCACTTCTCTGCCCAGTTAGTATTGCAGTAAGTTATCACACATTTTTTTCGCCTCAAGGCTTTGGGTTTGAGCTTACCTGCCTACAAAAACTTTTTTTTCTTTTACACCTCCAAACACCCGGGGAACGCCAGGCACCCACGCTAGTCTATAAATAGAATATAAATGTCACCTGTCTGTTTAAATGTATGTACACATTTATGTCATATGCTACTGGTACCATGTAACCCAGTACTACCTGCCTCATGGTCGGGTCACCGGTGACTAAACTGGTTCCCCCACCAGACTTGTTTGGTGAGGAGGGTGGCTAGTCTCCCTGAAGGATTAAAAACAAAACCTTCCAAAGGGCGAATGAACCCTTTTTCGGGGTCAACGGCCAACTAGCACCGTATGTGTTTGTGTGTATGTATGTGTGTGTTGGGGTGGAGAGGGCTCCCGTAAGCCGTGGTGAAGGCAACCTTTCTAGGAGAAGCAAATCTCTGATTTAAAAAACGATAAAGCGGAAGACCAGTACCCGCATTAAGCTGGTCTGCAGTTTAACTTGTTGCTGGCTATCTTGCTCTTGCCTGTTGCTGGATCTCAACATTTTGAACCGAGAGAGAGACTTAGTTGTCGTACAAAGCTAAGACTCTGTAATATCATCTGTGTATAGATACTCCCTCAGGCATTTGTCTATAAAAATGGTCCTGTGGCGATGGAAAAGTTGTGACGTGTGGAGGCTTGAAATGCTGGAAGCATGTAATAATTGATCTCAATGACCGTCTCCAGTGTCATGCCTGCTTGAGTGTATGAATTCACCGGTAGGCCTAAAAAAAAGTCATTTTTGGGCTCATGGACTTTAGGTGTTTGAGGGAGTGGCACTTGTCTGACAAGATGTTGCAATCATCATGTATGTAAGTATGTATGTATATCTGCCTAAAACTTTCGACATAGGCGACGGATTTTTACGAGATCGGTATTGTTTTGAAGGTTGACCATTTGGCGACAAACATCAAAAAATTGGCTAAAAACATTAATTCCTGGGCACTTTTCTACAGGGAGGGGGGGGTCGCTATTTTCACCGATATTTTCGAAAGTCATCCCCTCTTTTTTGATTGACTAGCTTTAATTTAAACATTTGTCATTTCCAGTTTTGGCAATGGATGTAAAAGCAAAGACGTCATGTTTTTTTTGTTTTGTCACATTCTTTTCCTCCTTCGCGGTATGGGTTCGAGCCTGCCTGCTTACTACCACTTTTTTTTTTTGCTCAACACACACTTTCAAGAACCCGGGCAATGCTGGGCACCCAGGCTAATATTTTATCAAGGACAAATAAAATCATTTGAATCAAATTTCGAATTAAATGAAAAGGGAGTGAATGATGTTGGAATAATATATAAAATATTAATAACATGCCATAATAATGGTCAAGTTGTCATACCTACAAATAAAAAATACATATACATATATATATATATATATATGGCCTATTAACCTCACTTTCTAATGATACAAGTGGACTAATCCAAAGAAAGGAGTTGTTTTCTTCCTTACATCTCACCGTACTTGCCAAGAACAAGTGAATCTGTAAATAACCCTTGACTATAAATGATTAATTTAAGACCAGGTAAAATGTTGTCTTCAGTCTTAAACACTAGACATGGAAACTGGGTACCAAGATTAAAATTAGGTGCACAAAGCAACTAAATATATACAAATATCTTTGTAAATTTTAGAAGCTAAAATAATGCAGATAAATATTTTTTAAATAAATATTTTTTAAATAAATATTTATTAAATAAATATTTTTTAAATAAATATTTTTTAAATAAATATTTTTTAAATAAATATTTATTTAAAAATTAACTTTGTTTCGAAAGTATAAGGTCTTCTTCAGGACCAGACACATTTTATGCTTTTTCTTTTTCCTTCCTCGTGGCATGTTGTCACTAGACAATTCTGTATAGTCTTGATTGTTCCTCAATATAAGCATTGGGTAATTTGAATGTGTAAGTTTTAGAAGCTAAAGTAATATATATATATATATATATATATATATATATATATATATATATATATATATATATATATACTAGCAAAAGTACCCGTCGTTGACAGGGTTCAAAAACAGCCTACAGAAAATGGACTCTGATTTATTAAAGTATGATAGGTTATGAAAAGGAAGGGTTGTAAAGAGATAGCTTCGAATTCGGGAGTATCAAAACCAAAGCAAAATATGATGAAAGCAAAAATAAAATAGATAAACTCCATAATTTATTATACCATACCTGTTCACACTGAAACACTTATCACAATATTCTGTGGATCTATATTAAAAAACCTTGTTAAACTTTGTGACATATTTACATTCTATGGAGGTCAGGTGTGAACGAACACCCCATAATTTTATTATACCATATTTCTTCAAACTGAAACATAATTATCAAAGTATACTTACGCAGATAGATATGAAAAGTCTTTATTAAAGTTTGTGCCTATTTCCATTCTATGGAGTACAGGCGTGAACGCAGACCCCACAATTTTATTATACCATCCCTATTTAAATTAAAACATACTTATCAAAGTATTCTTATGTACATCTATATCAAAAACACTTTTAAACGTTTTTTTTTAATTTTTTATTTCCATACTTTGTGGATCAGGCGCGAACGCAGACCCCACAATTTTAATGAACCACCCTTCTGCAGGATCAAACATACCCATTCCTGTGTCCCGATACATCTTCTATTATTATATGTAATCAGTTTTTAAAAATAGTCAACCATATACCATATAGGAGCCTATTATGAATAGGCTCCTACACACACACAGACATTCAGCTTTATATTATATATATATATATATATATATATATATATATATATATATATACCCGGCGTTGCTCAGTATTAAGTGTAACATTAAATTCCTTAAAAAAAAGAAAAGAAATTGAGACATAGGTCATGCGAGTATTATGTTTTTTCTAAACTGTTCATTTTTTGTAAGAAAAAAAAATACTTGAGCTGAAACCAAAACTTAAAGACAATGAGTCAGTACGATAACCATTAGGCCAATTTGACACGATTTTCCCAAAATCTTTTCAAACCTACTTATCTTTAGCATAATGTAAATGATTCAGACATGTGCAGTCATAAAACAGATAAAATCCAATGACACCCATGTGCCAATTTTTCAATTTTTACCCTTTATAACCATTTTTCTGGATGAAAACATTAAAAAGTTCTCCACGTCTGATTTTCAAGACATGTTTTGCTATAACGTCTTCAATATGTCTTGAAGACGTTATAGCAAAACATGTCTTGAAGACGTTATAGCAAAACATGTCTATAAGACGTTATAGCAAAACATGTCTTGAAGACGTTATAGCAAAACATGTCTTGAAGACGTTATAGCAAAACATGTCTTGAAGACGTTATAGCAAAACATGTCTTGAAGACGTTATAGCAAAACATGTCTTGAAGACGTTATAGCAAAACATGTCTTGAAGACGTTATAGCAAAACATGTCTTGAAGACGTTATAGCAAAACATGTCTTGAAGACGTTATAGCAAAACATGTCTTGAAGACGTTATAGCAAAACATGTCTTGAAGACGTTATAGCAAAACATGTCTTGAAGACGTTATAGCAAAACATGTCTTGAAGACGTTATAGCAAAACATGTCTTGAAGACGTTATAGCAAAACATGTCTTGAAGACGTTATAGCAAAACATGTCTTGAAGACGTTATAGCAAAACATGCCTTGAAGACGTTATAGCAAAACATGCCTTGAAGACGTTATAGCAAAACATGCCTTGAAGACGTTATAGCAAAACATGCCTTGAAGACGTTATAGCAAAACATGTCTTGAAGACGTTATAGCAAAACATGTCTTGAAGACGTTATAGCAAAACATGTCTTGAAGACGTTATAGCAAAACATGTCTTGAAGACGTTATAGCAAAACATGTCTTGAAGACGTTATAGCAAAACATGTCTTGAAGACGTTATAGCAAAACATGTCTTGAAGACGTTATAGCAAAACATGTCTTGAAGACGTTATAGCAAAACATGCCTTGAAGAAGTTATAGCAAAACATGTCTTGAAGAAGTTATAGCAAAATAATAAAAAAAATTTGTTCATATTCCATATGTATGATTGTGTTAGTAGGCAGAATAATGATTAGTGATGATTGAATATTGGCAGGCTGCTGCAAAGAAAGTGGGCTCCCTCTACCGTGCTAGAAAATTACACCAGAGGGACAATTTAATTTGTCTAGAATCTAGTCGACTTATACACAGGTAATATCTAAAATGACACAATTTTTGGCATTAAAATACACATCGAAATTATACACAAGATCGACTTGTACACAAGTATATATGGTAATAAACTTATTTGCTGCGTGTTAATTTTTCTGTCTAAAATTTAATTTTTTGCATTATCAAGAGAAATATGAGCTTTATCAAAACATATTTGTTGATTAAATATATTTCTCATTCCTTGGAATTTCCACAGGTCTTGCTAATATTAACTAATAAAACTAATTACTTATTAAAACTAATAAAACCAATTATTAAAACTATTAAAACTAATTATTAAAACTATTAAAACTAATTACTTATTAAAACTAATAAAACTAATTATTAAAACTAATTGCTTATTAAAACTAATAAAACTAATTATTAAAACTAATTACTTATTAAAACTATTAAAACTAATTACTTATTAAAACTAATAAAACTAATTATTAAAACTAATTACTTATTAAAACTAATAAAACTAATTATTAAAACTAATTACTTATTAAAACTAATAAAACTTATTATTAAAACTAATTACGTATTAAAACTAATAAAACTTATTATTAAAACTAATAAAACTAATTATTAAAACTAATTAATTATTAAAACTAATAAAACTAATTATTAAAACTAATAAAACTAATTATTAAAACTAATAAAACTAATTATTAAAACTAATAAGGTACTCCTGCAGTATTTTACCCACCGATTTCACGATCTTAGCCGAGCGTTGATCGACATCCGTCGGAAAACGCCGGAACATGGCGAGCGGTACGATACTCTATCAGCCAATCAGGACGCTTCAAACGAACGCGCAGCAGACGAATAATTTTCATTGGAATTACACACATAGCGTTTCATTTCAGTTATTTTATTGTTCAAAGTAAAAATACACAGCCTTTCATTTCAGCTATTTAATTTAGCGATAAAAAAAAACAAAAAAAAACCCGGGAGTAGTTGGAAACATATTTATGCGAATTTATGTGGAGACAAAAATTTGGACACAACCCTTTTGTCTCTATAATAAATCAAATCGCGGAAGGCTACCCGGTTTGGGAAGGAGCTTCTTCTTTCCACATCCTCTGAAAACCCTTTGCTCCCTACTTTGCCTTTACAGTCAGTAGAAAATCTTCCAGTCGGAACTAAAGATAAACAGTAATTGTTGTCCCCCCCCCCTACAAACATTACTGAAAAAAAAAACAAAAAAAAAACATTGTTGTTAATGTTTAATAACGTTTTGTTAAAAACAAACAAGAAAAAAAAAACATTGAAGTGTTTATTACTGTTGCTTACCCCCCCCCCCAAAAAAAAAGCTATCGGAAAACAGAATGAACCAAAAAAAAAAAATATTCAACAAAATAAATTTATTTTACTTTAAAAAAACTTACGGTAAGTGTTTGTGATTTATTTTATCCAAATTTTTTGTATTAATTTTATCCATTTTGTTGTGTGTGTAATATCTTTTCCTTGTAATGTTGTTGCTATTCACATACTTTTAGCGTTCTTGCACCGACCGTAGCTCCGAATTCTCGGCTTTCGTCGGCGTTAACGCCGAAAGTGTTCGTCAACGCTCGGCTAAGATCGTGAAATCGGTGGGTAAAATACTGCAGGAGTACCACTAATAAAACTAATTATTAAAACTAATAAAACTAATTACTTATTAAAATTAATAAAACTAATTATTAAAACTAATTACTTATTAAAACTAATAAAACTAATTATTAAAACTAATTGATAAAATAAATTATTCACAATGTGTTGTGTTCTTGTTCTGATGCCGATAGATTTTGTTGTTGCAAAAAAATCTCAAATATCATCATCATATGGGATATGAACAGCTTGGAGGGGAGGGGTATCCTGCTGGATGCCAGACATTCACTATCTATCTCACAGATTCCAACTGAGAGATCATTTTTAAGATTCAAACCGCCCCTTTAAGTGCAATTGTTTGTATCTTTCTTTCACTTTGTTCACAAGGTATATTTGCGAGGTAGTTTTTGAAATTCTTTTTCATTTTTTTTTTCATTTTCTTCCTGTGAAGATTGTAACGCTGGGTATGGGGCAGCCAAACCAGCTGCCAACATTCCCCTACTTTTTATTGAAACCAACCGAGAGCTCTTTTTAGTATCCTCTTTGTTCCCTCAAGTGCAATTGTTTGGATTTCTCTTGCACTTGGTTCACTAGGAATATTAGTTAGGTAGGACTTCAGGTTCCTCTTCATAAACCCTATGGCACCTATAATAACTGGTATGATTGGTATCTCTCTAAGATTCCAGTTTCTTTTCTTTTTTTCTTTTCCAGTTTGTTTTTTCTGGGTCTATTTGCTCCTATAATTACTGGAATGATGGAGATCTTCCTAAGATTCCAATTTCTTTTCATGTCATACATAAGAACCTTGGTATTTTGTTATCCTTTCTATTTCTTTATAATCTTTTTCTTGAAAGAACATCTGACCAATACATGTCTCAAATCTTAATTCGTAGGCTGACACAAATGGATGACAATGTGACTTTCTTTATCATAACATCATTAGAATAAATACTCGTTAGATTCGCAGATGGTCCAACTCACCAAGTCTAATATTAAACTTGCAGTGACAATGGCGGTATAAGAGTAGAATATACATTTAAATGTGATGCTGACGTCTGTAAATGTGTTAAATAGAAAAAAAAAACAAAAATTAAAAAAGTTTGATTGGTTTTGTTTTACAGCATATCAAATCTTTTCAATTATTTCATGCAGAATCTAGTAATTTTAGACACAACCCGGTATATAATAAATAAAAAGAAAAGGGTTGATAGATGGTAAAGCAAGCAAACAAGTGATTGAAATTAAGGTGTTTGAAAAGATCTCATGCAAAAATGTGTACATAAGTTGATGTACACAACATTAATACAGCAATACTACACAGTCTGAATGCTAAAAGAAAAAGAGATGTAATTCAATTTATTCATCTCCTTCCCACGACAGGAAGATATGATACAAGGGTTGGAAAGTGGAATTGAAGAGCCAGAACTCTAGAGGAGTCCTTTAACTAGCAAAAAAGGCGAAAAAAAAAGGCGATTTGCTATAAAACATCTCCTTTTCAGACAGAAGGCAAAGCCTTGGAAGGTGGACATCCTACAATTACACAGTACAAGCAACATACTGCAGTCAACAGTGAAAAGGTCATTTCAGAAATGGCATAGACTGTTCACTTTGGTACTGAGGCAAAAATGGTTTCTTACCTTGACATAAGGCAATATTGTTGTTTGTTGAATGGCCGCCAAATAGTCTGCGATTAGATGACTTGCTAATTTACTCATTTCTACTTTGTTATTTGACAGCAATTTGATCAACCTGAAATAAAAATTGAAATAAAAAAAGAATTCAATATGCATTTTGCTTAAGATTTTAAACTATATATTTAAACTAATAATTAAAATTTCTTTTTTAAATACGACTAAAGATTTGTGGATCTTGATTTTTATCCCTATAATGTTGATCAATTTATGAAATTTGAAACATGTATTCTATGCATCAGCATGGGTTATATATACTGTTTTTTTTAAGGGAGGTGGTGTTTGATCAACACTGCTGGGGAGCCATGATTTAATATACTGTTTTGTTTTTAAATCCTTAAAACTGTTTTTCATGGTAAACAACTGATGAGCCATAAAATAATATTAAAACTAGTGTAAATTCTTGAAAAACTGTGATTGCAAGAAATAGTTTCCCAATGAAGGATTTTGGATTAAAGTATTTTTTAAATATAGTTTTAAATTTTAAACTTCCAAGACTATTTATATATATATATATATATATATATATATATATATATATATATATATATATATATATATGTATATATTTCTACATTGAAAAAAGCACTGTAGAATTGGAAAATATGAGAAATCATTTTTGAAACCAAATTCGATGCTGAAAAATTTATTTTCAATAAATGAAAAACAATATAAATAAAATATTTCAGCTAACTAAAACGCTCCTCAGCATGTTATAGATATTTGATTTTTTTTCCTTTTCTTTTTTGTCAGGTTATAACGATGCATGTCAGAGGTAGCTGACCTCTCCTCAAGTTAAATGGAGAGGGTTAATAATGTCTTGATTCTCTATTGAATATCATATTGTACTTAATATATAGTAGTGATTTCAAAAGTTAAAAAAAATGACGTGAATTATTTTTATTTTAATTTAGTATTTATACAAAAAGTGCAGAAAACCCTTTGTGAAAATTCAAATGAATCAGATTTTTGTGAAATTTTAACAATAGATATCAGACATCAAAATAAATATTTCCCAAACTTCAGTTTCTTTGGAGAAGTGGAAAGAATTTTTAGGGGGGAATAATATGTGAACAACAAATATGGATCAAAATTCCACTGAATTTGATCCATATTTGTCAATTAACTAAAATTCCTTATATATTTCTTAAGACATTTTTGGATTTTTTAGATGACGATTGATTATTCATATTATTTGGATTCTTCGAACTACTGTTCTCATCCTGTGTGTTATTTTCACATTTTCAATTCATTTAACCCTAACTCAACATCAATTAACTAAGATTCCTTATATATTTTTTAAGATCCTTTAAGCTTGAGACATTTTCTAGAATCAAAATCATGGGTTTTGATCAAAATTGGAATAAGGATTCTAGATGCTAAATAAAACAGTATTTTGATTTTAATTTCCCTGAGTCGACACACAAAGTCGTACAAATTGAATTTTATCCGTCCTGGGGCAGATATTTATCTAGTCCTCTATAAAAAGATTTTTATTTATTAAGGTTATATTTACCATCTAATAACGACAAGTAAAAACAGTGAATGAATAATTTTATTTCTCACCTTGTAAGATATTGGGCACAATCTGCTATTGGCTCAACAGCTTCGGGCTTTTTGCTTAAAATATCTTGACTTCCTTCTTGGCATATGATGACAATGAGACGTATAAATAGTCAAGGAGAAACATAATATAATAACAGCAACACAAGTTAAAATACAAGGGTTAGGAAGACGACAGTGGCTAAGTGGTTAATGACATGGACTGACAACCTAGATGTGCCAAGTTTGAACCCTGTTGGTTCCACAGAAACACTTTCACTTAGAAATGTTGGTAATCATCATGTGGTCCCTCTCGTAATTACCAGATGTCCTTCTAGTAAGAATTCTAACTGGAAAGATATCTGGGAAACCAATGCCAAATACAAAATCATTTGAAATAAATGATGTTCAACAGCAACACAGTTTAAATAATTTATTAGAAACAAAATGTCTACAGGGTGGAACGAGAAAAGTGTTACCTTAAAGAAAACAAACAACACTACAACTTTATTTTAAAAATCAATTCAGGTAACTTGATTATGTAGTAGAGCTTACATCTATTCACTGCCTCGATATGGGTCAGGAACTGGGAGCATGCCTTTTCCACAAGCGGCAACAGGAGTTCGGCGAATGGCAATGATCAGGCTGGCTTTGGAGTTTTAGGAAGTCATGTTGGTGATGTTCTCGACGTATGACCAAACAAAGTAGATTCAGGTCAAGGAAGAATAGGGGGCCAGTGAGAGAAAGGTACAAAGTCGTAGCACTCCTGCTGAAGCCAAGCCTGGGTCTCTCTTGTGGGCTAACGTTAAGTTCTGCTGCCACGCCCAGGGTCTGCCAGCAACCACAGGATCACCACACTCTTCAAACATCCAAGCACACTTTGATGTTGACTTTTACGCCGCCTTCAAAAATGTGAGGTGGCATGATATGGCCCTCACTTGAAACCACACCAAAGACCATAACTGTGGCTGGAGTCTTTGTTTTCATCACACTAGGCATGTTCCTGTTATTCGTGGCAATCCAGCAATGCATGTTGAGGGTGCTGGCAATGGTCTTATTGTTATAACTTAGATTGGTAGAGAGCATGAGTTGTACAGTGGTGCATCTCTGATCTTGCCCGTTGAACATTGTGTCACTTTCAGACATGACAGAAGGTTCCTATCGTTCTTGGGATTTGTACACAACTGGCCAACTAGTAGATGGTCCGCAACAAAAAAAGAGAAGAAAACTGGTTTTCATCAAACAGAAATGGAATCATGTCTTTTCTAGGATAACAATTTTATCGTTCCACCCTGTATACTAATATAGTAGACAAATATATCTGTTAGAAAAATACTTTTTGGATATTAGATCGATCTTGATCACGTTGTACAATGGGGAAAGGAGTGGCTGGTTACTTTTAATGCATCTAAAACCAAGCTTCTATCTTTACATCATCAACGTTCTGATTCCCATCTGGCATCAATTAAAATGAATGGCTCTCGTTTTGGGGAGGCCTCAAGTTTTGACAGGCTTCTGGGCTTGACCTTTACTCCTGATCTTAAATGGAATACGTACATCAAATCTGTTGCCAAGGCCACTGGAAAAATGGTCGGATCCTTCTATCGATCCAGTAGATATCTCACTGCTGATGCAATTCTCTATCTATATAAGAGCCAGATACGTCCAAGGATGGAGTACTGTTGCCACATATGGGCAGGAGCTGCTAGAAAAGACTTGTCCTGCCTTGATAGGGTTCAAAATAGACTTTGTGGCCTGGTGGGAGATGTCCTTTTCTCTTCGCTGCAACCTCTGTCTCACAGAAGAGATGTTGCGAGTTTGTCTCTGCTTTATCGTTATTTTCATGGAAAATGTTCAACTGAGCTTCAATCTATGGTCCCCCCTCGCCAAACTTTCACAAGAAACACTAGACTAGCTGAAAACATTATCAATAATTTTCCACACTCTTTATCTATACCTAAACATAGATTCCATGATCAAAGCTTCTTTCTTAGAACTGCACGCCTGTGGAATTGTCTTCCGTTTTCCTGCTTTCCAGCTTTCTATAATATGGTTGTCTTCAAGTCCAATGCGAACAAATTTCTAATGAGCCGTTCCACTTAAGTTAACAAATTTACTGAACTTCCATTACTATCGATTACTATATTGTCCTTTTGACTACTCTACACTCTTTAACCCTTATCCTTGAGTGGCCTATCGGCCTTGATAAGTGGTGACGTTTATATAAAAAAATAAAAAAAAAATGTGGATGTTATTGAATGGAAGCAATTTCATTTCGGTTATTCTCTATTTTGTATAGTTTCCTCTTACTGATGGTAAGTCAATTTGGTTCTTATCCAAAATTCCCCTTATATTGAAAAACAAAAATAAAAATATCTTTATGATGTATGTACCCATGAGAGCACGAAAATGTCATCTTCTAAAAGTCGTGTTTAATTGATCAAGTAGTTTTTTAAATTTTTTTATGAAGAAAATCAAATTTTATGAATAAGCTGTAAGCGACTGCTTTGCATTGCGATCTTGGAGAAACAAGGAGAGATAGCTCGACAATAATTTAAACTTGTAAAATCAGCTTTGTAATGCCTACGATTTCCCATTTATCACTTAAAATTATTTTTTTATAAAAGTAAAACTACTCGATCAATTTACATAATTTTTGGAAAATTATCTTTTCATTCTGACAGAGGTATATATATATATATATATATATATATAATAAGACAATATACTTGCTTGGCATTATCCAGATAAGTCTCCTCTTGTGGAATTGAACTCTCTCTTTTCCTCTTACACATTAAGCTCTCTCTCTCTCTCTCTCTCTATATATATATATATATATATATATGTATATATATATAGGATAAGATTTTTATGTATTTTTTAATATAGGGGGAATTCTGAACAAGCACCATGAATTTTGTACCCAATATTTTTTAACTCCTTCTCTCGCAACAAAATCATAAAAGACAAAAACAATTTTAATCAAATTTGAAGCGATGCAATTACTTTCACGCTCAACCCACTATGGTATTTTGCGTGTTTGGTTGGAATAATATTGAAAATTGAAAAATTGCATTTAATTGTCGAAATTAGTAACAAATTACTGCATTACATAAACATACAATGGTTTACTTTCACGAATCAACGAGCCGCCATAATTATGTTTGAAATTTAACTTAAGGGAAGTAACTCATAGTTTGGAATCTTTATTATTTAAGTAAAACTTGCTATTTCTTTGGAAGCCATTTTCATTAATAAGTAATTTTCTACTCTATCATTTTTCATAATTTTTAAATATAATACTAATTTCGACATGACAATTAAGTAAATAACATTTCTTACAGTTGAAATTCAATTTATCAATTTTCGTTCTTATACTGAACAAGCATCTATTTTTCTAAATCTTCATTATGTTCACCTAAACCCAAACTAGAAGACATTCGGATTTAGGGCTAGTGACAAAAAAAAAAAAAAAAAAAATGTGTTAAAAATTTTGTCTTAAATGCAAGAATGGCTTAAAAATAAGTGATCATTTTATGTTACATTTCTATACAAAACCGATGTTTTTTGTTTTTCTTCTTTCTGCCAAGTTTTTAAGCGTACTCACATGTAATCACCTAAAAAAATAGAATCTCATTGGGGAGGGGGGTTATGTTACGTTTTAATCAAGACATTAAAAAAATGAAAATATCAAAAAAAGGTTATATTGATTATGAAATGAAGCTTTCCGAAAAAAAATTTCACTTAATTTGATCAAGATTTTTTTTTATTTTACAACGAAAAAAACAATTTGTTATAATAAAGGTAGTAATGTTTCGATTTTTAGGAAGGAAAGCTAGTATTAAAGATCGGGAGGGAATGTCAATACTTTAAACTGAGTTATCTCCCCGTGGTGTGTTAAAAATTCAAAGATGGCTACCTTCATTCTGCTCTCATAAAAAACATATTTTTCCGCTGTAAAAAAAAACTACTCAATCAAATTAAGTGAAAGCAGATAAAACCATTTCAAGTATTTCCAACAATGAAAAAGCAAATATCAAGTTGAACAAATCCCAAAATGAATTTGGAAAGAAAACCCTTCTATTTCCATGAGATGTTTTTCACTTTTTTCTTTTTTGATTGATACATTTCTTTTCTCTTTTTTTAAACTTCCTAATTTCAAATGTTTTTTCTTTACCTTTACCGACTAAGACATTCTTTTAGGTAAATAAGAGTCTGAACAATAGAGAAGCATAATTATTTTTCCATTTCTCACAGAGCATGTATACTCATATGTAAATATTTGAACACAACTTCAAATCCATTACAACTCTTCTTAGTCAAACTTATCATCATCGTAATTATTATTATCATTATTAATTATTATTATCATTAATTATTAAGATACACTAATAAAAACTTTGTAATAAACAAATAATAATAAAAGTTGATGTTGAATGATTAAAGTGAAGCAAAGAAAAGCATTTAAAAATAGAATTTAAGAAAAATGAAATCAAAGGATATGTTTTAAGACACCAATAAAACTTGGTAGTGTAGCCAGGATAGCTCGAGGGAAATCGAGTAGAAGAGAGTATAGGACATCACAGACGGCATGGAACACAGCACAGAAAGTGGACACAGGAAGGTCATTTAGCCGAATATACTGACAGCCAAGCATCACCTGCAGAGTCACTTGTGATGACATTGTATTCTACAAAGAAAAAATAAATAATATATACATATAATTGCCATGGTAAAAACTATATAAAAGAGATTACATGATTGAAATTATGAAAAATGTTTATTTTTTTCTGTCTGTTATTATTGCTTTAAATCTCATGAAATGGTTTAATAGCTGTTTATTTTTTTTCTAAATTTAGTTTCTCTCATTTCTATGTATTTTAGTAATGCGAAAGTTGTATTATTTTGTTTGATATCATTTGTACCAAATTGCTGAAAAATAAACATTTTTTGTTTTGTCCATAGATTTGTTTCACCTCACTGTATATACATATATATATTTTTTTTTTTCCAACTAAAATTTTCTATTCAATTTTTAACAACACAATTATTTCATTAAATAGCTCACTAGTACAAGACTTTAATACTTTTAATCAACTCATTATATTCGTCAAAATATTCCTTTATTGATCACTTGCGGGGGGTACCCGGCGATGCCCGGGTGTTTTGAGGTGTGTATCGTTTTGGGTAAGTCCAAACTCCTGGGGAGGCGCGGGGGGGGGGGGTTAAAATAAAATAAAAAGTTTTGGTAGTTGAGCATGAGGATCGAATCCGTGAGGCAAAATGGGAAATTAAAGTATTAAAAAAAAAACATGCGACGCTAACCACTAGGCCACCGCGACATACAAAGGAACACGTTTGAATTTATTTATTTAACTATTGACAGGTGACAGCAATAAGAGTTAACTCTGCTGCTTCTATTTGACCTAATTATTGAGGTCAAATAGAACAATTAACTTGGGTTTGTTTACCCAACTTTGACTGGTTTTTTCCCCAACAAATGTTGGGGAGGGGGAAACCAGCTCCCCATTTTCCAGACTGATTAGCAATTGTCTGATATAAGAAGACTTTGTCCCCACATTGATCAAAGCTGATTGCTTCTGGACGTTTCCTGGCGCAATGCCAAGAACGTTGTTTGTTGTTAACTTTGAATTAGTTTCGCTTTTTATACGAAAAAGCCCAATCAACACGCGAGAAGCCAAAATAGCAATAATTTTGTAAAAGTCGATGTAAATAAATCTATGTGCTACGCGCTTTCCTAAATCCTAGATATTATTATCTAGGACCTACATAAACAGTTGTAAGCGATAGTAACGAACCTGGGACTGTGTGCGAAAGAAGCCTTTGTGAGACATACACGAAATGGTCACACACATTTTATCTTTTATATATATCTACTAGCGAGGGGTACCTAGCATTGCCTGGGTGTTTGGAGGTGTATGCGGAAACTCCTGGGGGGGGGGGTAAAATAATAAAAAAAATGTTTTGGTAGGTTAAGTATGAGGATCGAACCCGAACCGTTGAGGCAAAGTTGGAAATTAAAGTGTGAAAAAAAAAAGAGTGCGACGGTTTTAACCATTGGGCCACCGCGAGATGCTAACGGAAACACGTTTGAATTTATTTAATTACTTGGATTTGGCAGGTGCACCTTTTAATGACTTAATGAGGTTAACTTTTTTTTTTTTTTTTTCCCAAGACGTTGGAGGTAGGGGAAAACAGCTCCCCTTGTCCAAATTGAATAGCAATTGTTTGATATATGGAAAATATTTCCACATTGATCAAAGCTGATTGCTTTCGGACATTTCTGCCGATAGACGGAAAATACCGCCAGAATTAGTGTCGCTTTTATTATAGGAAAAAGACTAATCCACATGCGGCGAGTGACAAATGTTGACTATTTATCTTCCCAAAGTCGAGCAAATTAAATAGACAGGCAAGCTCCGTTGTTAACTCTGAGATATTACGATTTATATGTGATATAAAAAGTTTTTAAAAGTTGTGAACTGACTGACCGCTTCTCTGAAAAAAGCCTTTTGTAGACATAGAGAAAAAGCGAACACACATACACACATTTTCGCTTTTATATTTATAGATTAAAAGAATTTTTTGGACAAACATAATGAACTTTTGTTCCGTGTACAGAAAAATTAAAAGTTGTTCATCGGTTTCCTTCTATTCATGTGTTAGTTCCTGGTGACCTGGAGTTAAGATGCAAGCCTGCAAGTCAAATCAAGGGGAGCTTTGTGGACTGGGTTTGAATCTCCTGACCTACAATAATTATCACCTCCTACACTGATAATTCATAAGCATGAAACACTAGCGTTTTTAGGTATAAAAATTGTTAATATTTATTTAAGAATGTTATAGTGTTACATATACACTGATCATTAGAAATGACCCCTAACTGGCATCAATCAAAGTACAAAGCTGGTTTGTTTTTTCAAGTGATACTAATTGGGAATATTTCTGATCATCGGTGATACTGTGAAACTGCAATGAAATGCCATAGCTTAGTACATTTTTATTATCATTTGTTATATATAATAAATGATAATATATATCATCATTTATTATATAATGATAAATGATAATATATATATATATGATAATATATATTATCATTTATTTAATAAATGATACTATATATATATATATATATATATATATATATATATATATATATATATATATATATAATAAATGAGAAGAAAAATTCAAATTCTGTAAATTAGAATTTAAAACAATTTATATTTGACAAGGAATACAAGTTGAAATCTTAAAATTTTCCTTATTCCATGGAATTTCAAAGATTGGCTCTGGTCCTCAGAGGAAAGTAGTTAGCACAATAATATTCATAGGCAAGCAATAATTTTGCTGATTAGCACACAAATTGAAAACTACAAAATATGAGAGAAGTCATATTTGGATAAAGGTTGATAATAATGCAGAAGTGTATAGATTAAAAGGCTGAAGAAAAAGTTAAAGAATGTGGTACAATCTAAAGAAAATATTGATTGGTTAGATGTAAAAATGCAAGTGAAATAGTCCAATAGTAATTGTAATAATCTAAGTGGTTGATTGGTAAATGTGAGCAAATTTCAAATGCAAAGATGGCTTCTTAATAGTGAAATCATGGAAAAAGATTCTGAGTAAAAAAGTTACAAAATTATTCAGTTTGTAAACTTGAATTTTTAAAAATATATATATATATATATATATATATATATATATATATATATATATATATATATATTAGTTAAATGAGAGTTAGAATAATCAAATATATTCTCATATACATAACATATTTTCATAAATGTCCAACAAAGCAGAAGTGCTTCAAATCTAATAGCTTCTTCCCTAGAATAGCTAGATTTTGGAATTCTTTTCCTGCTACCTGCTCCCCTAACTGTACTGATATGCAGAAGTTCAAATGTAATGTAAACCAACATCTTAATCTTTTTGCCAATTAGTAGCACCTTACATTCAAGTGGCAATATGTCCTGTTTGGGATGAAGGTGAGTAAAAAGAAAAAAAATCTATATTCTTCGCTTTTTTTTTGGATGAAAATTAGCTTCAATTATTTATTAAAAATTTAATTATTAGAGTATTTTTTTTTTTTTGGAAAGGTAAAATCTTTTTTCAC
The DNA here is from genome assembly GCF_053919585.1 of Euprymna scolopes. Lineage (NCBI taxonomy): Eukaryota > Metazoa > Mollusca > Cephalopoda > Sepiida > Sepiolidae > Euprymna > Euprymna scolopes. Next base: position 17,773,061 of record NC_136487.1, read on the forward strand.
TTATAGACTACAAAACTACAATTTCACAAAATTAAAACCGTTCTAAACTAATGTGAGTTCTGTTTTCACTATAGTTAAATGTTTTTGTCCTTTTTAAAGAGTTCTTGGAGGAGCATGACCCCTGATGCACACCATGATTTTACCTCTGATTTTCATGAGATTTAAAGCAATAATAACAGACAAAAAAGTATGTCAAATACACAATTTTTTTAAAATTTACTAAAAATATTAAAAAAACAAAAAAAGTATACAAATCTAAACAGACTTGCATTCATGAATATCCGCGGGCTAATTTAGATGATGTTGAATAAACTGCCCAGATATTAACCACTTTAATATGCCTGGTTATCTCCCATAAGGACTCAGACAAACATATGCACAGACTTAAGGTCTATATTTGACCCCCCCCCATGACTAGAGAATCAAAACTAGAATCAGACAACCAGGCCTTCATGTTCTTTAGATATAAACTGCAACATAGCATTAGCTACTTATATTTTCTTTACAGTCTCCCTCGACCCAGGACTGTACTCTAATTAACCAAGTCTCTGACAGCATAGACACAGCACTCTCTTGATACTAGCATGCAAGTACATGTATTTGGTGACTTTCATGTCCACCACACTAATTGGCTTGGTTTCTCTATTTATATAGATGCACAACACATAGCTTCTCTATATCTCATTCCCTATCACAGACATTTATGTTTCCGACCCAATTCCCAGATCGACAAGATCAACAAGCCTCACTTCTAGATCGATTTCTGACCACAGTTAAAAATGATTGTGTAATGAATGCCCATAGCTCACTTGGGAATGCTAATCACACTGTAATAATGGTAGAAATCACCCTAAACGCTCGACTCAAAGCTGAAGAATCATTGCTCAAAACAACAAGGTACTATAAGAAGGGATCTAATCAGAGATGCCCCATGGGGAAATATCTTTTCTCTTCATGCAGAACAGTGCGCAAAAGAGACCACTGAATGATTCAAAGCGGCAATTGAAGCACATGTTCCCACATGGAAGTTCTATAGCAAACCCAACTTTCCTCCATGGTTTACTTCTACTTGCATAACTACCATTGCTCATGCATACTGCATATTTATCCAACATAAGTCCAGTACAAACAGGAAAAAAGTATACAGAAGCTGGAAGCAATTGTAAGAAAGAAATAGCAAATGCTAAGAGAGAAAATTAGGAACCCGTGATTTCTGGAAAATCTACAAAAACGTAGTAAATAATGGGCAATCAACAATCACAAGGTTGTTTGCACAGCAACCGAGAAGGATAACAGTCAGTTTACCTCAAACTCTACAAATCACTCCCTTCCTGATTTTCCTTTTCAGACAGAAACCACACTAGATGATTTAGAAATCACCCTTTCTCAAGTACATGATATCATAAAAAACCTAGACACCTCAAAAGCATGTGGACCAGATCACATCTCCGTTATACTATAAAAAAAATGCTCTGCTGAGGTTGCTCCAGTTCTCTCCAAACTTTTCAACAAATGCCTTAATGAATCTTGCTTTCCTGACTATTGGGAAACTACTTCTGTGGTACCAGTTTACAAGAATTCTGGCAAAAGAACTGACAGTTAAATTATCACCCCATTAGCCTCCTCCCTCTTTTCACCAAAATATTTGAGTCCATAATTAATCAAGCTCTAGTCCACCACTTTACAATTGCTAAACTTCTGTCCAACCAACAATATTCTACTGCAGATATCCTAACTGTAATCTCTGAACATATTTACCATATACTGGATAAAGCAAAGGAAGGTAGAGCGATAGCCCTAGATATATCTAAGGCTTTTGACAAGGTATGGCGCGATGGTCTTCTCAGAAAAATCAGATCATATGATATTACTGGATGAATACTTAACATAATTAAATCATCCTTAAATAAGAGAAGAATCCAGGTTGTCCTCGATGGTTGTACATCAAAACAATATGATATACATGCGGGTGTACCTCAGGGGTTGATCCTTGGACCTTTATTATTCCTGATATTCATTCATAAATGACCTTCCTGATAAAATTGTCTCTGAGATGGGTATATTTGCTGACACCATGCTCTATAACAGGCAAGCAGAGAAAACAAATGAACGCATATCTAAGACAACAGCAGAAACCCTAGAGGAAGATCTTCAGTCTGTAGTTAAATGGGGACAAAAATGGATGGTGACATTCAATGTTGCCAACACTAAGCTTGTTTCCTTTAATAGTTAATTACTTTCTCAACCACCAATAGCTATGGCTAAAGACATATTACCTGAAAGTACTTCGTTCAAACTCCTCGGCTTTATGTTCACAGGGAACATGAGTTGGAACAGATACATCGAGGGCATTGTCGCGGTTGCTGCGAGGAAGGTGGGCTCTCTCTACTGTGGTGCTAAGAAGTTACTTACGCCTAAAAATATCCTGTACCTCTACAAGGGGCCAGAACCGGGTCCGTTGGAGAAGCATCGTTGCGGCCCTATGCTTCCTCAAGGAATCAAGAGGCCTAAACAAACCTTTACAAGGTCACAATTCACCCATGTGTGGAGTATTGTTGTCATATTTGGGATGGTGCATCTGCTAGTAGTCTCTCACACCTGGACAGCATTTAAAAACACAGTCGCCAACCTATTAGGTTCCGAACTGTCAGCTAGGTTTCAGCCTCTCTCCTATCGACAAAATGTTGCATCTCTCTGCCTGTTTTACAAATATTTTAATGGTAGATGCTCCAATGTACTACAAGCCCTTGTACGCCCTCGACATAACTACCCCCGACAAGCAGCAAAATCCCATTTCTATACAGTAGAGACCTTCAGATACCAGAAAGCTTTCTACTCTAACAGTGTTTTCCCCAGAACTGCTAGATTTTGAAATTCCCTTCCAGATTCCTGCTTCCCCAACTGTACAGACATGCAGGAGTTCATGTGTTATGTAAACAGACATCTTGCTGCTCAACTCCCTACATAGTATCCCTGCAATTTATGTTTCTGATAGTAGCCCCCTACATTAAAGTGGCACTGTTCCTTGTTTGGAGTGAAAATGTAATAAAACAAAATCATTTTTCATAATTTCAATCATGCAATCTCTACTTTTATCCAGTTTTTATCATGCAATGTTTTTGATTTCTTTGATGTACTTTTTAGATTTTATCTCTTGTGCTAAGGTTTCCAAGGATGATTATAAACCTATCTTGGGATAGGGTTAATAAGTCTCACCTCAATTAAGAAGAAAAAAAACAAAAATGTTTAAAAAAGAAAATGTTTTTATTTAGAATTCAACTTAATTAAAAATACAAAACTATAGAAAAATCTTTATGATGTACATACCCATCATAGGTCGAAAACGTCATATTCCAAAAATCACATAAATTAATCAAGAAGTTTTATTTTTATAAAGATATATATTTTTTTAAATTTAACACAATTAATGTAAAATCGTTTGAATTACTGTGAAGTTATCTATCCCTTTTTTTTTTTAATGTACTTCAATTTCATAGACAGTGCCTTTTTGCTTATTTATAAAATTTTATTTTCTTAGTTAAAAATAAAACCACTTACATAATTTTTGCAATATGACATTTTCAATCTATGACAAGTATGTACATCAAAGATTTTTCTGTAGTTTTGTTTTTTGAATTCTAAATAAGAACCAAAAAATGTAATTAAAAGAAAAGAATAACTTCTGAAAGTTTCATTAATGTGAAGAAACATTTTTGAATGCCAATGTTTTTCATGGTTAAATCTCCTTACCTTGTACTTTTGTAAGATTTTGGATTCCAGATGCAATAAAGGAACAATGACATTCTCCATTTTGCTGATGTCCGTGTGCCACTGAATCTGTTGGAAAATTGTTTGCGAACAACGAAGAATCTGAAATAAGACAACATTTATTATATACATTTATTATGACCAATAAAAAATGTTTTGGTTCTGAATTTTTTAAATAAGAATTACTTGGATTTTCGAATTACTGCGTTTTGTTTGTTTTTTGTTTTTTTTACACCAATTTGACCCTAATCAGTTATTCTATGGATTAAATATGGAAGAAAGAATTTTAAAATGATATTGTCACCCATTTTTAATTTGTATTCTTTGGATTTTCCAGACTACTGTTTTCATCTTGAATGTTATTTTCACAACATTTTGGTCAATGTAACTTATGACTTTCTTCAAGTGTTCTCGTCAAACTTGTCGAATTCAGGAATTTGCACTGAATTTCAAACAGAACCCTTTATTTAATCCATAGGAGTAGCATGCTTTCGTTCTGTCAGTCACAATCCATGGCACATTGGATAGAATACTTGGTAAAATTCAGTCGTAAAAGTTACTTTTCTGGATATTGAAGGTTCAATCCTCAGTATAGGTAACACCCAAAATACAATTGGATTTTTACCCAGTTGTTGCTGACAGAATGAGAGTATCCTACCTCCACCGATTCAACAAACGGTTCCATTTGAAATTCCGTGCAGATTTGAGTTTGACAGAAAGATTCTAGAGTTTGACAAGATACACCTTGAAAAAAGTCGGAGATTACATTGACCAAAACGTTGTGAAAATAAACAGTAGTCCAGAAAATTCCAAATAATTCAAATTAAAAATGGATGACAATTAACTTTCTAAATTCTTTCTTCCATATTTAATCCATAGAATAACCGATTAGGGTCAAATTGGAGAAAAAAAATTGAATGTTCATTGTGACTAGTATAAGTTTTAGGATTAGCTTTGGTAAAAATTGAAAATTGCAAAATAAAGGTAAAGAAAATCATACGAGATTTGAATATAAGAAATAAAGATTTTTTTTAAGAAATTTTTATTTATAAAGGAGTAATAGATTATCAAGGCCCAGAAGCTACTCGAGGATAAGGGTTACTGAGAGAACACCATGATAATCAGTAATGGTGGAAATTGAGTAGAAATTGATTATTCAAGATGACCACTCAACAAAATTTTTATATGCTGGACTTAACAACCATGTTATAATCAGCTGGGAAGCAGTTTTGTAGTATTGTGTTCCATAGATAACAGTTCCGGGGTGGAAAAAAACTCTGGTCATGGAATTTTTTGTTTAGTTTTAGGCACAAGGGAAATTGTTGGCAGTGGTTGTAGCTAAACGAGTGTTTGCCATGAATGTTTTTCGAGGGGGGGACCATAGAGTGAAGCTCAGTCGAACACTTTTCATGGAAATAAGGACAGATCAGAGATAAACTTGTTTGTGTGCAAGAAGCACAAGGTAATTGAGACAGATAAGAACTCAAATGTGGAGAAAATATGTTTGGATGGAAAAGTTGTCGAGGTTGTTGAAAAGTTTTGTTGCCATCGGAGCACAGGTTGGAGCAGGTTCTAGTGTGATTGTAAAAGTGAGGAGTGGATGGAATAAGTTCAAGGAACTTCATCAGAGCACCTGCTCCACCATGTGCTCCAATACTATCACCATGTTAACAAAACTTGACGACCTCAATGGCTTTGCAATCCAGATGTGAGTTGTCATCCATCTCCTTGATTGTTTTACACTTTTCTTTTTATAGTTTTATGGAGATACATTCATATCCTAAACAAATACCACGAATGAATATCTACAAATGAACGAATGAATATCTACAAATATTAACAACTTGAAAACATAACATCTTTTTTTAAAAAAAAAAAGGCAGTAGACAACCCAAACAGAACTGCAAAAAAGCAGTAAAAGAAAAAATGTACAAAGAGAATAGAAAGTGGATTTTGGGTTTACTTTCGGCCATCGTATAACTCGTTTCTCTTATTTTCTCCTTTAGTCCTCACATTCCATGAATGAGTGATGTTTTTGACAAAGAGGGAAGAATCGCTGCTTTCTATGTCAGAATCTATTTCATCTAACAATGTTTGCAAGTTTTTGACCTTGAAATAGTTCTTTTTTTTTTTTTTTAGCTTCTTACGTCGAGTGGTTTCATGCTACGTCTGGAGCGATTTCCATAAATTTAAAAAAAAAAGAAAGTAAAAAACAAGCCGTACATCACATTGTGGGTTGATGAACTTTGTTTGGTATTCATCTTTCATTTTGTTACCATAAAACAGAGAAAGGGCCACGTCAACTGTGCTCTTTAGACGCATCGGATTTGTCAGTGCCGTCTCTATTGTCTGCAGAAAAGAAAAGGAAAATTAGTTAAATATTTCAAATGAAAAATTAGCTCCCGGTTTAACTGGAATTTAATAGAATATGTTCTGATGAACTCATAACACTTGTATCCCCTCGATATGCATACTCCTGACTAAAAGAGCAAAATCCCACCCTTTCACTGTTGAGGTTCCTACATACCTGAAAGCCTTCAACTCAAACAGTTTCTTTCCTCAGGCTACTTGACTTTGGAATTCCCTTTCTGTTTCCTGCTTTCTTGACTGTACTAACCTGCTGAAATTTAAATGTAATGTGAACAGACATCTCGCTGCTTAACTTTCACAGTCTCCTGGTAGGTACAATCCCAAACAGTAACTGCGTATGTTCCAAGTGGCAGTATCCCTTATTTGGATTGAAAAAGAGTAAAAATAAGGTTGAGTAATCTATCGTTACTCTTCACATCAACTATTCATGTGACAACGATGTTGCCATGGCAATAAACATCGAATTGTGGATTTCTCCATCAATCTACCCAGCATTCAATTAAAGCTCTAACCTCCTAACTTCAATTGTTATAGCTCTTTATTACTATATCTTTTATACCAATTGCAATAAGGGGACATACTAGAGAGACTAGTACCTAGTTTCATCTAAGATTTGATAACCATCGAAAAGCGATTCACGGCAACTTGACTCATTTATCAGTCGGACAGCATTACGATTTACTAAACAATAATATAAAAATCATTTTATTACAAGCTTTAGTTCCATGCATTAAAGTACACAACAGAGCCAACATGGACAGTATAGAAGTCATACTCGCCACCACACAACTGCGATGGACTGGATATGTGGCCAGATTGGAAAACAATCGCATACCAAAAATCCTGTTGTATGGAGAATTGGAAAATCAGTACAAAAAGATTGGTGGGCAGAAACTCTGCTACAAGGATGTGATAAAGCGCCACTTAAAGGCAATGAATATGAACACGAAAAACTGGGAAGAGCTAGCAGCAGACCGAAGTTGATGGTGTAGTAGCCTTCACAAATGAAAGGCAGAAATAGAAGCAAAAATAAAGGACAGGTCTGAACACAAACATTACAGAAGGTACAACCTTGGTAACTATGCATGCACTACTTATGGGAAAACTTTTCATACTGAGCGTGGAATGCTACAACACTGTAAGATAAAGCACCGAGACCATGACTAGTCATCTTCAGCTATGATGATGATGATGATGTAGTTCCATTACAACAGTTCAGAAAAACTAAACTAAATTTCACGTACAAACTCATTCGTGAATTCAAACATACAAAAACTACTGTATTATTTGGATTATTCAGATTACTGTTCACATCTTCAGTGTTATTCTCAGTGTTCTGGCCGATGTAACCTCTGACTTTCTTCAGGTGTATCTTGTGTAACGTAATCCATGACTTGGATTATGTAATTAAAAATCGAAATATTTAATTTCGGGCCAACGAGAAATGTATTGTTTTGTTTTTTTTGTTATTTTATTATTTTATCAAAAAGGCAAATGAACGTAGTTCCAAGAGAGAGAGAAAAAGAGAGTATAGGAAAAAAGAGGAAGAGGCTAAACCTAAAGAGAGAGAGAGAGAGACAGTGAGTATAGGGAAGAAGGAGAGAGAGGTGAGCAAAGCCTTTTGATACGCAAGCTAGCGAGATGACTGGGTCATTTGACCAGAAACCCACGTGCGGGTTGCTAGGCAACGAAGAATAAAAGAAAGAAAGGGGCTTAGAAGGATACTGAGAAGAGAGAGAGACAAAGAAAAAAAAAAGAGAAAAGGCCTTTTTGGTACAACAGTAGCCGCTGGCCGTGTTGCCAGACAGATGTGTGAAAGTCCTACCCCAGCGACAGAGGCAGCGATGCCGTCGAGATAGGAGATATCGACCCCCCCATCAACAGCGAAAGGAGATAACGCCTGGGAGAAGCTCCACCAATAGCGAAAGAAATGAATTAATGCTTGGGAGAACAAGCTGGCGTTGTCGGAATATCGGATGTTAACGAACACAGGAGACGTGATATTCCGAGAATAACCCAAAACAGTGGATGGATACGACAAAGGAACACTGCGTGCTGTGAACTACTGCCCAAAGCAAATAAAATGAAGGTTAAAGCTTGCTTTTAAAGTAGAAAGAAAAAATAAGTAAGAGAAAAGAAGCATAAAAAAAAACATAAGTTACCTCTCTTCCATATATTTAAGTCAACGAGTTCATATTGCCATTATTTAGTTTGGACTGATACATTTTTTTTGTTTTGATATATTTCCTGTTGGCATCTCGAATAGTAGACAAAGGTATTCCTCCCATCTTTATAGTTTGTTCTTTTTTATTTTCACTTAATTGCATTATTCCTCCCCTACCATAGTTAGTTCATCGTTGTATAATAAAATTTAGATTCGAAACTATTACCACTGGTGTTTTTGCTTCGTTCCTTCTCGCGTGTTGTCGTGTTCGGTTCCCATGTCTCATGCCTTTATTTTTGTCTGTGTCACATTTGCGATAAAATACTGGGATCTTGCTTTCCCGAAAATTCTATCATACCCCTATGTTTAGTTGTTGCTTAAATCCCCACCTTTTATTGCATGTGTTACACTTGTTGAACTTGAGGATTTGTATGGAATCTTCAAATGAAACCCTTTATTTAATTTACAGAGGTAGTATGCGCTCATGGATATAAATAAAGGATTCTGTTCAAAATTTTGTGTTGATTTACGAGTTTGGCAAAATACAAATGTTGTGCGAATAATACTCAAGATGAGAACTGTAGTCCAAATAATCCATATCTCAAAAATTCAGAAACATAGGAATACTACAGTTGTAATGTTCTCGTTACATTTTAACACTCGGACCCAACACGTTGTGTCTGAGACAGTCACAAAAATATTCGATTGCACTCTTTTCAGTTTTAACAAAAAGCATTTATTATTGTTACTTTCCAAAGAACGCCTGCATTTTGTGCCCATTTTTTTCTGTTTTTCTTTTACTTCTTTTCGTCCACTGTGACATCACTTCACACACTGGCTTGGTCATTTGCATTTGTGTCATGCAGCTGCTGCTGCTAACAAGCATCAGTGACTCTAATACACATTATTATAAATTTTTTTAACTGCTTCCCTTGAAAGCCCCACTCCCCAAACTTTTTTTTTCAATGATAAAAATAAAAAAATACAACTTACCAAGTCATTGACGATTTTCTCAAAATAAAATTTCTGGTCGTCTGTCTCAGAAGTCAAAAGAATCATTCCCATCGTTAATCCGATTTGCTTAATCAACGAATCGATGCGTAGAGAGGTTTTATCATCCACGTCAAACGTTGAAGTCGTCTTATCGTGACCATCAAGCGATACAACATCCTGATTATCATTGTCGGAATGACCTCTGCTGTTATTGGCTGTCTGTTTAGTGAGAAACGTGCAAATGAGTTGGTGTAGGGTGTGCCAAAGGTCTTTTTTTGTTTTGGAACTCAAGAGTTGGGCAGTATGACTTTGGTTGAGAGAAGTGAAATAAAACTGTACGGACAGAAGAAGTAGAGAGAGATCTTCCTGGAAAAAAAAGAGAAAACTAAACAAGATTTTTAAAAAAGTGTCTCGTTTATATTAGTGATCTTTTAAACCAAAGCATTTTACATGAAATCATTATTACGCAATGTTTTCACCTGAAATGCTGTGTCATGCCGAAATTAGTATAACTTCCAAAAATTACGAAAAATGATCGAGTAGAAAAATAATTACAGGTAAAAATGAAAATTTTATATTTTAATGTTGAAGAGTTCGCAAAATCCAAAAGGTAACTGTAACTGATAATTTTGACTAAATCATCTGTACCGCCATCTTTAATCCAGATATCTGGAACCGTATTTGCGACTGGTTTTTATTTAAAATACTTCTAGCACATCATCCAGTGGATCATTTTTCATAATTTTTGGAATTTATACTAATTTCACCATGACACATACATACATAATGCTTTCACCTGAAATGCAACTGTTTAAAAGATGACCAATACAAACAAGCACCAAAAAATTTTTAACGATTTTCAAGACATGAAAAAACAGCAATAAAGAAATATACTTGTTGAATTATATAATCCTTATTTAATTGCCTTTCTGCAAGGACAGAGTTTTTAATGTGGAGAAAAGAATCCATCTCTCCAAAAAAAAGAAGCATTCTTGATTGGGATAAAAATGTAAAAAATTATTTCAGTTTAGAAGAATTTTTCTCTAATGACCGAGAACAGAAAAAATAACATGAAAACAGATAATACACTTTGCTCCTGGCCAAAGGACCAACCAATCTTTGCAAAATTAAAAGTTTTAACTAAAATAGTAACTTTTGCTATTAAGCAATTGAGTGCAGGTGTGCTTCTTTTTTTTCTTCTTTTTTTTCTTCTTGATGATCATGATGATGATCATGTTGTCATACCAGTTTCTGTTAGATCAACAAAGTTAAGCATTGCTGAGCCTGGTCAGTATTAAATTGGGTGACCATTCATGAATACTACGTGCTGTAAGTGCTCTTCGCTTACTGTAACATTGTTTCCAGTTGTCGTGGACTTCTTCTTGCAACTGGAATTAAGCAATGCTGACTCAGGAGAGAGAAATAGTTAGAGATTGTGCAATTCTTGCTTCACAATTCAGTGTGTGTGTTATCCATCATCTCTCCTGGACGATCAGATGGTCATCGTTGTTCTGATAGATGAACATCCACAATGGCATTCGCCCTAGTTGGGTTGAACTGGTTTCTTCTTTGCCCTACATCACAAATCATGGCGACCCTGTACTGTGGTCTGGATGTAAAGCTTGATTTGGTATTCAATGTAAAATCCAGCAAAAGCAATTATTGTTGAAAACTTTGAACCTACATAGTGCAAAAATAAATATAACTGATCCTGAACTCTGATTTGAACTCTGATTCCCAATTTCAAATAATATTAAGTCACTTGTACATACATGGCAAATTGAACCTAAAAAAGGTGTTTAAACAAATGTCACGTCCTTGTACGCATATACCTACCTCATGAAGTAAATTTTCATAACAACAAATGGATATTTTTGGCCACAATTTGTTCACAAAATCTTTATCTGAATCTGGTAGCGAATTCTGGTAATTCAGAATCGAGTTATAAGCTGCAAGGAGTGGAGGCGGCAGCTTGTTACTGATGTATGTGCTTTTCTCCAAAATGCTTCTGGATAACTGACCCAGAAAACCAACAACCTCTTCTTTAACGTTTGCCTTCCACATACAAACATGGATTTTCTGTAACAAAAAACACATTCAATTCAGATTTTCAAAATGATTGCCAAAAAAAACAATCGCGCGACATTTTAGATTTTTAACATTTAAAATCCCAATCACATTTATATATTCATTTTCTTAATTAATGTAAAGATAGAAGTTGTTTTTTTTTTACTTGGGAGTCGTATTATCAAGGCCCAGACACAACTCTAGGATAAGTGTTAATGATTGTTAGGTATATGGTGAGACAGCACTGTGATGATCAATAATGGTGGAACTTAGGTAGGGTTTAATTATATAAGAGGATGACTCAATAAGAACTTATTTACATTAGACTTAAAAATGAACATGTTATAGTTAGTTGAGAAGCAACCTCATGGTATTGTGCCCCACAGATGGACAGTCCTAAGAAAGAAACGCTGCTCATGGAATTTTTGTTTAATTTTAGGTACAGATAGAAAATGAAGGAAATTGTTGACAGTTGTTGTAGTTAGACGAGTATTTATTCTGAAAGTTTTACAGGAGGGGGGGGGGCATAGATTGAAGCTCAATCAAACACCTACCATAAAAGTAATGATAGAGTAGAGATAGAAAATGATGTCATACAACAAGGGTTAAATAAACTGTTTTCTCATCGTCTAGTAAAAGAATGAGGAAAGTTCAGATAGAATATAAGAACAATCTAGAATCTTACATAAAGATTTTGTCTGTCAATCACAACGTTTTTTAATAATAAAATTTCAACAATTAAAACCAATGCCATGATCAGAAATCAGAACTGATCCCTTGATATTTTCAGTTTGAGGTTCTATCAACTAAGCTGTTTGGACTTATAAATAGAGCTTAAATCATTACCTTAACCAAATCATCATAGCTTTTGTAAGACATTATAGATTTATGATTTATGTCAAGTTTCAAAACATGAATTTAAACATACAATAATAAAAACTATAGGCGTATTTAAACATACAATAATAAAAACTATAGGCGTAAGGCGAAATTGGAGTAAATTTTAATAAATTTATCATATATCAGTCATATAAGACGACTGCTAAATCACGAAATCATGTTTCTTTTGCCTAGGCTAGAGATTGCAAAACCTGGTATCATATGAAATATTGGTTTAAAAGATGATTTTTTAACTTTAAGGGTCGTCTTATACGCCGAAATATACGGTAAATGAATGGCTAAACATGTATTCCATACTATTATGTAAAAGGAACTTTGTGTGTGTGTGAGTGAAGGTTCATTTCCTATGAACTTAAAAATGGTTGGGCCAATTTTTAGGAAATTTCAAATGAAGGTACTTTATGTGCCTGACAATGTTCTTAGATAGGTTTTGTATCAGAATGTTTTCGATAAGTATCAATAACCAAAATAATCTGATGAAAAAAGGAACAGGCGATTTTGATCAAAGTGAACAACTTATAAAACCTAACATTACAAATGGATTTGAGAAGTTTTATTACCACAGAAACAAAAAAACTCACCCTTATAAAATAAACAGTAGGTTCTTTGATATGACGGAGGTGCCTTCGAAATGAATATTTGTTTAAAGCACAACTGAAGCATGATACTTGATTTTGCATTTTAAATTTTAATTCAAGCCATTGCATATAAAATAATTTTATAAAATCAACAGTAGGTTCTCTACAGTGTAATGTAGACTACAATGTATTGTGGACTAAGTAACTGCAGGGAGGCATGTAAAGCTCCCTCTCAGTGCACCACGATGAGCCCCCAACTAGAGTAGGCAATCAAATTATTTGTTTGAAAAATAGGCAATTTCACTGATTTCGATGAAGATAAAAATATAGGAGTATGAAACATGCATTGATCATCATTCAATCCCAGATAACGTTGGGTCTCCCTGCTAGTCTATATATCTATAAAAGTGAACGTGTCTGTCTGTCTGTGTGTCTGTCTGTCTGTCTGTGTACATTTCCCTACGCAATAACTCTGTCAATCTTTAGTCTATAGACTCGAAATTTGAAATACCGGGTACTGAGATTTGGGAAAATCGATGTGACGGGTGTCAGCCAGAAATTTGGCTGTTAAGGGGTAAAATTTCAACGATTTGACCTTTAAGAACTCTACCAAACTCCTCCGACAATTTTGGGTCTAGACACTTGAAATTTTAGATTTAGGTTCCTTGAACATGGATCTAACTTAATAAAGTGATTTGAGCCCGAAACAATAAATTTTAAGGGGTCATAATAGGGGTCAAAGTTTTAAAAAATTAACCATTTTTTTGTTTTTTTGCTTTTTTTGCACAGCATACACCTCCAAACACCCGAGCAACGCCGGGCACCCCTGTTAGTTATCAATAAAATTGAAAATTTACTTTGCTTTAACTACATATTGGCATTGAAAACAATTTAATAGTCAATATATATGAGAATTTTGGCCCATAATTCTAATCATAGCAATTTAATTTTTTTATTTTATTATATTAAAAAAAATGAATTCTCTTCAATATTCATTGCCATTTCAAAGTAAATAAAATATTTCAATCTGATTGGTCAATCTCTGAAGACAAAATAACCAGAGTTCATTAATTATCAAATAGAAATTAAGAAAGAAATAAAAATCATAAATAAAAACTGCCAATAGATTGATAATTTGACTAATAGAAGATGGTTTAATGTCTCCATTGTATTCCTCTAGACACTTCCAAATGAGAATTTGTTTATTTCTTTATAATTAGGGAACTAGGAAAACAAAGAAAAACATCCCTTCTTTTTCATCTCCATAAGGAGAGGCTGTTCAAGTGACGAAATGAAAGCGATAACAAACACACACAAAAAAAAAATGTACATACCTTCCCGATTGCTTCAGCCAAAAGTGTAGCAAGCAAATATTTGATAGAATATTTTTCTTCAAAAATTTCCATGTTTTGGGGGTTTTGGCTAAGCTTCTTGTGAGCCTTTTTCAAACCTTTACAAAGCTACAAAACAATAAATGTGGATGGAATAAAAAAAAAAAAAAAATTACTTGATCAGAAATGAGTGTACATGTTTCACATAAAAAGGAATGAAAAACATGGTGATAAAAAAAAAATACCTGGATACAAAATTTTGGTTCTCTAAACTATGACATGATAATGATATATTCGTACGCAGGTTGAGGTGTGTTTTTTTATATTAAAGATATTTAAAAACAAATATATGAAATCATGTAGCTATCTACCGCAGTTTGTTCAGCGGTCGCCGTCTTTTTTATTATTTTACTTTTTAAATCCCCAACAAGCCATATTGTCACTCGGAACATAAGGGCTATTATTTGGGATTGTGTCTAACAGGGAACTGTGGGGAGTTGAGCAGTGAGATGTCTGTTCACATTATATTTAGAGAAGCAGGAAACAAGGAGGGAATTTCAAAGTCATGCAGTCCATTAGAGAAAAAGGCTTTCATACATCCAGTAACCTCAACAATAAAGGGATGGGATTTTGCTGCTTGTTGGGCAATTCGGGAATATGTACATCGAGGGGACACAAGTGCTAAGAGTTCATCAGAGCACATTCCATCTAAGTATTTTATTCCATTTAATAGGGATGCAACATTGCGGTGATGGAACAGAGGTTAGAGATTCGTAAATAATGCAGGACCTATTAGGTTGGAGACTCTTTTTTGGACCCTATCTAAGAGTGAGAGACTAGTGATAGATGCACCAGCCCAGATATGGCGACAATACTCTATGCATGGGCGAATTGTAGCATTGAAGAGATATTACGATACACTCAGGTATGAGTAATTTTCTAGCATGGTATAGAGAGCCTGCCTATTTTTGCAGCAATTTTGAAAATTTTTTGAACCCTGTCTAAGAGCAAGAATACTCCATGTATGGGTGAATGATAACTTTGTAAAGATATAGGATACTCTCTGGAACAAGTAATTTTCTAGATTTCCTTTTGACGTTTATTGCATTAATAGGAGTCAATTAATAGGGGTCAATCCTAAAACAATGAAATATTAGCAAAACGAGATGGAGCCATTTATTTTTATAGGGAATGCAAAGTAATGCCCCAGCCATTTTTTTTTTCTGGTATTCAATTTATCACCAGCCAAAACAAATTTGGGGACTTTTTTTTATCATCAGCCAAAACAAATTTGGGGACTTTTTTTTATCATCAGCCAAAACAAATTTGGGGACTTTTTTTTATCATCAGCCAAAACAAATTTTGGGGCTTTTTTTTATCATCAGCCAAAACAAATTTGGGGACTTTTTTATCATCAGCCAAAACAAATTTGGGGACTTTTTTTTTTAAAGCTTTCTGGGACAGCTGTCAAATTTGGGCGACCCGAGTGTTCAACATCATTTGTGTCTGTATACCTATATTTAAAGTCAACATAAAACCTCTTAACTGTTGTTTCCAACAGAACAGCTGAAACCAATTCAGCTTAACAAAATTCTGTTTACAAAGTTATCCATAATTGTTATGATTATTTCCAAATAATACATCAGATTTTTTATTTCAAATATTTTTTACTTGAAATTGTATTGTGCAAATAAGTGTTATAAAAAGAATATTCTTTACACTTTGAAAAAAAAAAGGTTCTTGTCCAGAATTCCCCCGATATTAAAAAAACAAAATATAAAGAAAAAAACTACATGATGTCCATACCTGTGACAAAATAAAAATATCATATTCTAAAGATCATGTAAATTGGTCAAGTAGTTTTATTTTTATATAGAAAATCATTTTGAAGCGATTAATGGGAATTTGTAGGCATTACAATATAAATCTCATAAGTACGAATTCTTGTTGAGTGATCTCTCATTTTTTTCTTGAGATTTCTTTTCAAAATGATGGGCAAGACAGTCACTTCTCCGATACTCATAAAATTTAATTTGCTTATTTAAAAATAAAATTGCTTGATCCATTTGTGAGATTTTTGGAATATGATATTTTGATCCTGTACATCATACAAATGTTTCTTAAATTTTCACTTTTTTAATTCTGGACAACAAATAAAAAATAATATTTACTTTTAAGTCAAACATTAGCTTTGAAAATTTAATCTTATCAGTAATTTATTTTAATAACTTGAAAAAATTTTAATTTTTACTCATAAACATTTTATTTTAAATCTGTATGTCACACACTAAGCAACAGCCGAAGAAATAGCAATGATAACCCTCCATCCCATCCGGAGAAGGTAATACTTGAGCGGATGGCCTTCAAATATCAAATTAGGGAGCAAGTCCACAGTTCAACTTAAATAAAATAACAAAAAATGCAGAAAAAATCTGTATGATTTACGTACTCATCCTGGAATGAAAATGTCATATTCCAAAAATCAGGTAAATTGATTAAATATTTTTTTATAAAGAAAATTATTTCTAAACAATTTAAAGCAATTGATATGAAATTGTTAGCATTACAAGGTTGATGTTGCAAGTTTGAATTATTATGGAATTATCTGCCTTTATTTTATTTTTCCAAGATGATTATGTGAGGCAGTCTCTTTTCTTACTCATAAAATTTGATTTTCTTAGTTAAAAAACAAGACTACTTGATCAATTTAAATAACTTTTTGGAATATGACACATTTATTCCATGATGGGTGCGTACATCATAAAAACTTTTCTGTATTTTTGTTTTTCTAAATTAAGTTGAATTCTGAACAAGAACCCAAATTAGTGACTGGAAAGAAAATAAAATAAATCAGATAAAAATAAGTGCCTTTTGACGAACGTCACAAGACGCTTACATCATAATGATTATAATGTCAAAACACTTCAATTTAAAGTGTTATTTTAACCAAGTATGTTACTAAATTTATATAATCTCTTTGCCCGGCCAATGCTGAGTAGCCTTGCTAGTAAGTCTATAAAAAGCATATCTTACCTTTAAAATATATGACTGTAGAGCAGGAAAAGTCTTTGGTTCATTGACAAGCATAAAAAAGGCTCCTTTAATCAGTTGATGAATTGAGGTTAAAAGCGATACTGTATGAACTCCGACCTGAATGATTAGAAAGTCAATAAATTTTTTTTATATGTAGAGAATAAACTGACCTATGTAAGGTCAATATGAAACATTAAAGGTTTCATTCATTTATTATGAAATAAAATAATTTTTTAATTCTTCCATTGGCCCTATTTTTTTATTTTTGAATACATAGAGACGAAGCAGTCAATCGTTGATCATAAATATGACTGAAGCTAATAGTTTTTTGCTATGATTGCAAAAGTAACAATGTTGTTTGTCCATCAATCAGTTAATATATGCTAGAATTTTGGTCCATAATTTTAATAATATGAATTGAATTTTTTTTTTATTTTATTATATTAATAATAAAAAAATATTTCTTTTCAATACTGTCATTTCAAAGTAAATAAAATAGTTCAGATCAGTTTCTCTCCGACGCATTTGAGACAACATGTGGTCAATCTCTTCTCTATTCAGACTAGTTCTTTTTGTTCAAGGAGACAAAATCTCTGCACATAACACAGTACTCAGTCCCGGGCCTAAGTAATAAAACAACTTTTAATCAAAATTCAACTTTATTCCTCAACATCGTTTCTCCTAGAGTTATACATGAATTCCAAAACTTCTCTATTGATTTAATGCTTCTTTTGTTGAATGATTTACTTTTGGCTTTTAATATGCATCAGTTTCTGTATCTCTTTCCCTGAAGCATTCTTTTGAAGTCTTCAAGCAGTCAGCAGTCACTGGTGGTCAGATTTAGAAAATAGGAATGCAGAATTGAGTCGAAGTGCAATCATGGAGTTTTATCATCGTTGCGATTGATTTACGGCGCAATGTCTTGATGAAAATCATTTTCTTCTTCTTTTGTATCTGTTTTTTAACAATTTCTTCCTTCAAACACACCAATAATGCTATAAAATATTTTATGGTTGTTTCGTTCACAAGATAATCAATGAACCTTCCACATTCCAAAATATGGCGGCCAAAATTTTCTGTTGATATTTGGTAGCTTTGAACGATCTTCACATATGTTTGTTCACTCAATGAAATAGGTCCATGTTTCATCCATTGTCATATATTGATGGAAACTCTTTTTTTGTTGCATCGAAGCAGTTGAAAACAATGTTCTGAATTATCAGCATGTTGTTTGTGATCGACTGTAAGAAAACACAGAACTCACTTTGAAAACAGCTTTCTCATTGACAAATGTCCACGCAAAATGTTAAATACACTTCAACTCCTCAGCAAATGCAAGCAATTCAATTTATCATCAGCCAAAACAAATTTTTTAGCTTTATGGGGCAACTGCTGAATATGGGCAACCTGAGTGTTCAACATAATTTGTGTCTGAACAACCATGTTTAAATCAACATAAAAACTCTTAACTGTTGTTTCTGACAGAGAAGAGTTCAAATAACATAAAATCATTGTTTTGATTGAACAGTATTTTTTCTAAAGCAATACTTTATTAACACAAGAAATTCAAAATTTTCCGTTGTTTTGAAAATTTGCCGCAGTACCTTTGCTTAAATAACAAATTTGTAATGTAATAATCTGATTGGGTTAAAATTTTTACATGCGCCATTTGAAGGTTAGTACTTTATAATTATGCATTTTCTTTTAATTAACAATGACATGTACATGTCATGCTGGAGACTTATTGAATGATGTGTTATAAGTCCGTTTTTCATATATTCACATATGATTAAAACATTTTTGATTATATTTATTCATGGATAAAGATTATAATAAATTTTACAAAAAATACTGAAAAAAATTACACAACAAATGTGACACAGAACTTAAATTGGGTGAAGTAAGATTGGAGTTGCTTATCATTTTGGTCTATTCTCATGAATATATATATATATATATATATATATATATATATATATATATATACAGCAAAATGGAATAATCTGCTTGGTGGTTAGTAAAATCCTTCCAAATCAATTGGGATAGAAATGAGTTGCTCACTATTTTCAAGTGTCTTCCACTGCCAAAAACAAGCGAGTCAGTTCTTTGGTGGGAGTGAGGCTTATCAGGGGTGTGAAAAGAATGTAGGGAAGGATATGTCTTCTGAGATAGTTGGCAGGTCAGGGCGTTAACAAAACAAAAATGGGGAGTGGGAATCCCAGAAGATCTCTAATAAAACAAAAAAAAAATGGCGACCTGGAGCTCATTTATAAGAGGCTTTGTTAACTGCTAAATGTATGTGCATATTTTGGCGTATTACTTTTAAACACAAGTAAATCCTGTTATATTTTTATAAGTTTGGTATTTTTCTTTTGCTTTTTGTTTATGTAATGGAGTGAAAAAAAGTGATAAATTGTTTTATTTAGATAAACGGGTCTCATCTTGAATTTTATTTTCACAAAGTTTGGACCAATGTAACCACCAATCTTCTTCAGGTGCAATGGATAAAGTGCTAAGTAAATCAATTCTAAGCAACAATCTCCTGGAGTCTGATGGTTCAATCTTTAGTATAGGCAATTAGTAAGGATAAAATTAAAAATTAATTAAAACTTCAGCTCTGTCATGGCTGATAGAACGAGAACAATCTATCTGTATGGATAAAATAAAAGGTTCAGTTCAAAATTCCTTGCAGATTTTTTAGTTTAATGAGATGCAGCTGAAAAAGGCCAGATATTACATCGGACAAAATGTTATGAGAATAGCATCCAAAACGAGATCCAGACAATTGCACTTAAGGGAACAACGAAGATACTAAAAAGAGCTCTCAGTTAGTTTCAATAAAAAGCAGGGCAATGTTGGCAGCTGGTTTGGCTGCCCAATACCCAACCTTACAATCTTTAAAAGAAGAAAATTAAATAAATAAAATAAAATAATTTTGTTACTTTGTTCGTTACTTACCGATCCATGCTTAACTTGGGTGAAACTCGTTTCAAGAAAATCAAAGAACGGCTCAGGTTTGAGATATAAGAATACAGAATGGTTGCCACTTGAGAGGAAAAGGGTATGAAGACAATCCATGCTGTGTTGAAGCGAAGTTAGGCACAACTGCTGTGATGGCTTCTTGCTAATTTCTGCAGCTACAAGTTCACTCATTGGATTACAAACCAACAAAACCTGCAGACCAAGGATGATACGAGTTTGGTCATTGGATGACAGAAATCGAAGTGGTAATCTCTGTAAGACCTGGCAGGGAAAGATAAAAAAAGAATCATTTGAGATAATAAAAATAGGCATCTATACAATAAGAGGTGGAGGTGTGTGTGTTCAACTTCACTAATCATGTATGCAAATTTAATTTTTATTGCTAGCTCACACAATTTCTATTTTTACCATTATTAAAAACAAATTTGGAGACTTTTTTAAAGCTTTTTGGGACAACTGTCGAATTTGAGTGTTCAGTATCATTTGTGTCTGTACAACCACATCTAAAGTCAACATAAAACCTCTTAACTGTTGTTTCCCACAGAAAGTCTAAATAACACTTATCAAGTCATTGTTTTGCTTGAACAGTATTTTTTCCCATCAGAAAATTCATTATTAAACACAGGAAATTCAGATTTTTCCTATTGGTTTGAAAAGAAGCTTAATCTTAATAATAACTGAAAATAAAAAGGTATGATATGAAAAGAATAATCACATATGAAAATTTAAATATGAGTAAACAGAAAATTTTAAATTACATTTTTTTTATATAATAATTATTGCCCATTAATAGAAAAAAAAATGATGGTTAAAATCAAAATGGATAAAGAAATAATAAATTAATCAGATTAATCGGTTATTTATACTATAATTGAGAATGGCTTATATGAGATTAATAAAGAACAATACAATAAAAGGAAAAAATTGAAAAAAGAAAAGAAAGATTTATATGAAGGAAGTTAAAAAAGATAAAAAAATATTTTTTTTGTTAACCTACTTTTTTCTTCTCTAAACAAAAGGAGGGAAGCCAGAATCTAACACAAACTTTCAACTTTTGCGTGGGTGTATGTGTAGAATTACACCCTTTATCTTTTTCTCTTCTTTTTGTTTTTTTAAAATGTAATGTCTGGGTACGATGTGGGGAGTTGGGCAGCAAGATGCCTGGGTAATTCAGGGTTTTTTTTTCATCTTTACTGAGTATTCAAACGTTTAAAAGAAGTAACTTGCATTGTCTGATAAGATCTTTAGTTATTTAGAATTAATTTATTTTTATTTTATTACATTTTCACCCCAAACAAGGTATATTGCTACATTGCTACTTTGATGTAGGGGACTACTATTAGGGACATAAGCTACAGGGGTACTATGTGGGGAGTTGGGCAGCAAGATGTTGGTTACACTTGATTTTCTGCATATCAGTAAAGTTGGGGAAGCAGAAACCTGGAAGGGAATTCCAAAGTCTAGCGGTTCTGGGGTAGAAACTACCGGAATAGAAGGCTCTCTTACATCTAGGGATCTCAACTGTGAAGGGGTGGGATTTTGCTGCTTGTCGGGTTTGTCGAGGGTGTTTACGTTGAGGGGGTACAAGTGCTTGCAGTTCGTCAGAGACTCCACCATTAAAGTACTTGTAGAACAGGCAGAGGGATGCTACATTTCGTTGATGGGACAGAGGCTGAAGCTTAGATGACAGTTCAGGACCTATTAGGTTGGTGACTTTTTTTTTAACCTTGTCTAGGTGTGAGAGACTAGTAGCAGATGCACCAGCCCAAATATGACAACAATACTCCATACATGGGCAAATGGTGGCCTTATAGAGGTACAGGATACTTTCGGGCGTTAGTAGCTTTCTAGCACGGTAGAGAGAACCTACCTTTTTTGCAGCGGTCCTGGCAATGCTCTCAATGTAATTTTTCCAACTCAGGTTTTCTGTGAACGTTAGGCCGAGGAGTTTAAAAGATGTACTTTCAGATAAAGAGTATTTGGCCATTGCTATTGGTGGTAGAGAAGGTTTCTTGTAGTTATTGAAGGAAACCAGCTTAGTCTTGGAGCATTGAATGTGACCATCCATTTTTGTCCCCATTCCACTACAGATTGGAGGTCGTCCTCTAGTGTTTCTGCCATTTCTTTAAATATATTTGTTTTCCTGTCATGTCTGTTATAGAGCGTGGTGTCATCAGCATATATACCCATCTCACAGACAATTTTGTCGGGGAGGTCATTTATGAATATTAGGAATAATAGACGTTCAAGAATAGATCTCTGAGGCACTCCCGCATTTATATCATATTGTTTAGATGTATGACCGTCGAGGACAACCTGGATTTTTCTCTTATCTAAGAAGGATTTAATTATGTTAAGTATTCTTCCAGTGATACCATATGATCTGATTTTCCTGAGAAGACTATGCCATACCCTGTCAAAAGCCTTAGATATATCTAGAGCTACCACTCTACCCTTCCCTGCTTTGTCAAGTGAATGGTATATACGCTCAGAGATTATAGTTAGGATGTCTGTTGTGGAACGGGCTTGCCTAAATCCATATTGTTGGTCTGTCAGAAGTTTAGCATCTGTAAGGTAATGGACTAGAGTTTGGTTAATTATGGACTCAAATATTTTGGCGAAAAGTGGGAGGAGGCTAATGAGGCGATAATTTACTGGGTCAGTTCTTTCGCCAGAATTTTTGTAAACTGGTATCAGAGAACTGACTTGAACATTGTAACGACATTAGAAATGTTTATTTGAATATAAATAAAGTATATTTTGCTCTTATATTAGTCACTTATATGAACTTAGTTAAATTCATTGGGTTTTATTTTTTAATATTCTGAACTTGGAATATATATATGCGTGTATATGTGTTAGTATGCGAATGAATGCGAAACTGTATTATATCAAATCAAATTAGGTTTACTTGATCCGATGATACAGGAAAATATTTTCAAATAGGCTATGTATATATATATTCAACCTTGAGATATCTTTTTATTTTATTTTATTTTTTTTACATAGGCATCACCACATTATCAAGGCCAAGAGGCCACTCAAGTATAAGGATTAAAGCGTGTACAGTAGAAATTGGACAATATAGTAATCATTAGTAATGAAAATTCGGTAAATTTGATAACTTATATGTAATGGCTCATCAAGAACTTATTTACGTTAGACTTGAACACAATCATATTGTAGTCAGCCAGAAAGCAGGAAAACGGAAGACAATTCCACAGGCGTGCAGTTCTAAGAAAGAAGCTTTGTTCATAGAATCTACGTTTAGGTTTAGGCACAGATAAAGAGTGGGGGGAATTACTGATAGTGTTTTCAGCTAGACGAGTGTTTCTTGTGAAAGTTAGGTGAGGGGGGACCATAGACTGAAGCTCAGTTGAACACTTTCCATGAAAATAACGATACATCAGAGACAAACTCGCAACATCTCTTCTGTGAGATAGAGGTTGCAGGGAAGAGAAAAGGACATCTCCTACGAGGCTACGAAGTCTATTTTGAACTCTATCAAGGCAGGACAAGTCCTTTCTAGCAGCTCCTGCCCAGATGTTGCAACAGTATTCCATCCTTGGACGTACCTGGCTCTTATATAGATAGAGAATTGCATCAGCAGTGAGATATCTACCGGATCGATAGAAAGATCCCACCATTTTTCCAGCGGCCTTGGCAACAGATTTGATGTACGTGTTCCATTTAAGATCAGGAGTAATGGTCAAGCCCAGAAGCTTGTCAAAACTTGAGGCCTCCTGAAGACGAGAGCCATTCATTTCAATTGATGCCAGATGTGGATCAGAATGTTGATGATGTTATTGACAGGAAACTTTACAAAACAATCCATGCTACACTTTATTTGTATATTTTCTTTTAAACAGTGTTTAATAACTTAATACTCTTTATGATTCATTCATGATTTGATTCTTCTATTTTATCAGTTTTTCTTCATATTAATATTATCAGCAGCAGTAATGTCGATTAAAGTGATTTTGAAAAAAGATTAAAAATTAAAAATGGTATCTTCCGTTTTTTTTTTTGGTTATGTTTTTGTATGCGTACATTTACATACTATTAAAACAGATTACTTTTGAATAAATTCTTAAAAAAAAAAAAATGAAGTTTGCACAAAATGAAATAATGAAAGTTTTCTGTTAATAATTAAATATATACATTTTTTTCTTATTTTTAAAACTAATTTATGATGATAACGTTAACAACTGCCATGAAAAAGACAAAAATATCCCCTTTTCTTTCATCTTTGTACAAAAATAAATTGTTTTTTCAACCATTTTTTGTTATATTTAATAATTAACAAAGTAACTATTTCACATTAATATACAATCGACATAACAATGGGAAATTTATTTTCATAAAAGTATATAGTAAGTTATGAAAATACATTTATGGCAATATATATTGAGCAGTGCAGAAAATTAATATACAAAGGTACTGCGGGACATCTCACTTGCCAGTTGCCAAAAGAATTTGTGGCAACATACATTGTGTGTGGGCATAGGCAGGCCCAGCTGTAGCGCAATTCAATTCAAGGCCTCGAGATGATAGCTAGTGGTGATGTCACAGAGTAAAATGTGTGTGTATGCATGCGTGTGTGTATATATATATGTTTGTGAACGAAATCTCAAGGTGCCAAGTTCTTGAACGGTATGCAATTTGCATATGCGTGATGGCAAAAAACCTAAAATAGAGCTGAATTATGTTGATGTCAGAAGGCAGAATGTGTTCGTGTCGAAAGGGAATCGACGTATGGCAACCATCTGAGACAGTGAGAGAATAAAGAAAACGTTGACTGATTATGAGTTGCATTATTTTTTAGACTGCATCACGACCATGTAAAATTATTTTATTTCTTTTATTATTTCAATTATATCTTCTTATATTTTTTATGGATACATGAAATATATAATTCCAGGTTAATATTTTCCAGAGGCAATGAAGTTTTAACAAGATTAATACAAGAGTGCTCAATACTGAAGGAAGACATTACATATTTTTTATTTGTTTTTACATGAGCATTAAATGTCGCTACACAGTCATGAGTATGTTTTGGTCGGCTAATCATTAGTAACTAGAGACCATTAAAGGCGATATACTTTATATAAAAGTTCAGTTTGTAGATTATGGACTAAGCATTCGTATAAGCTTTATTGTATTGTAAAAACAAATAAAAAGTGTATATTTATTCCAGGTTAAAAATATCCAAAAGTAAAAAACTGTTGTATTTCAACAAGGTTGTCGAGTGTTCAATTAAAAAGAGCAAAATATTATTTATTCAATTTAGGTAAATTACGATAAGTCAATACAATAAATTTACTGTTTCAGTCTAAAAAGATATCATCAGGTGACAATAAACCTCCAGTCATTTTAGAGTATGCTAAACAATAAAAAACAAAACAAGAGAAAATGTGTATTTACTTACTTGGATATAAGTGATTGAATGTTGCTGGATGTACTGACCCATTGGGTTAGAGAGAGGGGGTGACTCAAATAATGAACAAATACTTTCCCCAAGATTTGCGAGACGTTTTCCTGCTTTCCTGAAAACAAAATACATTTCTGCTTTTAAATTTTTCAATTCTGGTCTTTTACCCCAAATAAGGCATATTGCCGCTTGAACGTAAGAGTTACAATCCAAAATATTAGTGCCATTAACTTCCTTGAGCATGGATTTCTCTATCCAGATGATCAGTCATGGTAAAAAAACTATTATTATGTACTTACATGTCATGTCAGAATTAGTAAAAATTCAAAATATTACGAAAAATTATGGAGTAGGAAGATAATTACAAGTAACAATCAACTTTATTAAATTATAGAGATTCATCATATTTGTTACTGTTGAAGAGTTCTAAAAATCCAGGGTAGGTAACTACAGTTTATGATTTTGAATCATCTCCCTTGATTTCCATTAAAACCTGTTATTTCAAAATATAAAATGGTAATATCTATTATTATATTACGCTTGATCATTTTTCATTTGTAAAATTTTTACTAATTTTGACATGACACGTAAGTACATAAGTGTTTTTACCTAAAAAGTATTTTTTTTTTAAATCCTATTATTCTACACAAGCACAATCAATTTGTAACACAGTGCGGATGCAGAAATGCAAATGCATGTGAAATGACGTCACCAATAAAGAAAAAAAACTATAAAAAGGAGAAAGAGCATGTTAGAGAAATCGATCACTTTAGAGACATGAATGACGTTCAAGAGCATGTAAAAGATGTTACAGATCTGAAATAATTGTGGTTTCTGATTTACAAGTCTCTAAACTGAGTCAGGTGCAAAATGGAAACTGTTGCGTGTTGTGCAGTGATCTGGATTTTGTATTTGAAAGGACACACACCACAGAAGACTTTCGATGAAAAGAAAGAAATGTACAGTAATGATTCCCCATCAAAACTCTTGCATTGTAAATTCAAACATGCCCGGAAATCAGTGGAAACAGCTCCCAGATATGATTACCCACATTTTGCCATTGATGGAGCATCTGTTAGTCAAGTTGAGGCTGCCATTTTAGAAGATTGATGCATGACTATTTGCAAAACAGGCCAAGAAGTGAACATTAGTACAGGCTCTGTGGAAACTATCATTCCTGACCATTTGCAAACAAATAAGGTGTCCGCCAAATGGATTCCCAGGCTGATGACATTTTTTTCAGAAGCAAGAACGTGTTGAGGATACAAATTAAAGTTGTTCAAAAGACTGATTACACAAATGAAACCTGCGTCTATCACTATGATCCGAAGACTAAAGTCCAATTAATGCAGTGGAAGCACTTGGATTCATCATTTCCAAAGAAGACAAAGGTGCTGTCCTCTACTGGCAAGGTCATCCTCAGTTTACTGAAAGCAAAGAATACCACAATTACAGGAGTATATTTATTATGCTTCACTTTTGAGGAAATTAAAAGAAGCTATCAAGAGGCAAACAGATCAGCAAAGGTATCCTTCTCCTGCACAACAATTCTCCGGTCCACGTGTACGTCGTCAGATTAAAAGTGAGGGCATGTGGCAAAAAATCCTTCTCCTACTCTCCTGACTTTGCACCCTCCAACTTTTACCTCTTCCCAGCCATGAAGTTGGTTTTGAAAGAAAAGCATTTCTCAGATGATGTAGCTTTGATTTTCAAAGTCATGTCATGGCTGGAAGACCAACCTGAGGTGTTCTACAAAAACGGTATCACGAGTTGCATTAAATGGTGTGAGAAATGATTAACTCTGGGTGGTTCCTCCTTTGTAGAGAATAATTAATAACTGTGCTAAGTTGTGTTGCTCTACTCCTTTGTGAAGTAGGTCAGGGGCATCATTTATTGAACGCTCCTCATATATATCTCTATAAAAGTGAGAATGTGCGTGTGTGAGAGAGGACACTTCTCAACCTATATATTCAATGAGTTTTTATCTACAGACTTTAAATTTGGTACATAGGGTATTCAGACGTGTGGAAAACTTTTTAATCTGAAAAAAGGGGCTTCTAAGTGGTCAAAATTGAAAAATTAATAAACATGGATCATTGTTTGTTACAGGACAAAGTTTGAAAACACATTTTAAAGATTGTGGCAAGCTGGTCTCATTGTTATCGTATTTGACTTACTGTCTTTAGATTATAGTTTTAGTTTCGATCTCAGCTTGAGTATTTTTTTTACTTAGAATAAGTGAACCGTTTAGAAAAAAACATAATACTTCTGTCTCAGTTTCTCTTTGTTTTTTGTTTTACTTCATTTTTTTTTTTTTTTTTTTTACAGAAATTTAACGTTACGTTTAATACTGGGCAATGCCAGGTACCTCTTATAGTATATATAAGAAAACCAAGCTTTAAATCAGAACAGAACCACATTAAGATAGCAGATCTTGAATAAATGGTTTGATATCAAACCAAAGGAAAACATGGGATTTCCAACTTGTTTCCGTCATATCAAAGAATGCAAGAATTAGTAGAAAAGAAAATGTTTAAATGTCTTACTTTTGCGATTGACACCAATTTACCGTTCCATCACCCAATTTGGCAAATATTTCTGAAATTTCAACTGTGGATATTTTTGGCTTCTTTGCAGCTGACTTAAACCTGAAAGCAAATTAATTCCGGGGTAAAAAGTGAGGAAAAATAACAAAAACGGGGAAAAAGTGTTTATTTTTATCTTGTTTTTAAAAATTTATTCTCAGCTGAAATATTTTAACTACTGCTTATTTTCAAATTCTTAATTTTTGGTTGTAATAATAGAAACAAAGAATAGAAATTATTTTATAATATACTAACAAGGAGCCTGGTATTGCTTGAAGCATAAAAGTATGACACTATCACTTGTCAGAAAGTTGTTATGTGTTGTGGGACATTTTGAGACCATCAACCATATTAGGACTCCAACTAAATTACAATGTTTTCCTTGTCAAAACGAGAGAGAAAGAAGGAGAGAGAAGAAGAAAAAGAAACACACAGATGTAAATGTGAAGCAAAGATATATATTTTTTTTTAATTTGAACAGATTGTCCTAAAGCTTAGCCGATATAAGCCACATTGATCTGATCTTTTCACCTATCAATCTCAACTGCATAAAAACAATATCATATGCATGAGCATTTTGAGATGAAAACAGTCTGGACTTGATTTTATGTATCTCCCCAACCCCCAGGACAACGTTCTACACCTTCAAAATTTTTCAAGGTAGATATAACTAGTCACATTTAATTGTATCTATCATCTTTGTCAGTTTAATGTTGTTCTAGTTGATAGACCGCTACTCAAATTTTTGCAGAAACTTGAGTGCATGCCACTACACGCAGACTAAGAAAAGGTTACTGGACAAAATAAAATGCGTTTTAATCCTGTCGTAATCTAAAATTTAAATTTTGGATTCCTTACTTTTTTTTGGCAGCCATGTTGGACATTTTGGAAAAAATAACTGAGATAAGACTGGAATGGAGATGCTTCATTTCTTGGAATGAAGAATCGTTCAGCAGTTTTTGAGTCAAGGATCTTTCAAACTGGTTTGCACTAAAAAATAAAAAAATGCTTAAGAATTAATTACAAATTAAAATCATAAAACAAACATATTCGATAATAATTAACAGCAGAACAAAACAAAAAAAAAATGTCAGTTAATATCAATTCATCAAAAAAATATAAAATTATAAATAAAATAGTCGATTAAAATTTAACTCGTAGCACTTGTGTCCCTTTAACATAAATGCTCTCAACAATTAGCAAAATCCCACCCCTTCACTGCTGAGGTCCCTAGACGCTGGAAAGCCTTCTAATAGTTTCTTCAATCAGACTGCTATATTTTGGAATTCCTTCCCTGTTTCCTGCTTACGAGCAGAAGTTTAAATGTAATGTGAACAGACATCTCACTGCTCAATCCCCACAGTTCCTTACTCAACATGATCCCAATTAGTAGTCTCTTGTGTCTAAGTTGTAATATGCCTTTTTTGGGGGTGAAAAAGAATTATAAAAAAAGTTAAATAAATATCTTTTCGTTAATTAAAATTTACAACAAAAAATACAAATCTATTATATTAAATCTCAGTATCAGTTTGTTTTAGAAAATGGAATCTTTGACTACAAAATATTTTGAAATTGGTTAAGAGTTGCAAGTGCAACTTGAGATAACAATATTCATGAACTACAGTGAATAGGATTCTAATTTCATTATTCAATGTATAAAAGTAATATTTCAAGTTTTAGTGAAAAGAAAGATTTTTATTTAAAATTTTAAAACTTTCTTAGTTTGCTGACCTCCATTTTTTTACATCGATCAAAACATTGTTCACCCAAGATAAGAACAGTAGTCGGAATAATCTAAATACGAATCATCAATCCTCATCTAAAAAATTCAAAAACATAAAACAATGGTCAATTAGAATACGAAATAAATACCTTTTTGTTAATTAAATAATTAAAATAACCAAAAAATTGCAAATCTATTATATTAAATCTTAGTATCAGTTTCTTTAAGAAAATAAGACGTTTGAATTTGAACTATTTTGAAATTGAGTTTCACATGCTATTCAAGAACTACAGTGAATATGATTCTAATTTCATTATTCAGTGTATAAAAGTAATATTTCAAGTTTTAGAGAAAAGAAAGTTTCTTTTTTTAAAGATTTAAAAACTATTTTAGTTAGTTGACCACCATTTTTAAAATGTAACTTTGATTCAGGTGGATCAGTTTTCTTTACTTGATTATTAAAACAATCTCATTTTGCCTTTTTTAAATATTCAAAATGGCTGTCATTTAAAAAAAAAAGAAGAAAAAAAAAAGAAAATAATTCCGTTATAGAAGAACTCATTTAATGTGATTAATTTATGCTTTCTACCTTTTAGTGTCATCCTTCAATGTGTGGAAAAGAATCTCTGCAATTCTGTAAAGTTGCTCTTCAGTGAAAAGTGGCAGAAGTAATGGTAGGTTAGCAGTGATCAAGAGCCAACTTGCTTGCCTTGGAGTTTTTATAGCTAAGCCATTATCCTGAAACAGAAATAAGAAACATTCTAAATTCAGCAATTATTACACATATACATGAAAAGGGAGGGGGACAGCAAATGAGGATGTAATAAAAGCATATAAAAATTTTTTTTTTAATTTTTGAGTTTGATCAATAATGCAGGACCTATTAGATTGATGACTCTTATTTTGACCCTATCTACGAGTGAAAGTGGTAGATGCACCAACCCACATGTGCCAACAAAACTCCATGGGTGAATGGTGGCTTTGTAGAAATATAGGATACTCTCTGGTGTGAGTAATTTTCTAGCATGATAGAGAGATAGATTACTTTCATGTCTTCCATGTATTTGTTCCAATTCATGTTACCTGTGAATGTTGGGCTGAGGAGTTTAAATGAAGAGCTTTCAGGTAACATATTATCAGTCATGGCTTAATTCATGGTTGTAATAATAATGAAAACAAGAAAAAGAAGTTATTTTATAATATACTAACAAGGCACCCGATATTATGTATGTACATACACAAACAGAAGTATGTTTATATATTTTTGTGCAGGGTAAACTAATTAACTGATCATTATGAATTTGGGAATATAGATGCAATGCATAATAGTAGGTAATGTGAGCTTTATTTTGTTGAATCTATAGGTAAAATGTATTAAGAAACCGTTTAATAAAATTCTGACATTGATTTTGTTGAAATTTTAACTATAGGTATTAGGCACGGATTAATAAGAGTTCCTCAAATTTGAATTCCTTTGGAATATTTTAAAGGGTTGTCAGTAAACATAATATGAGTGCAAGCGCTAATTTCAAAATTCAAATATTTCAGATTTGCATGAAATTTGATCCAGAGTTATTAGACACCAACTAAGCAATATTTCTTGAATTTTAATTTTAATTTAAATTAAGATCCCTTAAGTTTAAATTTTAAATATTTTTATAGAATCAAAATGATTTAATGAAAATTGGAATAAGATTTGTCGACATCATGTTTATCATATATATGTGGATTTTAATCTTTTTGAGGAGACATAAAGCTGTTAACATTACCATTTTCTTTTTTAATTTTAATACCCGTCCCAGGACGGATACCCCCACCAGAACAGTTTTGTACCACTTTTATGTCGCCTTACAAAAATTATAATCAACATATAATCATACTAAAATCTAATGTCCAGAAGATGTTTTCTAATTTTGATCAAAATCCATTACCTGATTTGGATTATAGAAAATGTCTCAAATTTAAGGTTTAAGCTTAAGAGATCTTAAGAGAAAATTGAAATTTCAAGGAATCTTACTAAATTGGTGTCTAATGCTTATGAATCCAATTCAATGCAAATTTGAAATAATTTGAGTTTTGAAATGGCAGATTGCGCCTATATTATAACCCCTAAAATTTCTTTATAATATTATAAAGAAAAGCTGAAGGAATATTTATTAATACGCATTACAGAGCTCAACATTGCAAGTGAAACAGTCGCATTTACGAGTGATTTTTCAAAGTGGTGACTAGAAATAACGAAACGATTATCTTTTGGTGATTGTATTTCTTTCACTGACAATCTTCTAAAGCTCATTACTGAGTGAAAAATATCTTTCCAGCTTTTTTTTATAATAAAACGAACAAAGTTAAATTATTTAAACAATAAAAGTTTAATAGAACAATATACTCTTTTTTTTAAACAAAGGCTGTTTAAAAAAAATATCTGAAGAAATAAGAATCTTTATACCTTCGGGTATCAACATAAAATTTGTTGTATATTTAGAATTACACTTATTAAAAAAAACAAACAAAAAAAACCCAGAAAACTTTATGATTTACATACTCGTAACAGAATGAAGATATCATATTCTAAAAATCATGTGGGGTTTGGCTAGTAACTTTTCTATTTGGCTAGTAAACGAAAATATTTAGTTGTCAAAGGTCAACTAAAGATAAATTTATCAATAGAGCCCTGCATTGTTTAAATTTCACAAACATTGGGTTTTTATCTGAATTTTCACAAAAAGCTTTCACTTCCTTTTTTCCTCCTTTGCATAAAACTAAAACTAAATATGAC
Source organism: Euprymna scolopes (assembly GCF_053919585.1). Lineage (NCBI taxonomy): Eukaryota > Metazoa > Mollusca > Cephalopoda > Sepiida > Sepiolidae > Euprymna > Euprymna scolopes. The sequence continues at coordinate 17,805,765 of NC_136487.1, forward strand.
TCACATTGCAACCTTTTACACCTCACAGCTGTGCTATAAAATTCATATATTGGTTAATTAGTTTAGGAGTTAATCCTGTATAAATATATAAATAACTTTACATAAAAGAAGATTAGCATAGATCAAACTTTACATTTTGAGATGAGATTTTTAAAATTGAATAAAAGAAATGAACTTACAGTGTAGAACTGTGAAAACCTAACTATTTGATCCATGACTTCATCTGGTGATTCTGGATCAAGTACAGACTCAACAAAATTACACACTTGAGCAGTTTCTTCTTCAGTTACAGAATCAAGAAATAATTGTGATGCCTTGATTATTTGAAGCTGCAGTAGATTCTGAAATGCAAAAATATATTTGAACCAAAAATAATTTTAATATTTTATCTAAATATATTAATATTTTAAATAAATATGTTTCATAATAATTTATAATTTAAATAAATGTTTATCTTAACAATATTTTAAATAAATATTTTTAATAATAATTAATATCTTAAATAAATGTTAATTTTAACAATAGTTTAATTAAAAATGAATTTTAACATTTTAAATATATTAATACTTTAAATAAATATTTTAAATAAACATGAACATTTAACAATATAAAACAACATCACATAAGATTAATTGATCTTCTTGAAAATTTCTTTCACAAAACATCAAATAAGTTCAATAGTTAAAATAAAACAAAGTCATAAGATCTATTAAAAAGTTGAATCAAAAATCTGATTCAAAATAAATATGGTCAAATTATTAAATTAAGCCTTATTAATTTCTTCTTTTCTGCAACTTCTCACACTTGATGTTACTAGTCTGTCTTTTTTTATAAATACTATTATGGCATGTATTCTTCAAAATTGTCTGATGTATTCCCAGCTTCCTTTGTTCCAGCTTGTTTATCTCGATGGTTCAGAGATCTTCAACAATTTGCTATTTTGATTCATTCATTGTAATCCTATTCCAAGAACTGCAGCTAGTGGAACTCACTTCCTACTAACTGTTTTCCTCCTACCTATACAAGACTAAGGCTTATGGGAATCTCCTTATTTTAAGTTCACAAGATTGTTTCATCACACAGCTATTATTCTGGTGTATTTCAAAAGAGAGTTCCTTGTGTGTTTTAAACAATTTACAGTTTGCTGTGCTACAGAAAATTATAAGGAGTTTGTATATAAATAGAATAGAAATAATAGATTTTAAAACAAAATAAAATTAATTTCATGTCCTTTTCAATTTCTGTGAAATTGCTCATGTTTAAAATAGCCACCGTATGTATGTTGGAACTAAAATTAGATGTATATGTGAAAAAGGAAAATTTCCTGAAATATACAATGTGGAACTTCCATCTAATCATACTGACACAACACAATGCAAGCATAGAAAAAAAATACTTAAAACCAATAACAATACATACATACATCTATATATATAATAGCGAAAATGTGTGTGTATGTTCGCTTTTTGTGTATGTCCAAGAAAGGCTTTTTTCAGAGAAGCGGTCAGTTGGCTCGCAACGTCTTAAAACTGTTTATATCACATATAAATCATAATATCTCCGAGTTAACAATTGAGCTCGCCTGTCTATTTAATTTGCTCGACTTCGGGAAGATAAATATTCAACAGTCTTTGCTCGCCGCATGTGGATTCGGCTTTTTCCTATAATAAAAGCGACACTAATTCTGGCGATATTTTTCCGGTGGCAATCGCTGGAAATGTCCGAAAGCAATCAGCTTTGATCAATGTGGAAATATTTTCCTTGTATCAAACAATTGCTATTCAAATTGGACAAGGGGAGCTGGTCCCCCCCCCCAACACACATCTTGGGAAAATAAAAATAAAAACCCCGCAGTCAAAGTTGACCTCATTAAGTCATTAAAACATGCACCTGCCAAATCTAAGTAATTAAATAAATTCAAACGTGTTTCCGTTAAGTATCGCACGGTGGCCTACTGGTTAATGGCATACGTTTTTTTTTCACACTTTAATTTCCAAATTTGCCTCTAGGGTTCGGGTTCAATCCTCATACTCACCTACCAAAAACTTTTTTTAAAATTATTTTAAACCCCCCAATCGAGTTTTGATTTACCTCCGAACACTCGGGCAACGCTAGTACTTTCATAAATCAGAGTCCATTTTCTGTAGGCTGTTTTTAAACCCAGTCAATGATGGGTACTTTTGCTAGTACATATATAAAGTGTTAATAAAAAGTGAATCTGCATAGCAATTTGCTTCAACTTGTGTTGATCCATTATACGTCTGCATCGTATTACCTTCTAGAAATTACCTTTGTATACATGCTTCAAGCAATCTAAATTTCATCTAATAACAAGACAGATAAAAAAAAAAACGACTTACGGCAATGAAAGATTTTTGGTTGAGATGTTTTGAAATCTTTTTCCATTTTGAAAGTGAGAAGCATCGAAAAGCACGAGGATCCTTGAATTGTGGTTGAATATCCGAGGAGGCAAAGTGAGACAATAGTATAGCCAAGTCACCCCATGCAAGAGTCAGCAATAAAGTTGCCTCTAAAAGGACTTGATCACAAATTGGCTGAATCACAATAAGAAAACATTAAAAACAAATAATTTACTGACAAAAAAAAAATAAAAATAAATAAATAAAAAATCTCACAAATTAATATGAAATGTACTAAGAGTAGAGGTCTTGCAAATAATTTCTTAATAGAAGACGGTACAGTCTGTCTGGTCATCACCTACTCTATAATAAAGACTGGTGTGTATTTATTTGTATATATTTATAAAAATAAATAGATAAACATACTATCACTCTTAAGTTAGAAAGTAAAAAGCATGCCTTTTTCTAGCCTCTGAGTGAAACTATTTAAAGTAGTGAGAGGAAACAAAAAAAGCAAACAGATTGTCAGACAACACCCTCCATTTGAAATGAATTCAGAAAAAAAATCCTACATTTGAAATAATAAATCTCATCTGTCTATTTAAATATATGTATGTATGTCTGCCTAAAACTTTTGACAGAGGCGATGGATTTTCGCAAGATTGGTATCATTTTTAAGCTCAACCCTCCGAACAACAAATATTGGAAAATTGGCTAAAAACATTAACTCCTTCACCCTCAACTGGGCACTTTTCTACAAGGAGAGGTCGCTTTTTTCGCCAGTATTTTCGAAAATCATTCCCTCTTTTCAATTGACTAGCCTTAATTTAAATTTTCGCCACTTTCGGTTTGGCGATGGGCACAACAGCAAAGACGTCACTTTTTTTTTTTTTCGTTCTTTTCCTCCTTTGCGATACGAGTTTGAGCCTGCCTATTACCACTTTTTTTTTTTTTTGGCCAACACACACCTTCAAATACCCAAGTACCCAGGCTAGTTTTAAATAAAAAGTTATGTTGGTGCTATTTACTTTAGGTCATCAGAAATCATAATTTATATCTGAAAAATAAAATTACTTATTTTTTATTAGTATGAACACTGACAAAGCACATTTTCTTTTTGTCATCTATATACATAAAAGGCAAAAATGGAGTGCGCGTTTTTGTATGTTCACGAAAGGCTTGGGGGAGGGTCTCGACCACGTTACTATTTTGGAGAACTTTTTATATACTCCCCAGATTATAATATGTACAATTTGCAAACGGACGTCGTCTTTACATTTATTTTGATTGACTTTTATAAAATTCCCTCAATTCCGTCCTTTTGCGTGTTTGTTTGTCTTTTTCGTATAAAAGCGAAACTAATTGGAGCAAAGTAGGCCGCCTAGCTTTCCAGCCGGGACCTCCAGAAACACAATTAGCTTTGATTAATGTCGGGGAAACCCTTCATATCAAACAATTGCTATTCATTTGGAAAGCTCCCCCTTCTTGTGGGGAGCTGGTTTTCCCCAACATCGCGGGGAAGCAGAAACTGGCCTGTAGCCAACCTTCATTTCTGTGCCTGCATGATTCTTAACTTATTCACTTCAAGTCAACTTTTTGATTTTTGATTGACATCGATAAATTTGAACACTTTTCATTTCCTCTTGTGTCTTAGCAGAGCGGTAAGATTTCAGCTATTCTTTCACTTTCTTCTTTTCCGCCTTACCTGCCTGCCTACTACCACTCCCCCCCCTCCCAAACAAACACCTAGGGAACGCCAAATACCCCCGCTAGTTTAATGTATATTAGTGCATGCATTTGTGTATGTCCACGAAAGGCTTTTGGCTGGGGGTTCTCAAGTCGGTTAGATTCTGGGAGAAGTTTTCTTATACTTCCTAGATCGTAATATCTCAGATTTGCAAACAGACATCGTCTCTATCTTTTTTTTTTGATCGAGTTTAAAAAAATTCCCACCGTCCCATCATGTCGGCTGTTTGTTTGTCTTTTTTGTATAAATAAAGTGAAACTATTTGAACGCAACCATCTCTCCTTCCAGCTGAGTAGGATCTTTTCTGTAATTGGTTCTTGATCGATGTAGGTGAACCCCTTCATACTGAGACAATTACTATTTATTTGGATACTGCCAGAGTGTCCCCTTTTTTGGCCTAGCTGCTTTTTCCTCAAATTAGAAACAACCTTCATAGGAGGTTTAAAAGCAACGCCATTTCTGCAAGTCATCTTTTTGATTGACTACGTTAAATTTGAATGCTTAACATGGGAGACTCCATGTTTTAACAACCTTCTGAGTCAGACCTTAACTCCTGATTTGAAATGGAACATATACATCAAATCCGTTGCCAAGGTTGCTGGAAAAATGATGGAATCATTCTACCACTCCAGTAGATATCTCACTGCCAATGCGATTCTCTACCTCTATAAGAGCCAAGTTCGTTAAAGGAGGGAGTACTGTTGCCATATTTGGGCTGGAGCTGCTAGAAGCAGCTTATCCTACCTTGACAGAGTTCAAAATAGATTTCATAGCTTAGTGGGGGATGCCCTTTTCTCTTCCCTGCAACATCTTTCCCACAGAAGAGACGTTGCGAGCATGTCTCTGTTTTATCGTTATTTTTAAGGTAAGTGCTCATCTGAGCACCAATCTATGATCCCCCCCTCACCAAACTTCCACGAAAAAGACCAGTCTAGCTGAAACTACTATCAATAATTTCCCTCACTCTGTATCTGTACCTAAACTTAAACATAGATTCCATGAACAAAGTTTCTTTCTTAGATTTTCATGCCTGTGAACACTCTTCTATTTCCCTGCTTTCTAGCTGACTACAATATGGTCATCTTCAAGTCCAATGTAAACAAGTTCTTGATGAGCCGTCCCCTAAAGTAATCCAATTTACCAAATTTACACTACTAACTATTACTATGATATTATCCCATTAACTACTGTACACTCATTAACTCTTATCCTGGTCTCCAGGCCTTGATAAGTGATGACTCCTTTGTGAAAAAAAAACAAAACAAAAAAAAAACATGTGTTCTGTTGTTTTTTGTGTAACTCTGCATTTGGAAAACTATTTTTATATTTTTCATTCTTGAATATCATTGTATGATTAGTATTTCTACTTTTGAATGGATTTATTGTAGCTCCTATATATATATACCTTTTCTCTAATAATAAGAGTTATTTTTAAATTTACAAAAGAAAAAATAACAGAACTTTGTTAACATTTAAGAAAGAAAAATTTTTTTACCTGATGAATGCAATACTTAACAGAAACTGTCAGGATAGAGTCTCTCATTTTAATCATTAACTCCTGCATTTTCTCGGTTGTTTGCTGTGTCACTGAGGCACCAGCTATGACACAATGGTGAAGAATATGGACCAATAAATTCATTGTCTCAGCACATTTCTTGCTGGCATTTAAATCTGTCAAAAAAAAAAAAATTGTTCATAATAATCACCTCTGCCAACAAAAAAAGAAATAAGCCAGATACAATGAAATTTAAACAATAAAATTTACAACTTTTGTGCAATGATGACATGGACTGAAAACCTGGGTTTGCCAAGTTTGAATCATATTTTCATCAAAACGCACATTTGTGTCTGATCTCCTGGAAGGGAGGCAAATAAAATAAAATTTACAACCTCAAATTTCCTGTATTTTCAGAGAGAGAGAGGAAGGTGAAACAAGGCAACACAAAATGTGACAGAGAGAGAGAGAGAGAGGTTTAGAAAAGATGGGAATAAAGAAAAAGATTAGTGAGAAAGAGAAAGAGGAAAGAACAGAACAGGAATGGAGAAAAAAAATAATGATTTGACCTTTTCTTACAATGACAAAAAAAAATTTTTTTAAAATGGAGAATTCACATTTTTAAGATACTTTCTTTTTTTTTTAAAAACTGCAAAAAGTAAAGATTCCAAAATTAATGATTTTTAAAATAATATTAAAAAATATGATTGCATTTTTCTTTTTAAAACATTTGCAAAAGCAGGAAAAACTCTTCATGACCAAAATATGACTAAACATCAACAAAAGAGTTCATTAAAACTGACATCATTATAGCAATCCTCAACCAAGAAGTAAAGAAACAAAAAATAATGGCATTTAACTTTTACTGAAAAGCAATTTTCTTAGATTTAATATTTTTATTTTGTTTCTTCAGATTTTTTTTTAATGTCTTGGATACTCATAAAATTTAATTTTGTATTTAGAAATAAAACAGTTTGTGATTTTTAGAATATGATATTTTCGTTACATTACAGGTATATACATCATAGAGATTTTTCTTTATTTTTGTGTTTAATATAGGGGAATTCTGAAAAAGAACCATAATTCATCGCTTCATAAATTATTATTTTGTAAACTTACAAAGATACTCAGCACTGCCCTAAGTTCCTAATTTCTGTATATTACATTTTTTTCTTTTTTTACAGAGAATACAGAAAAAAAAAATAAAACTAAAGAATCTGCTAAATATTGTCATTTTAAAGTCAGAGTTCATTTTGGAGACAAAATCAGAGTAAAGATACTCATACCCAGTTTGGGTTAATTTTTTCTTTCTTTATTTGCGTCCCTCTCTCTTTATAATGCAATATGATCCAGCCGGTTTTTAAAAAAGAAGAGTAATAGATGATAAAAACATTTAAAATATGATTTACCAGCAATAAATCTAAAAAAAAAACTAACTTTTTGTTTGTGTTATGACATTGGAGGGAATTCCGGAAAGTAAGGATCAAATCTCCTCCAAAGTCAATCGACTTTAATATTTATTTTTGATCGATATTTTATTAAAAAATGCTTTTCTTTATAAAAATAAAACTACTTGATCAATTTATGTTACTTTTTGGAGTATGATATTTTCTCATTGTCATGAGTATGTACAGCATACAGATTTTTCATGTTTTTTGCTGTAAGAGGAATTCTGTACAAGAACCAAATTTATTAATTCACTTTCATAACTGAAGAAAGCACCAACTTTTCCAAACGCTTTTAGATTACCTTTTGTGTTGATAACTTCAGTCAGTTTTTCTTGGATTATTGTCACTAATTTCTCCCAGATGGAAGTTTCAACTGTCTGCGGCAACAACTGGATAATTTCTTTGAATCTGAAAAAAAGAAATAAGGTTATTAGTGTTATCTATTAAATGATGGAAAGAATATATGCATCACATTTACTGAGTTTAAGCCATTTATTTTACAAAATACATCATTTTTGGTTCTTGTTCAAAATCTCTCTGATATCAAAAAGCAAAAGCATAGAAAAATATGATGCATGTACCTGTGATGGAATCAAAATGTCATGTTTTAAAAATCATATGAATTGATCAAGTCGTGTTTTTTTTAACTAAGAAAAAATCAAATTTTATGAGAAAGAACAGTGTCTCACTCCAACATATTGAATAAGCAAAGGGAGATAATTTGAACTTCCAAGATTTTTTCCTGTAATTCACCTCAAACAAGGCACAGTGCCATTTGGACATAAAGGGCTACTATTTAGGATCAAATCTAGAGGGAGACTGTGTGGGAAGTTGACCAGAAAGATATCTGTTCACTTGAGCTTTTACATGTCAATACAGTCAGGTAAGCAAAGAATTGGAAGGGAATTCCGAAGTCTAGCAATTTTAAGGAAGAAACTATTAGAGTAGAAGGCTTTCTGGCATCTAGGGATTTCTACTGTGTAGGGATGGGACTTTGCTGCTTATCGGGTTTGTCGGGGGTATTTATGCTGAGTACTTTGAGTTTGTTGAAACACACTCCATTAAAATCTTCTAAAACAAACACCAGGGTGCAACATTTAAGCAATGGGACGGGTTGAAGTTTGGTTGACATGACGGGATTTATTAGGGCGGGGATTCTTTTTGGACCATGTCTAAGAGTGGCAGATGCACCAGCCTAGATGTAACAACAATACTCCATGCGTGGACAAATGGTGGCTTTGTAGAGACATAAGATACTGTTAGGTTTGACAGAATGGTCTTCTCATGAAAATCAAATTGTGTGGTATTGCTGGATGTATAGTCAACAATCAAATTCTTCTTAGATAAGAGAAAAATCCAAGTTGTCCTTGATGGTCATACATGAAACATATAAATGTGGGTGTGTCACAGAGGTCAATCCTTGCCCTTTATTATTCCTGATATTAATAAATGACTTCCCTGATAAAATTGTTTCTGAGATGGGGATATTTACAAATAACACCACGCTCTATAGCAGACACGAGGGTAAAACAAATGAACATATCTAAGGAAATTGCTAAAACTCTAGAAAACCTCCAGTCTGTAGTGGAATTGGGTCGTAACTGGTTGGTAATGTTTAATGCTACCAAGACTAAGCTTATTTCCTTTAATAACTAGCCTGGGTGCCCAGCATTGACTGGGTGTTTGGAGTTGTAAAAAAAAAAAAAAAAAGTTGTAGTAGGCAGGCAGGCTTGAACTGGTGACGTGAAGGTGGAAAAGAAAGTGAAAGAAAATTTGACGACTTACCGCTACTTCATGATGCGACCAGAAGTATAACGCGTTCAAATAAAACGTAGTCTTTCAAAAAGATGCCTTGCAGAAATGGTGTTGCTTATAAACCTCCCATGAAGGTCGTTTTTAATGTGGGGAAAAACCAGCTTCCCCAAAAAGGGGGCACTCTGGCAGTATCAAAATAAATAGTAATTGTCTCAGTATGAAGGGTTTCCCCTACATTGACCAAGGACGAATTACAGAACAGATACTTCCGGGTTGCACTAGCTTACACCACTGCATTTATATTTGCCCTCTATCGACCCCCACAACAGTGGAGTTACTATCTTTAAGAGCATATCTGAGAAAATTGACCACATCCTGTCTGCTCATCCTTCGGCTAATATTCACATTTGCGGTAACTTCAATGTCCATAATGTGGAATGGCTGACCCACTCAAATAAGACCGATGACGAGGGGAGGTTTTGTCATGATTTTGCCATTGTCTATGACCTTACTCAGATTGTTCATGAACCCACCCGTGTGCCCGATACACCCGGTCAATATGCAAGCCTTCTAGACCTTTTCCTCACAACTTCCCCTGAGCTGTGTTCATGTTCCGTTCTATCTCCTCTGGGATCCTCTAACCACTCTGTTGTAGCAGTTAAGATAAAAATGAAATGTAATAAGTCTTCAGACGTATCTCTCCACCGTACTGTATATCGATGCTCTATGGCTGACTGGGATAGCTTCCGCACATTCATATCTGATCTACCTCTGCATTCCATGTTTAAAAAGGATGTGTCCTCTATAGTATCAGACCTGACCGAATGGTTAATTGTAGGCATAGACCGATTCATACCATCCAAAAAATTCCAACAAAAACCAAACATGGTTCTCCCCAGAATGTGCTGCTGCCATCGCGCACAGAAATCACTTTTTCCATAGCTACCAACGTAATAGATGTACTGAGACTAAAGCTGATTTCAGGACTGCCAGCAACCACTGTAAAAGAGTAATAAAAAATGCAAGAGAGCTATATGCTCAGTCCGTTAAATCCAAAGTAGCTGATCAGCGGCTTGGATCCCATCAGTTTTGGCAAATAGCAAACAGGATCCTGAACAGAAGAGTGCGTTCTATTCCAACCATCATCAATGGACCTGAGGTCATCTGGTCATCATCAGACAAGCCCAGACTATTTGCCAAGAACTTTGCAGCTAATTCTACCCTATGCGATGAAGGCAATCAACTCCCCGTATTTCCTCCTATAACAAACAACACGCTATGCAACATACAAATATCTGTGCGTGAGGTCGCCAAACTAATTATAACCTTGATTCCAGTAAAGCAACTGAAATGGAACACGTACATCAGGTCTGTTGCCAAGGACGCTGGGAAAATGGTGGGATCCTTCTACCACTTCAGAAGATATCTCACTACTGATGCAATTCTCTATCTGTATAAAAGCCAAGTACGTCCAAGGATGGAGTACTGCTGACATATTTGGGCAGGAGCTGCTAAAAACAGCCTATCCTGCCTTGACAGAGTACAAAATAGACTTCGTAGCTTAGTGGGGGATGCCCTTTTCTCTTCCCTGCAACCTCTCTCCCATAGAAGAGACGTTGCGAGCCTATCTTTGTTTTAGCGTTATTTCCATGGCAGGTGCTCGTCTGAGCTCCAATTTCCCTCCCCCCTCGCCAATCTTTTACAAGAAACACCGGTCTGGCTGAAACTACTGCCAATAATTTTCCCCACTCTAGATTCCATGAGCAGAGCTTCTTTCTCAGAAGTGCACGACTGTGGAACTCTTTTCCGTTTGCCTGTTTCCCACCTGACTACAATTTGGATGTCTTCAAGTCCAACATAAACAAATTCCTGACAAACCGCCCCCTTAAGTAAGACACTCTATCAAATCTCCAATACTAATGATTACTACAATACTATCTCATTGATTACTGTACACGCAATAACCCTTATCCCTGAGTGGCCTCTGGGCCTTGATAAGTGGTGACCTCCATGTAAAAGAAAAAAAAAAAAAAAAAAAAAATCCCGCCCGGGCGAAGGCCAGGTGCTGTTGCTTGCGATCGAATAGTTTTGCTTTATTTATACGAAAAAGACAAACAGCTGACACAACAGGACGGTGGGAATTTTTAAAAATTTGATAAAAAAAATGAAAGAAACTGTGTCCGTTTGTTAATCTGAGGTATTACGATCTAGGAAATATAAGAAAACTTCTCCTGAAATCTAACCAACGCGAGAACCCCGACGCAAAAAGCCTTTTGCGGACATACACAAATGCGCACATCCATTTTGCCCTTTATATATTAGACTAGCGTGGGTGTCGGCGTTGCCCGGGTGCTTATAGGTGTGTGTTGAAAAACCACAAAGTTATAGTAGGCAGGTAGGCCGAAGCTTTGACGCGAAGATAGAAAAGGAAGTGTGAAAAAACCTGACATCTTACCGCTCGGCGACGACAAGACAGGAACTGAAAATTCAACAATTAAAAAGCTAAGTGACAGGTGCGTAAATTTAATGAGGTCAAACATCACGCCATAGGGGAAACTTAACTTTGACTGCAAGCCAGTTTCTGTGTTTCCCCCAAAATGTTGGGGAAAACCAGCTCTCCATAAAAAGGGGAGTGTCCAAATGAATAGCAATTGTCTGGTATGACGGGTTTTGGCTGCAGCTCATTGCTTTTCTGGACGTCCCGGCACAAGTGCCAGGGAGCTGCCTTTGCTACAAATTAAGTTTCGCTTATATATATGGAAAAGCCAAACAAACACGTGGAGAGTAAAAAATATTGCAAAAATAGCGTGTAAAAGTTGCTCAAATAAAAGATAGACGCAACCTCATTTCGTAAATCGGAGATATCATAATCTAAGTAGTACATAAGCTCTAAGAAACAGTAACCCCCCCACCTCAAAGCCTTTGCCGGACATACAAAAAATGTGCACACACTAACCCACATTTTGCCTTTTATATATATAGTCTAACGGGGGGTACCCGACATTGCCCGGGTGTTTCGAGGTGTGTGTGCTCTTAAATAAAAAAGAAACTGGGGGGGGGGGGGTTTGAGAAGATCGAATCCGAAGCCCTGAGGCGAAGTTTGAAAAGAATAAAATGTGAAAAAAACATGAACTGTTCAGCCAGGCAGAATGACTTACTGAAAGATGTTTGAATTTATGTAAGTAAGAACAAAATTGACCGGTGCCCACAAGATTTTGTGCGAGCGTCACGACGACGATGTAAGCAATAGCTATTCAGCAAATGAGGTCAATAACCAGGTTTGTTTGTTATAAGCAAAGTAAAATAAGAAAACATAAAAACGAACATTAAAACTTAAGCGGGGGGGGGGGGGGGTAATCAAAACATCGAAAAAAAAAACACAAAAAGAAAACTAACGTAAGGCAAACGAACGATGTTAAATGTAAAAAAAAAAAAACAAAAAAGAAAACAGAAAAACGAACGCTGAAACAAAAAAAAAAATAAAAACATGTGAAAAATGGCTTGAATAAGCCTGTTTTAATATTAAAATTTTTAAAAATCGGTGGGTACCCGAGTGTTTTTGGGTGTCGCTAAGAATAAGCGCAGTAAAAAAACAAAAAAACAGAAAAACGAACATTATGTGAAAAATGGCTTAAATAACACTGGTTCAATATTTAAATTTAAAATATCGAAAAAAAAAAAAAAAAAAGAAAGACATCTCACACCACGATTCGAACCCAAAACATTTAGATAATGAACCAACGCGCTAACCAACTGAGCTAACGTGACGTACATGAAATTTAGTCAGTTCTTCAACTATTTAAAGTAAATCAGGTCATGACGTCATCTGACGCATGCGTAGAACCGGTCGTCGTCAGACTGCTGCACTTTGAAATTCCTTCCCGGGCCCCTACTTCCTTGACTGTACTGACATGCAGAAATTCAAGTGTAATGGCCAACTCCATAAATAGTATCCCTGCAAATTTGGTCCCAAATAGTAACCCCTCATGACTCATGGCTCTGTGCCTTGCTTGGGGTGAAATGACAATAAAAAAATTTTTTTTAAATCAGGAAACTAATTTCTACATTATTTTATGTCTTTTTATAATAGATAATATTACCATCTGCATATATGTCGACGAATGATCGTAGAATATGACTTGAGAGACCGTTGATGAAGACCAGAAAGAGACAGTTGGGCCCAGATATATTCCTGAGGCTCGCCAGCATTAATACTGTTAGCTTATGATTAATTAACCTATAGGAAAGAAATGATTGGATGATTGAAAGGGCATTTCCAGCTACATTGTGAAGTAGTCCTTTATGCCAAACCCTATCAAATGCCTTAGATATGTCAAGAGCTATTGTTCTAGCAACGAAACTATGGTCAATAGATTCACTTATCTTATATGATATTATCGTCAGCACATCAGCTATTGATCTCTCAGAACGATAATTATATTGCTTGTCGCTGCATAAGTTGTTTCTGCTAAGGTGTTAGACAACTTCTTCATTTATCACAGACTTAAGCAACTTACTTATGACGCACAGATTAGACTGTACTGACACGCAGAATACTGATCCCCAGATACAGAGGTTTTCCAGGCTGTCGGGGAGTATCTCTCCTTAAGGCAACATTTAAACAACTTAGTAAAGTAGGTGAAAAATAGATTTAAATCAGAATTTTGTTTGTTTTCAGCCTTGTAATGGCTACAATTTACCATTAATCATTTAAAATTGTAAAAAAAATGATTTTCTATAAAAAAATATCTACTTGATCAATTCATATGATTTTTGGAATATGATCTCTTTGTTCTGTGACAGGTGCATATATCATAAAAATGTTTTTGTATTTTTTTTTTTAATATAGGGGGAATTCTGTAAAACTACCTCATTATTTTTAAACTTAATTCATAAGAAGAGAAATAGCATGAACAGCAAATATTATTGGCCAGAAAACAGGACAGATGGCATTGTCCAGGAGAGAAGCAGAGCAGATGTGTGCCAGACATGATATAGTATGGCTCAACTAAAAAAAAACATCGGCAAATTCTGTTTCATTCAATGGCCCACACAAATATATTTTCAATTCATATTTTTTTTTACCATTATTTCTGAATTTATTTAAGAGAATTTTTATTATTTTCATGAGATTTTTTTTCTTATGGAAATCGCTCCAGACAAGGTATGAAGCCACTTAAAACTACTTCAAAACTAGAAAGTAGCCAACAATAAGTGTTTAATGGATAAATTCCAACCCAGAAAACAGCAATTCTTCCTTCTTTGTCAGAAACATCTTTCATGAAATATGAGGACTAAAGGACAAAATACTAATCCTATTTGGTTTTAACTAATGAACCATGATTTATTAAGGTTAAAAGCCACTGAAGGATAAAGATCAATAAAATGGATTGATTGTCAGTTAAATTACGATGAATATTATTATGAGAGGATTGAAAATGATCAGTGGAAAAAAAAACAACTTCATTATTCATGAAGATGTGTAAATATTTGTTCAACTTTTTTTTAAAGATTAATTAAAGAAAATGGTGCTTCTACATTATACAAATAAAAAAAATATTGAATTCCAAGTGAAACAAATGGTATCTACGTAATTGTCAGGTCTCAAATAGTAATATACCCAAAAATTCTGAGAAACGATAAGATAGAAAAATAATTATTAATGAAAAAAAATTGTGAAAGAAGCAAAAAAACTATACTTACTTAAAAAGAAATAAGTTGACAGGGGAGATAATTAAGTGCTATTGTTTATGTCACATGACGAGCGTAATTCAAAATGTTGAACAAAATTTATTACCCATATAAACTTTATCAAAAACAGTTTTTCATTAATAATTATTTTTCTACCTTATCGTTTTCTGTAATTTTTGGATATGTTACTATTTGCAGTATGACAATTATGTAGGTACCATTTATTTTACTTGAAATTAAATATTTTTTCGGTTGTATAATATAGAAGCACTGAAAAAATAATTAAAATAGAAGATCTGTCCAAATATTCATAACGAACAAAAAGATATGCAGCAGAGCACGCGTATTTGCAGCAAGTATTACATCATCTACACATTCTGAATCATTCGTAGACATTTATGCAGACAACACTACAATCTATGGCAACACTTCAAAGGCCAGCAATGGCCAAGATCTTTCTAATTCTCTCGCATCTGATCTTGAAGAACATGGTAAAATGTGGAAAAAAGTAGCTTGTTAATTTTAATGCATCTAAAACTAAGCTGCTCTCTTTTCATCATAATCACTCTAACCCCATCATTGAAATGAATGGTTTTCATCTTGGGGAAGCTCCATTTCTTGACCAGCTTTTAGGATCTTCACTCCTGATCTGAAATGAAACATATACATCAAATCTGTTGCCAAGATCACTGGAAAAATGGTTGAATCACTCTTCTGCTCCAGCAGGTATCTCACTGCTGATGCAATCTTATATCTGCATAAGAAACAGGTATGCACTTATATAGAGTACTGTCGCCACATCCGGGCAAGAACTGCTCAGCACACCCAATCCAGCCTTGATAGAGTTTAAAACCAGCTTCGAAACCTAATAGGTGATGCCCTTTTCTTTTCCCTACAATCTCTTTCCACACAGAAGAGAGATTGCAAGCCTGTCTCTGCTCTATTGTTATTTTCAGTACAAGTGCTCGACTGAACTCTAATCTATTGTTCCCCTCCTTGCCAAACTTTCACAAAAATAACACTTGACTAGCTCCAACCACTATAAAAGATTTCCCCGACTCTCTATCTGTACCTAAATCTAAACGCAGATTCCATGAACAAAGTTTCTTTCCTAGAACTGCCTGCCTGAGGAACATGATTCTGCTTCTTGGTTGAATACAACATGGTAGCCTTCAAATCCAATGTAAACAAATTCTTGTTGAGCCGTCCCCATAAATAATCAAATTCTACCCAATTTACACCATTAATGATTACTAAACTACCACCTTACATTCATTAACCCAACCCTTATTCTCGAGTGGCTTTTGGGCCTTGTTAAGTAGTGACTCCTAAGTAAAAAAAAAAATCAGTGTGACATCATCTACTTCTTGCTATTTTTAGTGTAAAACACCCACTCATGCCCCGTCTATCTATAGAAAAATGTTGATACTTACTTTGCATATGCATGCTGAGGAAACTGGATACAACACGGATCACTTGGCTCTTCAATAGATTTGGTCATCATATCAATAAGGGAGGGAATTTTTCGTAATTTGTGGTAAATGTTGAAGACGCTTGTGAGTAATGAATCAACACCGGCTGTTTTGGGAGAGTTTGGTTGAGACATAGAAGACCAGCAAGTAGAAAATATTGAACTCAGATGGTTTTCTATAATTTCAGGATTCAGTTTTAATAGAGTTTCTAGGCAAGAATACCAAGTTGTGTCTTTGCTATAAAATAAAAAATAAAAAAATTCTTTAAAGTATATAAAATAAATGTTTAATTTATATAAAATAAAAATAAATTGATTAAAATTTACAATTTTTAATATACACAAATACCTTCTCCTATTTTTCGTTGGAAGAAAATTAATATCTACATCATCGTAGTAAATACAAAATTTAAACTTGAGTTGCTAAAACTAAAAATGAAATGTAAAAATTTTCAAGTCCAAAAAATGAAATGCAAAATCTTTAAAAACCTAGAAAATTATATATAAGAATTAAATCTGAAAAATGAAATACAAACACTTCAAAGATTAAAAATTGTGATATCAATTTTAAAAGCGTGAGAAAATGATGTTTTTTTTTTGTTTTTTTTTGTTTTGGTTTATTCCGATTTTTTTAAAATCGTGTTTTTTTTTTATAATATTTAAACAGGGTTATTACCCCTCGCCCCCTACACACATCTATAAATACATGAAATCTGCATTAATCAAAATATCATATGTAAGCATATTTTATAACTGGGCAATGCCGGGCAGCCTGATATTACATACACATACTGATTAATGGCTATACAAATCCGCTTGTTTTGGATGCTTTAATGTTTTTGATTTGCACTTGAAATAGAGACAATGGTGTGTTTTCAAAGTTTTATAGTACTTAAAAAGATGTTATTTAAATGTCAGTAGTTTCATGTGTTCTAATGATCGTTAAATGGCATAATGAATGCATTTTAAGTAAAATTCATGTATTATTAAAAACTCACACTATTATTTATCTCTATATAAATAAAATGAACTCATTTTTTCCCGTCGGATTTTGACCTTAATAGGATTAAAAATCAAGATATTTCATGCAAATATAATATGCACAAACGGCAGAACAATATCTGAGGTGTGTTATAGGCTTATTATTTTTCAAATTCCTCGATAATCTTAGATTTCTATACTTTTTCTGCTGAGAAGTCACGGCCAAAATCGGTTAAGATCAATGGAAGTGGTAAAATATTTTCTCTCTAATAAATTCCTCCTCCCCCTGCCACCACTTAACACCGTTTGGGGATCGTTCACAAGGAACAGTTGAGAAGAGAACACCGGTTTGGCTTCGTAGTTCTTTCATGTGAAATTATTTAAAATCACTAAACTAAGCTGCAGTGCTCTGTGGCGTAGTGGTTAGCGTGCTGGACAATTCACATTATATTTTCACGTTCGCGCCGACATACCGTAGTCGTTTTTTTTTTTTTTTCCCTAAACAACTGGAATGGACTTTTCTTGGTGGCCGAACTGTTAACGTTGCAGATGTTTTTTTTTGTTTGTTTTTTTTCACACTTTATTTTCCTACTTTTACTCATGACTCCGGGTTTGATCCTTCCTACTTACCTACCATAACATTTTTTAAAACTCCCCCCCTCCCCCGTCCCGGAAACAAACACTCGGGCAACGCCGGGTACTCCCGCTAGTATAAAAATAAAAAATCTTTCTAAGTACTATATATATATATATATATATATATAAAAAAAGGGTTTACCTCTAAACTAGTTAATCAATCAGTATGAATTTTGGAACAGAGCTACTAAGTGTAAAGGGAGGGGGGAAATGTGAACTATATTTATGTAAAGGAGACAATGAATAGTCCCTAAATTTCAGTTTCTTTGGAGTATTTAAAAAAAAAAATTAAAGTGATATAGACACAGCCTCTTATTTAAAAATTCAAATATTTTATGTTTGCAATCAATGTGATCCATAATCATTAGACAGCAATTAAGTAAAATTCCTTAAGTTTCAATTTCTACTCAAGACCCATTAAGCTTAAATTTTAGCCATTTTCTAAAATCAAAATTATGTCATGAATTGTGATTAAAAGTGGAACAATGATTATAAACATTAGGTTTACTATCATTATATCTCGATTTTAATCTTTGTCACACAAATGGTGCAGAACTTCTCGTGTTTATGTATGTATTGTATTGCATCATGGTGCTCAACTGAACTCCAGTCTATGGTCTCCCTTCAGAACTTTCAAAAATTTAATTTGACTAGCTACAACCACCATACATGATTTCCCCCACTCTCTATCTGTGCCTAAATCTAAATGCAGATTCAATAAACAAAGCTTCTTTCCCAGAACTGTCTGCCTGTGAAACACTTCCATTGGCCTGCTTCCCAGTTGAATATAACATGATAGTCTTCAAATTCAATCTAAACAAGTTCTTGTTGAGCCATCCCCATAAATAATCAAATTCTACCCAATTTACACCGTCAACAATTACTACACTACCACCTTACATTCATTAACCCTTATCCTCAAGTGGCCTTTGGGCCTGGATAAGAAAAATTGTGTGTATATATTGTATGTATGGGTCCATTAAAATAAATAAAATGGTTACTCACTTTTCCAATCCCAAAAGAACTTTCAGGAGCATGGTGAAGTATAACTGCCATAAACCGTCTTCTGCTTTGTCTTCTCCAACGTCATAAATGTTAAAATTGTATGCATGTTTTAGTAAAGAGTCAAGGACAATAAGTATCTGCGATTCTTCCAAGTGACCACAATGCGAAGTCGTTTCCACAGAGATGCCAAGCTGCTTGTTGATGGCAAAGAACATCATCCGACACGAATCCGAAGTTAGCCTAATAACAAATTTGAATTCAATGAATAATAAAATAAAAACAAATGCGTAATAATATGATGCAAATAATCAAGAGCTTAAAGGAACTTGTTTTTTTGGCCAGGAACAATGTGTAGTATCTGTTTTGATAATACACTTTTATTTGGATTTTTCAGACTACCGATCTCATCTTGAGTATGATTCTCACAATGTTTTGACCGATGTAACCTCCCAACTTTTTTTCAGGTATATCTTGTTGAATTTCGGAATCTGCACAGAATTTTGAACAGTACTCTTCATTATTCCTTCACTGACCGAGGAAATAAAAGGTCAGTTTTTAATGTTGAAGAATTCCAGTTCCCAAAAAAGGGCAAGATGAAGTGTTGTGTTTCTGAATTTTTTAGGTGAGGATAATTCGGATTATTTGGATTACTGTTCTCATCTTATGACCGATGTGACCTCTGACCTTCTTCAGATACATCTTGTCAAACTCTGGAATTTGCAGGGAAATTCAAACAGAATCATTTATTTACTCCACGGGATAGCATGCTCTTGTTCCATCAACCATGAGCAGATAAAAGTCTTAGAGCAGGTGATAGAAATACAATTGTTAATTATTTAAGACTTCTACCCAGCCATGGTTGATGGAACAAGAGCATACTACCTCCATGGATGAAGCACCCTTGGGACAAACTTTGCACAAATCTTTTGCCTCTTCAGTTTCTTGTGAATAATTATGTGTACAGTTCCCACACTGACATCAAACTGTGTACTTACTGTCTCTATAGACACACAATAAAGGATTCCGTTCGAAATTCCCTGCAGATTCCAAAGTTTGACAAGATACAAAGTGCCTTCAAGTTTCCAGACTTTTTTTTGTACAGGCATTTAAAATTGTTGTAAACTCTTGAAAATTCAGTATAACATTGCTATACATCTTATGAGATGACTGACCAATTTTTATGATTTCAGGTTCAAATGAACAGTTATAACAGGAATTGGAATATCCCCTACTCGGTCTGATTGTCACAGCTGGTAAATTTAAAAAATTATATTAATCAAAACATGAGGACACTTTAGAAGAACAATATGCAATAAAATACTGTTTTCAACTTAGTAAAAATGCCACAGAAACATATGGAATGCTTCAGACTGCTTTTGGACCATCTTGCATGAATCAATCATCGGTTTTTGAGTGACATAAGGAAGACAGGGGGTTTAAGGGATGATGAGAGTTGTGGAAGGAGTAAGAAGTCAGAACACCAGACTTGATTAGTCAAATAAAGAATTTCATGGATAAAGACCATTGTGTGTCTATAGAGATGTCAGTGTGGGACTGTATACACAATTATTCAGGATTAACTGAAGATGCAGAAAATTTGTACAAAGTTTGTCCCAAGGGTGCTCCATCCTTGTCACAGACCAAGATGACCAAGATGGGCATCAAGACAGTTCCTCACCCTCCCTATAGTCCAAACTTGCCCCCATGACTTTTAGTTATTCCATAAGCTCAAGGAGATGAAAGAGGCTGTGATGAAGGTTATTGATACGCGCACACAAGAGGATTTTGGAACGGTACAACAAGTACATTGCAGTCGGGGGGATTACTTCGAAGTGGACTAGAGTTTTATGTGTGTACTTTCAATTAAAATGCTCATACGAAAAAAGTTTGGAAACTTATTGAAGGCACCTTTTATATCTGAAAAAGGCTGGAGGTTATATCAGCCAAAACATTGTGAGAATAGCATTCAAGATGAGAATAGTCATCCAAATCATTCAAATTATCAATCCTCATCTAAAAAATTCAGAAACAACACTTCATCTTTTCTGTCCTTGGTCAGTGAAGAAGAAATTCTTCTAGACTGAGACAATTTTTATTTCTGTTCCAACCCAGATTGCCCCTTTTTTTGGAGCAAGAATTCTCATGTCAAACTCTTCCTTTGTGAGGATGTAAGTAAATAGAGACATTTTGGGTTGGAAACACGCAGAAAATAAACTTGAAGCACATAATAAAGAATAAAAAAAAATTTTTTGGAAGAATTACTTTAAAATATGATTGAGAGAGATTGGAAATCACAACATTCCTTTGACCTAATCTCAATCAAACAAACAACGGACAATGATACGTATGATTCATCAAATGTTTGAAACGGAATTTCTCTTCCTTTTCATGTGGAAATTTAGTTTTATGTGGCCTGCTATCGACTAAAGAAAAGGCCTATTAGACATGTGTAAGCAGTGTGATAATGTGTAGAAGTGAAACCTGACCATCAAGAATTGAGGATATGCATTGCATGGATAGAATTGATATGATGGATGTGTAATACGAGTCTTTGCAATATGTTTAGATCTGATGACCTGAACATTATAAGATGTCTGCAGAACAGGTAGCTTAGTTAGTATAGGCATGCTGAAAGAATAAACGAGTTCTTGAATTAGTAGATGTAGAACAGTTGAGATAGCAGGGTCAGTTGGCAGGAGAAGGGTAAAAATTTGTAAGAAAATGATAAGGATGGATTTGAGAGAAAGAAGGATAAATAGAAACTAAACCAGAAATAAGTTAGTTTGGAAGTCAGTTTCTAAAAGCTGACTGAAACATCCTGGGTTATAGAAGCAGACATTCAACTGAATATGATGAGGTATTCTAACATCTTTTTTTTTGTTGTTGTTCCGTCAAGCTATATTAAAATAGATTCATGTGTTTGAATGTACGTCTCAAATTTCTGTTGGATTGACTCAAGAAAATCATTTTTTTTTTAATAAGTTCAAAATTTATTTTTAAAAATGTGATTTTCTTTTGTTTGTGATGTTTTTTTGTTTTTTTTTTCAACAAATTCTACTTTTATCTCTTATTCCCCTTGGTCTCTGCCATTCTCCTTTGGTAACACACAGTCATTGGGTAGATTTGTAATACGACAGTGCTAATTAATAATGACAGAAATTCCTTGAACTGACTCCATCTACTCACAACTCTTGCAATTCAGGAATAATGTATTAATATCAATAATTAATAATAATACAAAACATCAGACTTCATGGCTAAACAGGACCAGCTTGCAAAGACATTTTCATTTTCAAATTTTCATTGTTGTGTTTTTTTTTTATTGTTCTTGTGATGGGCATTTAAATCGACAATTGACAAACTAGTTTGGATTACGTTCTAAAATTGCAGAATTGTTTATATTGTGATTTATATATAACATAAAATATTGTAATTTATATAACATTAAATATCATAATTTATATTTAACATTAAATAACGTAATTTATATATAACATTAAATAACGTAATTTATATATAACATTAAATATCGTAATTTATATATAACATTAAATATCATAATTTATATAACATTAAATATTGTAATTTATATATAACATTAAATATCATAATTTATATAACATTAAATATTGTAATTTATATATATATAACATTAAATGTTGTAATTTATATATATATAACATTAAATATTGTAATTTATATATATATACCATTTAATATTGTAATTTAAAAAAATCATTTAAATACTCACGTTTCTCCTTGTAAATATGAGAGAAAAAAAGTTGGCAAAAAATCCAAAATGGCAGCCTTTGCTTTGTCATTTGGGGCAATTTTATCCTGAATTGAAAATTATTAAGTGATTTAGCACTTGCATTTTATAAAACAAAGATAAGAATTGCAACAAATAAATACAAAGGAGTTTTCTACTTGTCTCACCTTCAAACCAAATGAACATCCACGATATCTAGATTCACTTTTTTCAGTTTTCTTCCATTTTATTCATAGCTTATGTTTGATGTCACTGATTTTACCCAATTCTGATATAAAATCAAAAGCATACAAATAATGTAAGCATACTCTACTGATCTTCCCTCAGAACAACACTTGGACAGACTTGTCTTTACCACAACACATGCACTCATAACCCTTAAAAATAAGAACCTTAGTCCTCTTTATTTTGAGAAATAAAATTATTATATATTCATCTTCATAAATAACAAATACCGCTGAACTATGAAACCTTCCAATTTCTACCGTGAAGGAGGAAAAGAATGTGAAAAAAAAAGTGACGTCTTTGCTGTTGCACGCATCGCCAAACCGGAAGTGACGTAGGTTTAAATTAAGGCTAGTCAATCTAAAAGAAGATGATGACTTTCGAAAATATCAGTGAAAAAAGCGACCCCTCCCTGTAGAATAGTGTCCAGTTGAGGGTGAAAGAATTAATGTTTTTAGCCAATTTTTCGATATTTGTTGTCTGACAGATTGAGCTTCAAAACAATACCAATCTCATGAAAATTTGTCGCATAATCAGTACTGCATCCTTGGACATACCTGGCTTTCATATAGATAGAGAATTGCATCAGTAGTGAAATATTTGCTGGAGCAGTAGAAGGATCCCACCATTTTTCCAATGACCTTGGCAACAGATTTGATGTACGCGTTTCATTTCAGATCAGGAGTAAAGGTCAAACCCAGAAGCTTGTCAAAACATGAAACCTCCTCAAGACGAGAGCCACTCATTTTTAAAATAATTCACAAAAATGTGTTCATATTTTGAGAAGGTTTCATTGTGTGTAATCTATTGCTTAAATCACATTAAAATAATAATTAAAAAAAAACATATTTTATTTTCATACTTCCTTGGTGACCCTTTAATAAATAAATATATATTAACAATTACAAGACGCCTCTCCAGCCACCGCTATCCATGGCAAATCATACCCTACCTGAGAATTCTTCCTTCAAACTCCTCAGCCTAATATTCATGGGCAATATGAACTGGAACAAATACTTTGAGGACATTGCAAAGGCTGCTGCAAAGAAGGTGGGTTCCCTCTATCATGCTAGAAGACTGCTCACACCTATGAGAATCCTGTACCTCCACAAGGCCACCATTCTACAATGCATGGAGTATTGTTGCCATATCTGGGCTGGTACGTCTACCACTAGTCTCTCCCTCTTGGATAGGGTCCAAAAAAGAGTCTTCAATTTAATAGGTCCCACTTTGTTAATTAAGCTCCAACCACTGTCCCATCACTGCAATGTTGAATCTCTGTGTCTATTTTACAAATATTTTAATGGAATGTGCTTGGATGAACTTGTTGCACTCATGCTTCCTTGACGTACATATCCCCAACAAACCTGCTTAGCAATAAAATCTCATCCCTTCACTGTTGAGGTCCCTAAATGCTAGAAAGCTTTCTACTCTAATAGTTTCTTCCTTCGAACAGTTGCACTTTGGAATTCCTTTCCTGCTACCGCTTTCTTGACAGTACTGAAATGCAGAAGTTTAAATGTAATATAAACAAATATCTTGTTAATCTTTCCTAGACATAGCCCCAAATAGTAGCCCCTTATGTCCAAGTGGTGATATGCTTCTCGGTTTGACCTTTACTCCTGATCTGAAATGGAACACGTACATCAAGTCTGTTACCAAGGTCGCTGGAAAGATGGTGGGATCCTTTTACCGCTCCAGAAGACATCTCACTACTGATGCAATTCTCTATCTATATAAAAGCCAAGTACGTCCAAGGATGGAATACTGCTGCCATATCTGGGCAGGAGCTGCTAAAAACAGCCTATCCTGCCTTGACAGAGTACAAAATAGACTTTGTGGCTTAGTGGGAGATGCCCTTTTCTCTACCCTGCAACCTCTCTCCCACAGAAGAGACTTTGCAAGCCTATCCTTGTTTTATCGTTATTTCCATGGCAAGTGCTCGTCTGAACTCCAATCTCTAGTCCCCCCCTTGCCAATCTTTCATGGAAAACACCCGTCTAGCTGAATCCACTGTGAAAAATTTCCCCCACTCTTTATCTTTGCCTAAATCAAAACGTGGATTCCATGAACAAAGCTTCTTTCTTAGAACTGCACGCCTGTGGAACTCTGTTCCGTCTGCCTGCTTCCCACCTGACTACAACTTGGATGTCTTCAAGTCCAACGTTAACAAATTCCTAATGAACCGCCCCCTTAAGTAAACACTTTCAAATCTCCACACTAACGTACTGTACTTGCAATAACCCTTATCCCTGAGTGGCTTCCAGGCCTTGATAAGTGGTGACCACCGCGTAAAAAAAAAAAAAAAAAAAAAGGGGGTGAATGTGAGTAAAAGAATATATATATATATATATATATATATATATATATATATATATATAAGATAACTTCAAAAAGTTTTCAGACTTTTTTTTTTGTATAGGCATTTAAAATTGTCGTAGACTCTTGAAAATTCAGTATGTTATTCCTATATATCTTATGAGATGACTGACCAATTTTTATGATTTCAGGTTCAAATGAACAGTTATAACAGGAATTGGAATACACCCTATTTGATTGTCACAGTTGGTGAATTAAAAAAATGCAATCTAGATGTGAGGACACTTTAGAAGAACAATATGCAATAAAATTCTGTTTTAAACTTGAAAAAATGCCACAGAAACAGATTGAATGCTTCAGACTGCTTTTCAACCACCTTGTATGAATCGAGCATCAGTTTTTGAATGGCATAGAAGATTCAAGTCAGGCAAGGAATATGTGAGGGATGATGAGAGGTGTGGGAGGAGTAAGGAAGTCAGAACACCAGAGTTGATTGGCCAAATAAATAATTTCATGGATAAGGCATGTTGTGTGCCTATAGAGACAATAATTGCACAGTTTGATGTCAGTGTAGGAAATGTACATACACTTATTCGTGAGGACTGAAGATGCAGAAGATTTTCATGAATACACCAGTCCACAACTCCATCCTTGTCACAGACTATTTGACCAAGAAGGGCATCAAGACAGTTCCTCACCCTCCCTATAGTTCAGACCTTGCTCCTTATGACTTTTGGTTATTTCCTAAGCTCAAAGAAACTTATTGAAGGCACCTCGTATATAACCTTTGGGCAATCTGGATAGGTAGGAATAATTTCAACCAAATTTCATGTTCATAGGTCTACTCATTATTTGGATTCTTTAGATTACTGTTCTCATCTTGAGTTATTTTCACAATGGTTCAGTCGATGTAACCTACCACCTTCTTCAGGTGTATCATGTCAAAATCAGGAATTTGCATGGAATTTATTTAATCTATGGAGGTAGCATGCTCTCGTTCTGTCAGGCATGCCTGGATAGAAGTCTTCAGTAATTCGCAATAGTATTTTGAGTGTGGCTCTTGAACCTTCAACATCCAGAAGAGTGTAACTTTGCAACCAAATTTTATTAAGTACTTTATCGTCTATGCCACTATATATATAATCTTTGGACAATCTGGATAATTCTG
This sequence comes from Euprymna scolopes, assembly GCF_053919585.1. Taxonomy (NCBI): domain Eukaryota; kingdom Metazoa; phylum Mollusca; class Cephalopoda; order Sepiida; family Sepiolidae; genus Euprymna; species Euprymna scolopes. The sequence continues at coordinate 17,831,835 of NC_136487.1, forward strand.
ACTAAATTTCATACTCATATGTCTAATAGAGAAAAAGTTATTAGCAGACAAACATCTTTTTTAGTATAAATTTTAAAGAATTTTTTTTTAACTTACATGATCCGTTAAATTGTTTAAGAGATGAAAGAACTTTTCTATGTGTTTCGGACTGTGTGTGCTGCTCTCCATGTAGCAAGCAACTTTTAAATAACTGTCGTAATGCTTCATCTGATCTCTGGAACAAGCAAAAATAATAAAACAATAAATAAACAAATAAAAAGCAAACATATACTCAAATTTGAAGAAACGCTTTTCTGTGAAGCATCACTTTCAAAAATAAATTTCCAACATTTAGCAACGAAAAAAAAAAAAGCATTTACAGATGTTTCATCAAAATATTTTTTCCTAAACCAACTTTAATATGACCACTGCTTTATTAATTAGTAATTAATAACTGTTAGCTACAGCCATTTAAAACTAATCATATTGTCATTCTTTATTTCTTCACTTTTATCTGATACATTGTTATCTATTATATAAAGGGCAGTTGGTTTGTGTGCATCCAGCTAAAAGTAAAAAACTACAAAACAAACACCACAAAGTTGATATATTTTTGATTATCTTTATCCTGGATGAATAATATCTGAAATTGAAAAATAATTGGAATTCATTTTTTAAATGAGCATTACTACAGATGGCAGTGATTGCTGAGAATGCAGTTAGGAGATTCGAAGTTCCTATCTATCGCGGTTACTACCTGACGAAGGCCAGAGGAATAGTTGGCCGAAACATCGTGAAAAACAACAAACAATAAAGATGAAAACAACAACTAATAAAGATGAGAATAATAGTCCGTAATAAAAATAAATTAATTAATATGAAAAATAATTATTCATTCTTTTTTTGGTAGGTGGGCCGGTTTTCCAACTATTTCTAACATTATCTATTATATAAAGGAGAGGTGAATGACTTACATTATTTTTATTATTTTCAATACATTAAAACAAGAGAGAAATAGATTGGGTGGGGGAGGAGTGGTAGGAGAGGGATGTAAAAAAATGAAGATGAATGAAAGAAGGAGAGGGAGACGGATTGAGAGAGGTAGAAAGATAGATGTGTTAATATAATAGTGTTACACACACTTTTTAATTTTTATGGCCTTAGCAACAACTGATAGCCCCGCTAATGTGTGTGTGTGTGTGTATATGTTTATGGGAAAATATGCTTATTCAATTATATTTCACCTTTTATTTATACCAATCCTTTAATTTATGAAGCTCAATGTTACTACAGAGCATATACAAATAAATGACAAAAAGTCTATATTCCAAATTTCAAGATGTTGAACATCTTACCGTTTATTTCTTTAAGTATGCTGAAACTGACAGCACCTACTCCGTAGTGCAGAAACATTCATGTAATGATGTAAATCTTTTCTATTTATTCTGCCCTTAATTCATCAGAAGAAAAGGAACTGATCAACTTTCAAAGAAGATAAAGTAATATGGGAATGATTACAAAATCCGAAAATAAATTAAAAAATTGATGTAATAATTACATGAATGATTCTGCGCTACGAAACAAGTGCTGTCAAGAATTGAACATTTCAACATGCTTTTAAAGAAATAAACGGTAAGATGGTCAACATCTTGAAATTTGGAATATAGACTTTTTATCATTTATATATATAATATTGCCAGACAACATATCGATTGTGAGAATTTACATTCAAAGGTAACTTTTTAAATCAAATTTTTTTAAAGTGTTATAATTTAAAACCATTTCAATCGTTTAATATAATGAGCAAAGGAGTCAATAAATTAACTTTATAAAACTCTGACTTCTTTTTTAAACAAAATGAGGAAAAAGGGCCAGCAGTTAATAGTTATGGTTAAAAACATTTTATACCGTCTATTTGAACTGTCTATTAAAAAAAACAAAAACAACCTTTAAACTATTTTTGAGATTTAAATTTCAACATTCGTAAAACATCTTTGCAATTTTTATTGCAAAACCTATTATTTTAATGACATTTTTTAAATTCAATTTTCACCCAAAACAAGGCACAGTGCCACTTTGAAGTAGGGAGCTACTATCGGAGACATAAGTTGCAGGGGCATTATGAAGGGAGATGAGTAGAAAGATGTTTGTTCACATTACACTTGAACTTCTGCATGTCAGTACAGTTGGGAAAGCAAAATCCCGGAAGGGAGTTCTAAAGTCTAGCAGTTCTGGGAAAGAAACTATTGGAGTAAAAGGTTTTCTTACACCTAAGGATCTCTACTGTGAAGGGGTGGGACAGAGCATTCACCACATATATTCCTTTATCTATATATATATATATAGAAGCGAAAATGTATGTATGTATGTTTGTATATATGTATGTATGTGTGTTTGTGTGTCTGCTAAAAACTTTCGACAGACAAAACAAAAATTAAAAAACTTGTATCATATTGAAGCTCCATCCTTCGCACGAAAAATATCGAAAAATTGGCCAAAAACGTTAAATTTTTCACCCCGAAATCGACAATTTTCGACAGGGGGGGGGGAGTCAACAAAAACCGTCCTCTCATGATGACGACCGGTCCTACGCATGCGTCAGATGACATCATGACCTGATTTAGTTTAAATAGTTGTACGTTGTGTTAGCGCATTGGTTCATTATCTAAATGTTTTGGGCTCGAATCGTGGTGTGAGATGTCTTCTTTTTTTTTTTTTAATTTTAATATTGAAGCAGGGGTATTTTAAGCTATTTTTTACGTAACGTTCATTTTTCTGTTTTTTTTTTACTTTGCTTATTCTTAGGTTTTCATTAACACCCCCGACCGACCACACACACCCAAAAACACCCGGGTACCCACCAATTTTTTAAAATTTTAATATCGAAACAGGCTTATTTAAGCCATTTTTCACATGTTTTTTTTTTTTTGTTTTAACGTTTGTTTTTCTGTTTTCTTTTTTTTGATTTTTACATTTAACATCGTTCGTTTGCCTTACGTTAGTTTTTTTGTGTTTTTTTTAATGTTTTGGTTACCCCCCCCCCCCGACTATGTATATATATCATGTTCTATCCTGGTAAACCAGAGTAGATTTTCTTGGATAAAATAGTACAAAAACACAATGACATTGTTTTAACTGACTGACACAATCTTTAAACATACCTATTCTATGCAGGATATTAAAAAAAAACAAAAAAAAAAAAAAACTATTTATCAAAAATATAATTTTGTAAAATAATATGCTGCAGAATTTAAACTTTTATCATTTTTAATTAAATCATTAGATATGCAATGAAAAGTGACTAAACTAATAAACGGATCTTAATTATAATTGGTTGGAATCTTTAGGTTTAACTACTTTATTGAAGAAAAGAACAGGAGTGGAGGGGATTTAATTTAAATCAGATTTTGAAATATGAAAAAAAAAAAAAATTTCACCTCCTGTTGGAAATTTATTGGCAAGATATAAAACAAAAAAATAATTAGATTTGTTTCTATTCCTCCACTCCATATAAATAAATATAAATCCGTCTCACAACCCAAAAGTCGGACAACACCATCTGAAGTATCTAAGTGAAGAGAGAAAACAAGTCACACCCTCATCTTTAGCTGAAATGAATTTGAAAATGTGTTAGTTATTCATTTAATTATCTGACAAAATATTTCAGAGGATTTGATTTGTATATATTACGTACTCTGTAAGATTGTTCATATTTGTATAATTTTTTCATTAAAAGTTGATCATTTATGATTTGCATGAATGATCTCATTTCAACATCAAGAAAAAAAACATTAAAAAATTTTTTTTTCTCATTGCATGTGTATTATAATTGGATTTCTAAAAAAATCAAAATAATACATTTTGAGTAAAAACACCAGTGTGTACTTAGGTGCCATGTCGAATATTCTCGATCACCCATTTTTTAACTTGAAATGGCAGAATTTGACTGAAACAAGGGAGATGATTCAGTTTGCTATATGGAATAGAAGAAATATTTTTAAGAAAAAAGTGACATCAAAATAATAGCAATTTATTTAAATAACGAAAATTAAATAAAAATAAAGTATAATAAAATATACACATATTGGTCATTCAAAAAAATAGAATTATTAAGACTATAGTTATCTCCCCTGGATTCTGACAACTCTTTCAAATTAAAAAATACAATAAAACTTCATACTTTGATAAATTTTATTTTATTTGTAATTATTTTTATACTCTATTACTTTTCATAATTTTTGAATTTTTACTAATTTTAACATAAGACGCAAATACATGTTTTTATTTAAAATGCATTATTTTAATTTTTTTTAGAAATCCGCTTATAATGCACAAGCACTCTTTTTACTTTTACTCACTTGTCCAGTAGAGTATTTTTCAAGATGGCCGCTAGCAAAGATGAAATTCCTTGATAGTTAGCATGAGACTTACACAAGAAAATCAAAATGACGCAATTTAGAAAAAGCTTGTCACAAAATAGACCATAAATCTGAAATAAAAAATATATCAATAAAGTAATGGTAATAATTAGAAAGTAAAAGTAGTTCTTCGTTATTGTAGCGAAATCCAACACCCAAAGAAATGAGTTTTCATTAACAAAACAATGACTACTTACTCTTTTTGTCAATTTCAACAATAAGCAATGTTATCAACCTAATTATCATGTCACAATTAGTTCAATATTTATAGAATATTACATAAAACACATATTTCCATGATTCAACAAAAAAATGATTTTGCCATGTTTGTTTTGTCACATGTGCTGTAAATACAAAGGAAATAAGTCATAATTTGAATTGGCCAAAGTTTTAGACAGTCTCCAAAAATGAATTACCTCTCCTACTAATATACGCGCTCTTCAGTTATTTCTAATTTCTTTAAAAACTACTTTCTTTAATAATTAATTTTCTACCTCATCGTTTTTTGTAATTTTTGTATATTTTCATCACTGCAACATGACACTTCAATAGATATCATTGGTTTCACTTGAAATTTAATATTTCAATTTTAGCTACAATAATGGAGAATCATAAAAATTTTGTCTCATATTTTATCATATGACTTTTTTATACAATGACCACAACTTGAAACATGTTAAGTCATTGTATATGGTAAAAGATTAATGGAAAAAAAAGTTGAGTATTTAGATATAATATTACTTTGGTCATTGGAGAGCAAGATGTCAGTTCACATTACACTTGTTGGGGAAGCAGGGACCCGAAAGCGAATTCCAAAGTCTAGCGGTTCTAGGGAAGAAACTTCTGGAGTAGAAGGCTCTCTTACATCTAGGGATCTCTACTGTGAAAGGGTGGGATTTAGCTGCTTGTCGGATTTGTTGGGCGTATTCACGTCGAGGGGGTACAAGTGCTTGCAGTTCATCGGAGCATTTACCGTTAAAGTACTTGTAGAACAGGCAGAGGGATGCAACATTTCGTTGATGGAACAGAGGCTGAAGCTTAGATGACAGTTTAGGACCTATTAGGTTGGCAACTCTCTTTTGAACCTTGTCAAGGAGCGAGAGACTAGTAGCAGATGTACCAGCCCAAATATAACAACAGTACTCCATACATGGGCGAATGATGGTCTTAGAGAGGTACAGGATACTTTCAGGCGTTAGTAGCTTTCTAGCTCAGTAGAGAGAACTTACCTTCTTCACAGCGGTCCTGGCAATGCTTTCAATGTAATTGTTCCAACTCATGTTTCCTGTGAGTGTTAGGCCGAGGAGTTTAAAAGATGTACTTTCAGATAAAGAGTCTTTGGCCATTGCTATTCGTGGTAGAGAAGGTTTCTTGTAATTATTGGAGGGAACAAGTTTAGTCTTGGCAGCATTGAATGTGACCATCCACTTTTGTCCCCATTCCACTACAGATTGGAGGTCATCCTCTAGTGTTTCTGCCATTTCTTTAGATATGTGTTCATTTGTTTTCCTGTCGTGTCTGTTATAGAGCATGGTGTCATCAGCATATATACCCATCTCACAGACAATTTTGTTAGGAAGGTCATTTACGAATGTTAGGAATAATAGAGGTCCAAGGATAAACCCTTAAAGCACTTGAGGTTTGGGTATTGCTGAGATGAAGAATTAATTTGTGATGTAATCCTCCATACCTTTCTGCCTGAGTGGCTCAAGTTATTTGTTGGTGGGCAGCTGAGAACAGGAGTGACAATCATCTGAATGAATGAATGATTGAACTCTCATGTCTACAAGTGATTGGGTTTTTTAAGCTGCAGAATCATGATTGACTAACCATCCCTTGTGACTTTGCCCAGGAATGCTGAGTGAGGAGCATAATGGTTTAAGACTTGCAAGCGCAAGTTAAAAAAAAAGTACAATAAATCAAAATATTTTATGTTAAATAAGAGAAGATTAATTAAGCCATGATAAAATAAAAATGAATGAATAAAAGTGATAGAAAATAAAATTATACAAATAAAAATGAATAAAAAATAAATAAAAGTGAATACAAAAATAAATGATAGGAAATTAAAGAATGAATAAAAATATAAATGATAAAAATAATGATAGAGTATGATAAAAATAAATTATGATAAAAATATATTATGATAAAAATAAATTATGATAAAATAAATTATGATAAAATAAATAATAAAAATAAATTATGATAAAAATAAATAATAAAAATAAATTATGATAAAATAATGATAATGATAAAAATAAATTATGATAAAATAAATAATGATAAAATAAAGAATGATAAAAAATAAATAATAAAAATAAATTATGATAAAATAAATGATGATAAAAATAAATTATGATAAAATAAATAATGATAATGATAAAAATAAATTATGATAAAAATAAATTATGATAAAAATAAATTATGATAATGATAAAAATAAATAATGATAAAAATAAATTATGATAAAATAAATACTGATAAAAAATAAGAAATGATAAAAATAAAAATGAATAAAAAAAAAAAAAAAAGAAGGTATTTTCTTTTCCCACTTGCCTGTTTTTGATTGGGATTTGTCCTTTGACTGTTGTTATAAACCTCCGCAAGGATAGACAAGAGTTGTTGAAGGTCTGGATTGAGAGTGTCAGTTTTGAGTAATTGTTGAATGCTTACTGTACATATGTCAGATAACATGCAGACCTAGAGACACAAAACAAAATAGATTTTTCCTTATTTCTTTGTAAAATGGATGCCCAAGGGAACATAAATCAAAATGTTTTTATTTAATTCAATTTTTTTTTAATTCAATTTTCACCTCCAAACAAGGCACAGTGCCACTTTGAAGCAGGGGGCTACTATCGGAGACATAAGTTGCAGGGGTATTATGAAGGGAGGGAGATGAGTAGCAAAATGTCTGTTCACATTACACTTGAACTTCTGCATGTCAGTACAGTTGGGAAAACAGAATCCCGGAAGGGAGTTTCAAAATGCAGTACCATTTCTGATTTCTAATTTTAATTGTAATGAAATTATACAAAATTATATTGATTCGCAAAATTTGAACATATCCATTTATTTTCCCAATATTTTCTATGCTTGTACATGTTACTTTTAATTCATAGGGTTAGATTGCTTAGATTGTTTTTGGTTTGTTAATTATGACCAAACAGAAGTGTTAGGTAATTTTCATTTAATTTTTATTTCTTAGCATCTCCAGAAGACACATAGAAATGATTTTGACTCGGCACCTTAACTCATATTAAATTAAAAATTATTTGGACATTACATCAGCCGAAACCTTGCACAAATAACAACCAAGATGAGAACGCTAGTCCAAATAACTCAATTTATCGATCCTCATCCAAAAAATTCTGAAGCATGAATGTAAATGTTTTGTGAAATTGCACATTTCCTGCTTTTCAAAATCCTGTGAGTTTTAAATGTCGATAGAAAAACTATTGAATTATAATTTCATGAAATGAAGAAATAAATTTATTTAATTAGGCTTTGAGGACTTCAGTATAACCGACATTTAAATGAGTATATTTCTTTTCATAAGAAAATAGGGAGCATAGTGGTGGGGCATATCACCCTTGCTATTCTTGGACATTTTAATAAATTAAACTATCGAATTAAATTAAAAATCAAATCAAAACAGAATTTATATTTTTTTTATAAAAAGTAAAGAATAATTTTTTTTTTAAGAAAAAAAATTTATTCTGAGGTCAAAGCAGATAAAGAAGCTGAGTTAACAAAATATTTTTGTTTGTCTTAACCAGTTGTAAGCAACCATAAATTAGAAATATAATGTAGATTATACATATAACTAATACATTAATTCCAAGTGTATTTTAATGCACATTACTGATACGAGCAATAAGAAAGTTGGGCATTTATCCAGATTAACCTCAATATCAAAAAGTGTTTGTAAAAAGAAAATGACCAAAACTGCACAAAGATGTTATGTACTTACCTGCTAGGTTTAAAAAAACTACTCAAATTCATCTAGTATTTTTTAAGAAAAAAACACATTGGTGCTTGTTGTAAGATACAGATTGATTTTTAATATGTGGTTTTAAGCAAAACCAACAGTACTTATGTCGAAAATAGTAATATAACCAAAAATTATGAAAATTCATCAAGTAGAACAACTGTGTACTTTTAGTAAAAAGATTCTTGCTCTGGTTTAAAACTGTATGTCAGTCATTTAAGTAGTGACAAGGAAGATAAGTCAGTTTTGCAAAAAACAAACAAAAAAAACATTCAAACAGCAAAAACAAATAGAATTTATTTTCATAAATATTTTCATAAATATTAAATTTTTTTAAACAACAAACAACAGAAATAGTAATTTCAATTCTATTTTCATAAATTTATATAAAAAATATTTATGTCTCTTATATTCGCAATCTTCAACATATTCACATCTAGGGAAAATACAATTTCCCACTAAAATTATTTTAAAATAATTTTCTACACAATGAATTCTTGTAATTTTTGGATATATTACTATTTTCGACATGACAATTTAGTAAGTACTATTGGTTTTTGCTTAAAACCACACATTTAAAAAAATCGATCTGTCGGCTATCATAAGAAAAACACATTTGTAACAGCAAAATGTCTCATCTGTCATTTTTGGCTTACATTAATATCAATAGCCAAGAGATATAATTCAACACAGAGTCATCATCATAAAACCTAGAAATCGTTTACCAATCAAATTTGATTTGATTTTATAAAATGGATGAATCTGTGTAAATTTTGGTGTACAACTATTTTTTTAAACAGGTATGAGCATAATAAAGTTTTTGTGAAATTATTTTTTATGTTTGAGTAAAACTGGGTAAAAGTGCCAAAAATTGTGCTATGCAGCACTTATTGCAGCCCCATAAAATCTTTGTCTGTAGAGGTCGAGCAAAAGATGACAGGTTTATGCAGTCCGCCAAACAGACACAAGAAAGGATTATGGTTTTAATTCCTGACCACATGATCTTTTTACCAAGGGACATAACTAGTGATAAAACGATTCCAATATTTTTCTCCAATTCTGATATAATTATCTATTCAGATTCTTTTTAAATAATTAAACATTTTGCTGTAGAGTTCTATGGTTTCTGGGAAGGGTAGATTATTGTAAATACGTGTGTAATATGTACATACATTTGAGGAAACTTAAAAGTGCACTTGTGAGTAGTAGGTTTCTATAGATTTCAGTTTTACTGGTAGTTTAAAATATATAAATATATATTTTATTAGTAGTACAAGTAATGGAAAATTAAGTTTTAAATAATAGCATCGTTTTTGGCATTGGAAAATAGGCAAAAAATTTTCTAATTCAGAAGTTCTAATTTTTCGGATTCCAATTGATCGTCCCAACACTAGACATAACTCTGGCTATATAAAAACAATTTCTCCCAAAGGATCCATTAATAACAAAAAAATAGGTGCTTTTTTACATTGGTAATCTTTTAAACCAACACATTTCAAGTGAAAACATTACATACTTACGCATCATGCCAAAATTAGCATAAATTCCAAAACATCACAAAAAGGATCCAGTAGATGAGGTGCTAGAAGTATTTTAAATAAAACGTTGGCCATAATTACAATCTCAGATATTGTGCTTAAAGATGGCGGACACTTAATTTATTTAAATTAAAGTCAAGTTTGTCAAACTGAATTGGTCACACAACTCTGACATGATAAAACCCGATAATTCGATAAATTGTATTTTTACTTGTAATTTTTTTTTCTACTGGATCATTTTTTGCAATTTTTTATACCATTTGTACTTTTTTTCTTCTTTTTTTAAGATAGTCACCACTTATCAAGGCCAGAAGGCAACTCGAGGATATGGGTTAATAAGTGTACAGTGGTCACTAAAACAACAGCATAGTGATTGTTAGTGATAGAAATCGGGTAAAATTTAATTATTTAAGGCAACATGTTAACAAGAATTTTACATTAAACTTGAAGGCAACCAAGTTATAGTTAGCGGTCCTGCAGAATAAAATTTCACAGGCGAGCAGTTCTAGGAATGAAGCTTTGATCATAGAATTTGCATTTAGATTTAGGCACAGATAGAGTGTGGGGGAAATTGTTGATAGTCGTCGCTAAATGCACCTGAAATGCATTGGTTCAAAAGCTCACCAATCTACACAAGTATGAAAAAGAAAATACCATTTGACATATTTTGGATGCAAAACAGTAAGAAATATTACTTACCACATTGTTTATGTTGGATGTAAATAAATGTGACAATGCTGGAGACGTAAAAAGAGATTCACATGATTCTAAAATGCTGCCTCTGTAGGGAACCGTTTCTGTGGCCAGTTGGTTCATCATAAGAATAACAACCTAAAAAAAAGCAAAGAAGATTATATTAATTTTTAGAAATGGTTTTTGGTTTATTTATCAATTTTTTAGGGATTAATACCAAATCATACTATCTATAAATCACTATTTTTATGCAGAATTTCACACTAGCGTTGGGATAATTAATTGGAATTGAAAAAAAAAAATCAGAACTTTTTAGGGTATCAGAATCGGAAAAATTTAAGCCTATTTTCAGTTCATTGTTTTTATTTAAAACTTAATTTTCCATGACTCATATTAATGATGAAATAAGTATTATTTATTGATTTTAGACTACCAGTAAAACTAAAATCTATAAGCCACATCCAGAGGTGTCTTTTTAAATTTGAGAAAATATAAGTACATATTATATGGGCTTTGTGATAATCCGACACCTCCCTCAACCTTCACAAAAAAATAACAACAACTCTGGCTTTCAAACATATCTCATACATATTTTATTTTAAAACTTAATCATTGCTTCTATCACGGAAATCAATCGCAACCCTGACTTAAATATCACGGTAACTAATGTATTCTTGCAGCATTTCAAAATAACACCGCAGACAGACAACACACAGACTTTTAACCGATTTTTTTTCTTCTTCAACTTAACATCATGGCAAAAAAAAAAAAAAAAAAAAGAAAAAACTGTATAAAATTCATAGGAAGGAGTATAACTCCGAAATATTAATTTTAAATAAATAAATATTTGTTTATTTTTCATAATATTGCATTGTAATTTGGCTTTTAAATATATTGCATACATATTTCATTTTTAATAATAACTCTATATATAGAAATTTAAAAAGAATTGGAATAGTTAATTGTGAATTTAGAACAGAATTTTTTATTGTTAACACAAATGTAAAATATTAATGAAAATCTCACGATAAGTTTATCAAAATATTGGATACAATATATAAAAAGGAAAAACATTAGGGTGTTTGCAAAGAAAATTATATCTACAGTTAAAAATAGTTAAAAATAGAAGACTTTCTGCTACGTTTTCTCTAAAAAAAAAAAAAACATACTATCTTTGGGCGATTTTAGAATCAGAATAGGTAATTGTATTGGAATGATGTAAAATATTGAAATCGTTCCATCACAAGTTAATACCTTTCCAAAGAGTATTAGTGTGTAAATGAGAGAAATTGTTTTATGACTTGCGTGATATGACAGACAGGTTTTACAAAAAATTGACAGGAGCATCCAGTTCAAAAAGTTCATCCAGGGCAAAAAGTTCATCTACTCTAAATATCTATGAACATTTTGTGGTTGTTCCTGTTTTGGCGGAGTATGTATACAATATCTCTAGGAGAGGAAGAGAGTGGGAGAGAGAGAGAGAGAGAAAAGTCAGAAAAAAGAATACCTGAAGAAAAATAAAAAATTACATTGACCGAAACGTGAAAAAACACTCAAGATGAGAACAATAGTCCAAAGAGTCCAAATAATACGAATAACCAATCCTCATCTGAAAAATTCAGAAACGCGAGTAATTTTCTTTTTACTCATTCTAATTCTCAATTGCTAAAATAAATTTAATAAAATTGTTCAATCAGATGGTAGCACGTGGAACTGTTATAATCAATAGTGACTTTTGTCCAGGGTTTGAATCTCATGTGTTTATTGCGTCTAGCCACACGGAGAAGACATGAAACAGTTATCTGTGGATAACATCTCTATATATATAAAAGCGAAAATGTATGTATGTATGTATGTGTGTATGTTTGTGTGTCTGCTAAAAACTTTCAACAGACAGAACGAAAATTCACAAACTCGATATCATATTGAAGCCCCATCCTTTGCTCAAAAAATATCGAAAAATTGGCCAAAAACGTTCATTTTTTTCACCCCGAAATCGACAATTTTCGACAGGGGGAGGAGGGTGTCAATAAAAACGGTCTTCTTGTGACGACGAGCGGTTCTACGCATGCGCCAGATGACGTCATGACCTGATTTACTTTAAATAGTTAAAAAACTGAACAAATTTCATGTACGTCGCGTTAGGTCAGTCGATTAGCACGTTGGTTCATTATCTAAAGGTTTTGGGTTCGAATCGTGGTGTGAGATGTCTTTTTTTTTTTCAATTTTTTAAATTTAAATATTGAACCAGTGTTATTTAAGCTATTTTTTACGTAACGTTCGTTTTTCTGTTTTTTTTTTTTTACTTTGCTTATCCACCCCCAACCACACACCCAAAAACACCCGGGTACCCACCGATTTTTTTAATTTTAATATCGAAACAGGCTTATTTAAGACATTTTCACATGTTTGTTTTCCTGTTTTCATCGTTCGTTTGCCTTACGTTAGTTTTTTTTTTCAATGTTTTGATTACCCCCCCCCCTGCTTAATTAAAACGTTTTCTTTTTTTACTTCGCTTATAACAAACAAACCTGGTCATTGATGTCGTCATCGTAACGATCGACGACTTCCGAGCGCGCACCTGTCAATTTGGTTCTTACTTAAATAAATTCAAACATCTTTCACTAACTCATTCTGGCTGGCCGATTTTATTTTCAAACATTGCCTCAGGGCTTCGGGTTCGATTCTGTCCCCCCCCCCCAGTTCTTTTTTATTTAACACCATACATACCTCCAAACACCCGGGCAACGCTGGGTACCCCCGCTAGTTTATTATAAACCTTAGCTAGTCACAGAAGCATTCTATATTTCCTCTAAAAGCATTTTTATTGACAGACAATTGTTTCAGACGATTTCAAGAACATATGCTTTTATGATATACGAAATATCACAAATATTCTTGAAAACTTCATCAGTGTATAAAATTTCGAAAAAAATTTTAAAATGCATCCAACATTCATTTAATTTATACACATTTATTTTCTCACTCAAAATTAAAAAGGAAACCTTATTTAAAAGTGTTCATCATAACTGTTTTTTGATTTTTGTTTAAAGCGTTCATATTCAATTGACAAAAAAAAAACCATTTCAAAGTGAATACATAAAGAATAATTATCACCGCAAATTATTTGTACTTAATTATTTTTTTTCTCATTTCTTACTCTTTTATTCTCTTCTATATCGTAAACTTACTTTGCTTACTTAATGTTTGCTTGTGACCGGTAAACAGGAGTTAAATCTTTTATAGAGTCCTACCAGAGGCTCAAAAAATGTTCCTTGATACCCGCTTGCTAGACACTCAGCATTATAAGGCAAGAATCAAGAGCAAGTGGAGCAATCCAGAGAAAGGATCGGCACTCTCCTTTACATCTTGGTGTGTTAGCCAATAAAAATGAATATTTTGAGTCATCCTCATCTACATTCGATTCATTTATTTTATAAGAGTAAAGTTTTTCTTAATTTATAATCAAACTCCTTGGCTTAACATTTGCGGGCAATATGAACTGGAGCAAATACATATAGGACATTGCAAAGGTTGCTACAAAGAAGGTGGGTTCTTTCTATCGAGCTAGAAGACTACTCACACCTGAGAGTATCCTTTACCTCTACAAGACTACCATTCGCCCATGCATGGAGTATTGTTGCAACATCTGGGCTGGTGCATCTACCACTAGTCTCTCCCTCTTTGATAAGGTCCAAAAAAGAGTTGTCAATCTAATCGGTCCCACTTTATCAACTAAGCTTCAGCCCCTGTCCCATCGCCGCAATGTTGTATCACTGTGCCCGTTTTACAAATATTTGAACGGAACATGTGTTCTGATGAACTTGTTTCACGTGTACCCCCTCGACATCCATATCCCCGATAAACCTGCTTAGCAATAAGATCTCACCCCTTCACTGTTGATGTCCCTAAATGCCAGAAAGCTTCTTTTTTTTTTTTTATTACATTTTCACCCCAAACAAGGTACATTGCCACTTTGGTGTAGGGGGCTACTATCAGGGACATAGGCATCAGAGTTACTGTATAGGGAGTTGGGCAGCAAGCTGTCGGTTCACGTTACACTTGAACTTATGCATATCAGTACAGTTGGGGAAGCAGGGACCCGGAAGGGAATTCCAAAGTCTAGCTGTCCTGGGGAAGAAACTACTGAAGTAGAAGGCTCTCTTACATCTAGGTATCTCTACTGTGAAGGGGTGGGATTTAGCTGCTTATCAGGTTTGTCGGAGGTATTTACGTCGAGGGGGCACAAGTGCTTGCAGTTCATCAGAGCATTTACCGTTTAAGTACTTGTAGAACAGGCAGAGGGATGCAATGTTTCGTTGACGAGACAGGCTGAAGTTTAGATGACAGTTCAGGAACTATCAGATTGGCCACTCTCTTTTGAACCTTATCTGGGAGCGAGAGACTAGTGACAGATGTACCAGCCCAAATATAACAACAATACTCCATACATGGGCGAACGGTGGCCTTCTAGAGGTACAGGATACTTTTGGGCGTTAGTATCTTTCTAGCACGGTAGAAAGAACCCACCTTCTTCGTAGCGGTCCTGGTGATACTCTCAATGTAATTGTTCCAACTCATGTTTCCCGTGAGTGTTAGGCCGAGGAGTTTAAAAGCTGTACTTTCAGATAAAGAGTCATTAGCCATTGCTATTGGTGGTAGAGAAGGTTTCTTGTAGTTATTGAAGGAAACGAGTTTAGTCTTGGCAGCATTGAATGTGACCATCCATTTATGTCCCCATTCCACTACTGATTGGAGGTCATCCTCTAGTGTTTCTGCCATTTCTTTAGATATGTGTTCATTTTTTTTCCTGTCGTGTCTGTTATAGAGTGTGGTGTCATCAGTATCCATCTCACAGGCAATTTTGTCAGGGAGGTCATTTATGAATATTAGGAATAACAGAGGTCCAAGGATAGACCCCTGAGGCACTCCCACATTTATATCACATTGTTTAGATGTACGACCGTCGAGGACAACCTGGATTTTTCTCTTATCTAAGAAGGATTTAATTATGTTATGTATTCTTCCAGTGATACCATATGATCTGATTTTCCTGAGAAGACCTTCATGCCATATCCTGTCAAAAGCCTTAGATATATCTAGAGCTACCGCTCTACCCTCCCGCACTTTGTCCAGTGACTGGTATATACGTTCTTAGATTACAGTTAGGATGTCTGCTGTGGAACAGGCTTGCCTAAATCCATATTGTTGGTCAGTCAGAAGTTTAGCATCTGTAAGGTGATGGACTAGAGCTTGGTTAATTATGGTCTCAAATATTTTGGCGAAAAGTGGGAGGAGGCTAATGGGGCAATAATTTACTTTCTAATAGTTTCTTCCCTCGAACAGCTAGACTTTGGAGTTTGCTGCCTGCTTCTCTAGTTGTACTGATATGCAGAAGTTCAAATGTAACATAAACAAATACTTGTTAATCTTTCCTAGACATGGCCACAAATAGTAGCCCCTTACGTCCAAGTGGCGATATGCTTTGTAAGGGGTGAACATGAGTAAAAAAAAAAACAAACAAAAAAAAACATTATTTTCAGTTTATTTCTACAACAAATCATTTTCACTTCTACAGTAAAAAATTATTTCCAGTGTGGTTGGTATATGTGTGCATGATTGGTCTAATAGATATTGCCAGAAGACTATGGAATCGGTAATGCAGAGTTCAGAAACTTATTATTTGAATTCTTTGGACTACTATTCTCATCTTGAGTGTTATTCTCACAATGTTTCGGTGGATGTAACCTCTAATCTTCTTCAGGTGTATCTTGTTGAATTTTGGAATCTGCACAGTATTTCAAATGGAATACTTTATTTAATCCATGAGGGTAGCATGCTCTCATTTCGCCAGTTATGACTGCATACATCTGAAGAAGGTTGGAGTTTACATCACCCGAAACGTTGTGCAAATAACACTCAAGATGAGAACAGTAGTCCAAAGAATCCAAATAATCAACCCTCATCTCAAAAATCCAGAAATCTGATGGAACAGTATGAATCCAAAATTTACCCGTAGTTATGATCATTAAACAAAAGAGGCTTATTTTTGTTCACGCACCACTCGCATGTACTCACGCTTTTTAAATTCTTTCAATTCATATGTATATAAGTAAAATTAAAATAAGTAGTTTGTTTTAAAAGTCAATCTGATATTGTTTTACTTTTAATTTTGCATTTGCATCAGCATTTCATAAGAATATATAATTAAAAGCAAAGATAGAAGAATTTATGGTTCTTGTCCCCATATTAAAAAATAAAAATAAAGAAAAATCTGTATGATTTACAGACCTGTGATGTACCTATTTACTATGCCTCCCCACGGGACAGAGTTAGACACCAGGGTCGTTTTTTAACGTGGAGAAAAGGTACAAAAATAAAAATTGTCTCAGTTGTGAAGGATTTCTCCTCCACCGAAAGAGAACAAGAAATAGAAGTGCAGCATCTGAAGAACAGATACTACACTTTGATCTTGTCCCGAAGGCATCACATAAATTGATCAAGTAGTTTTACTTTGAAATAAAATCATTTTTAAGCAATTAATAGAAATTCGTAAGCATTACAATAAAACTCTTGTCAGTTTGAATTATGTTGAATCATCTCCCTTTATATTTTTAAGGCTTTTTTCAAGATTGCGAGCAAGACAGCTGCTCTTTAGTTATTCATAAAATTTGATTTTCTTTATAAAAATAAAACTACTTGATTAATTTACATGGGTTTTGATATATTATATTTTTACTGTGTTACGATTTTCAGATTTTTCTTTATTTTGTTTTTTAATATAGGCCAAATCCTGGTTAAGAACGGAATTTCTATTACCTGACAAAACGATGGTTTTAGAAACAATCTTTCTTTGCTTCCTCGCAATTTATTGGAATGTAGTAACGAGTTGAGGCATTCCCAGACAGCACCAACATCTTCATCTGATAGACCATTTCTGGAAAGAAAAATAAATAAAAACGAATTTCACATAATTTGCCTTAGCATTTGTCTTGCCTAAATATTATATATATGTCCACAATGGGAATATAGATTGCATATGGTTTTTTTTTTTTTTTACACAGTGATCACCACTTATCAAGGCCTGGAAGCCACTCAGGGATAAGGGTTATTGCAAGTACATTACGTTAGTGTGGAGATTTGCTGAAGTGTTTACTTAAGGGGGGGGGCGGTTCATTAGGAATTTGTTAACATTGGACTTGAAGACATCCAAGCTGTAGTCCGGAGGGAAGCAGGCAGACGGAACAGAGTTCCACAGGCGTGCAGTTCTAAGAAAGAAGCTTTGATCATGGAATCCGCGTTTTGATTTAGGCAAAGATATAGAGTGGGGGAAATTTTTCATAGTGGATTCAGCTAGACGGGTGTTTTTCGTGAAAGATTGGCGAGGGGGGACCAGAGATTGGAGTTCAGACGAGCATCTGCCATGGAAATAACGATAAAACAAGGACAGGCTCGCAACGTCTCTTCTGTGGGAGAGAGGTTGCAGGGTAGAGAAAAGGGCATCCCCCACTAAACCACGAAGTCTATTTTGTACTCTGTCAAGGCAGGATAGGCTGTTTTTAGCAGCTCCTGCCCAGATATGGCAACAGTATTCCATCCTTGGACGTACTTGGCTTTTATATAGATAGAGAATTGCATCAGATATCTTCTGGAGCGGTAGAAGGATCTCACCATCTTTCCAGCGACCTTGGCAACAGACTTGATGTACGTGTTCCATTTCAGATCAGGAGTAAAGGTCAAACCCAGAAGCTTGTCAAAACACTGAGCCTCACCCAGACGAGAGCCATCCATCACAATTGATGCCAGCTGGGGATCAGAGCGTTGATGATGCAAGGATAGGAGTTTGGTTTTGGATGCATTAAAGGAAACCAGCCACATCTTCCCCCACTGAACCACGCGCTCGAGATCAGAGGAGAGAGAATCGAGAACTGTCATGTGCAATTGTAATGATGTATGGAAGTGAAACTTGAGCAGCGAGGATTGAGAATATGCGTTGCATGGAAAGAAATGATATGAGGATTATATAATGGATGTGTAATATGAAGCTTAAAGGCAGACTTAGATTTGAGACCTCAGAGGAAGATTAAATCTAGACAGTATAGGGGGATGTGTGCAGAAAAGGAGACTTTGTTGGTTTGGTCACATCAAAAGAACAAATGAGAGTGTTTAGGAGCAGGGTCAGTTGGAAGAGAAAAGTCAAGAAAAAAACATAAAAATCGATAAGGATGGATTCGAGAGAAAGAGAGATATACAGGGTGTTGCAATAAAATGTATACACTCTTTAAATTATCTCAACTTGCTACATGAATACGCTATGCCACGTTCCCAAGAGATGTTTAGGAATAAAGAATGGCACTACCAGCAGCATGGAGCACTTCCCCACTATTATCATGACATAAGAGCATATCTTGATAGTCTCTTGCGAAATGGTTAGTTCGGACGAAGAGAAAGTATCAAGTATTGTCCACATTCATCGAATTTGAGCCCCCTGGATTTTTCTCTTTGGGGTGGGGGCGATATGGGGAGGCATGTTAAACACAGGATTCACACCACAAAACGAACTAGAATGAATTGAAATCAACCATTGAAAGAAGATGTGTCAACATAACAATTGAACTGATTAGGAACGTTTTTGATCCAATCCATGAGTGTTGGCAGCTGTTCATGGACCACAATTGCCATTAATTTGAACACTTTCGATAATTAGCTGGTTTCTATATTTGTTCACATTATTCTGATGTATGAACTTTTTCTTATAATAAATGTTGGGTTTATGGTCATTTAAAGAGTGTAAACATTTTATTGGGACACCCTATATAAATACTTGGTCAGAATTAGGTTGGTTTGGAAGTCAATTCCTATAAGCCATCCAACAGATGTCAGCATGTAAAATAGACATGATGATGATGATGATGATATTGTTTGTGATAATACTCTTTGGATGTTTTTTTTTCTTACGCAATAACTGGAAGAAGAAAGGACACACACCACAGGAGACTTTTGATGAAATGAAAGAAACTTATGGGTATAATGTCCCATCATATGACCTTGTAAAACGCTGGCATTGTGAATTCAAACATGGCCGGAAGTCTGTGGAAACAGCTCCCAGACCTAATCGCCCCCCCCCTTCTGCCATTGATGAGGCATCTGTCCGTCAAGTAGCTTCCGTAGATTCATATCTGACCTACCTCTGCATTCCATGTTTAAAAAGGATGTGTCCTCTATAGTATCAGACCTGACCGAATGCTTAATTGTAGGCATAAACTGATTCATACCATCCAAAAAATTCCAACAAAAACCTAATAGCCAGCCATGGTTCTCCCCTGAAGGTGCTGCTGCCATCGCGCACATAAATCACTTTTTCCATAGCTACCAACATAATAGATGCACCGAGACTAAAGCTGATTTCAGGACTGCCAGCAACCACTGTAAAAGAGTAATAAAAAATGCAAGAGAGCTATATACTCAGTCTGTTAAATCCAAAGTAGCTGATCAGCGGCTTGGTTCGCACCAGTTCTGGCAAATAGCAAACAGGATTTTGAACAGAAGCGTGCGTTCTATCCCAACGATCATCAATGGACCTGAAGTCATCTCATCAGCATCAGACAAGCCCAGACTATTTGCCAAGAACTCTGCAGCTAATTCTACCCTATGTGACAATGGCCATCAACTCCCTGTATTTCCTCCTATAACAGACAAAACACTATGCAACATACAAATATCTGTGCGTGAGGTCGCCAAGCTAATCAAGAACCTTGATTTCAGTAAAGTAACTGGCCCTGACGGCATTCCAGTTATAGTGCTGAAAAAGCTCCAACCAGAACTTGCTCCCATACTTACAAAACTGTTTAAGGGTTTCCTTAAGAAGTGCTTTCCAACACACTGGAAAACCTCATCAGTATGCCCTGTACTTAAGAACTCAGGTGAAAAGTCATCTCCCTCTCAGTACAGACCAATAAGTCTCCTGTGTGTCATGAGTAAGTTGTTGGAATCCATATTAAATAAAAAAGTAGTCAACCACCTCAACAGAAACAACCTTCTTAGTGACATGCAATATGGTTTCCGCTCCGCAAGATCTACAGCAGACGTGCTAACGGTTATATCTCATAGGATTAGTGAATCTCTTGACAAAGGTTTCCTTTCCAGGCCAATTGCTCTTGACATATCGAAGGCCTTCGATAAGGTATGGCATAAGGGCCTACTTCACAAGATTTCCAGCTACGGTATTACTGGAAATGTTTCTCAATCATTAAATCATTTCTCTCTGATAGGTTCATAAGAGTAGTGGTTGATGGGCAGAAATCAGAGGCCCACAGTATTAATGCTGGAGTCCTCCAGGGGTCCATCCTGGGCCCAACTCTCTTCCTGATCTATATCAATAATCTCCCAAAACACATACTTAAATCATTCGTTGACATCTATGTTGATGACATGACCATCTATGGCAACACATCAAAGGCTGTAAATGACAAAGTTTTCTCTAATTCTCTCTCCTCTGATCTTGAGCGCATGGTACAATGGGGGAAGAGGTGGCTGGTCACTTTTAATGCATCTAAAACAAAGCTTCTATCTTTACATCCTCAACGCTCTGATCCTTGTCTGGCATCAATTGAAATGGATGGCTCTCGTCTTGGGGAGGCTCCATGTTTTGAAAAGCTTCTGGGTTTGACCTTTACTCCTGATCTGAAATGGAACACATACATCAAATCTGTTGCCAGAGATGCTGGGAAAATGGTGGGATCCTTCTACCACTCCAGAAGATATTTCACTACTGATGCAATTCTCTATCTGTATAAAAGCCAAGTACATCCAAGGATGGAGTACTGTTGACATATCTGGGCAGGAGCTAATAAAAACAGCCTATCATGCCTTGACAGAATACAAAATAGACTTCATGGTTTGGTGGGGGATGCCCTTTTCTCTTCCCTGCAGCCTCTCTCCCACAGAAGAGACATTGCGAGCCTGTCTTTGTTTTATCGTTATTTACATGGCAAGTGCTCGTCTGAGCTCCAATCTGTTGTCCGCCCTCGCCAATCTTTCACGAGAAACACCCGTCTGGCTTAAACTACTGTCAATAATTTTCCCGGCTCTTTATCTATGCCTAAATCCAAACGTAAATTCCATGAGAAGAGCTTCTTTCTCAAAAGTGCACAATTGTGGAACTCTCTTCTGTTCGCCTGTTTCCCACCTGACTACAACTTGGATGTCTTCAAATCCAACATAAACAAATTCCTGACAAACCGCCCCCTTTAAGTAAGACACTCTATCAAATCTCCAATACTAATGATTACTACAATACTATCTCATTGATTACTGTACACGCAATAACCCTTATCCCCGAGTGGCCTCTGGGCCTTCATAAGTGGTGACCCCCCATGTAAAAAAAAAAAAAAAAAAGTTGAGGCTGCCATTTTGGAAGATCGCCAAATAGCCCAAGATGTCAAGATTAGTACAGGGTCTGTGGAAACTATCATTCATGACCATTTGCATATGCATAAGGTGTCTGTCAGATGGATTCCCAGGTTGCTTACACCATTCCAGAAGCGAGAATACGTTGAGTGCTCGAGGATGAATTTGGAGATGTGCCAAGAAGAGGAGTCAAAGTTTTTCAAAAGACTGATTACACGGGATGAAACCTGGGTCCATCACTATGATCCAGAGACCAAAGCCCAGTCAATGCAGTGGAAGCACTTGGACTCACCACCTCCAAAAAAGGCAAGGGTGCAGCCCTCCACTGGCAAGGTCATGCTCACAGTCTTCTGGGACCAGGAGGGCGTAGTGATGACAGATTTCTTAGCAAAGGGTACCACAATTACAAGAGACTATTATGCTTCACTTTTGAGGAAATTAAAGGAAGCTATCAAAATCAAGAGGCGGGGCAAGATCAGCAAAGATACCCTTCTGCAGGACAACGCTCCGGTCCACAACTCGCATGTCGACAGATCAGAAGCACGGGCGTGTGGTTATGAAATCCTTCCCCATCCTCCCTACTCACCTGACCTTGCACCCTCTGACTTTCACCTCTTCCCAGCCATGAAGTTGTTTTTGAAAGAAAAGCGTTTCCTAGATGATGCAGCCTTGATTTCTGAAGGCACGTCATGGTTGGAGGACCAACCTGGGGTGTTCTACAACAACGGTCTCCAGAGCTGCATCAAACGATGGGAGAAATGCATAACTCTGGGTGGTTCCTATGTAGAGAAAGACTAATAAGTGTGCCAAATTTTGTTGCTCTATCGCTTCCTATCGAATTTTTTTTTTTTTTTTTTTTTTACAAAGGAGTCACCACTTATTAAGGCCTAGAGGTTACTTAAGGATAAGGGTTAATAAGTGTACAGTAGTCAATGAAACAATATCATAGTAATCGTTAGTAGTGGAAATTTCATAAATTGGATTACTATCGGGATGACTCATCAAGAACTTGTTTACATTGGACTTGAAGATGACCATATTGTAGTCAGTTGGGAAGCAGGGAAACGGAAGAGAGTTCCATAGGTGTGCGGTTCTGAGAAAGAAGCTTTGTTCATGGAACCTACGTTTAGGTTTAGATACAGATAAGGGGTGGGGTGAAATTATTCATAGTGATTTCTGCTAGACGAGTGTTTTTTGTGAAAGTTTGGTGAGGGGAGGACCATAGATTGGAGCACAGACGAGCACTTGCCATGAAAATAATGATAATAAAGAGAAAGATTCGCAACGGGAAAGAGATCGCAAGGAAGAGAAATGGGCATCCCTCACTAGGTTATTAACATAATTACTTTGTACTTTAAATCATTGTCAAAGAAAATTATTCCTCTATCTTTCAGTTTTCATATTAACGAATTGTATGGTAAATTGCGACCACGTGCAAACCAAAATTAAAGCATACTTAATCAGTCTTACTTTTGTTTCTCATTTTTTTTCTGACATCCAGACGTTTTACTTTTTTGGCTGACAACTTAAGCAAGCAGTTCCAAAATGTGGGATTCCTCAAGTAGCTTCAGTGAGGAGAGGGAGTGGTCGTGTATAATGTAACTGCGTGTAATGAAATATTTTTCTCTCTCTCTCATGCATACACAAGATGATTATCGTTGTGAAGTTTTATCTAAATGTTTTGTGCAGAAAAATGCGACTTCAAATAAGTGCCATTTTACATTAAGCCACTTTTACATACATACGGGGTCACGTCAGAATTAGGAAAATTTCCAAACAATACAAAAAAATGAATAAATCTTCTAGAACTATTTTGGTGCTTTTTAAGATACAGTCGACAGATTGATTTCTCAAAATCTGTTGCTTTAAGCAAAAACAATATTACGTACTTAATTGTCATACCGAAAATAGTAATATATCCAAAAAATATGAAAAATCATTGAGTAGAAATTTATTTTTAGTTAAAAGTAATTTTTATGGAAAATTGGGTAAAATCGCAATTTTCTTAGACGTTATAAAGTAGGCAGTACAAGGTTGGTTGGTTGTTTTTGTTTTACGGCATATCAACCCTTATCGGGTTATTTAATGCCGAATCCAAAGATTTTGAAGAAAAATTTTTTAGTAGAATATATTTGTTGTTTTTAAGTCGGTTTCTATTTAACCCATAGTTGGAACCCTAACAGGTACTACCACTCCGGGTCAGAGTGGACCTGGGACCAATGGTAATTAAAGGGTGGCTCCACACTCCCCAAAGCCCACAAGCTGGGGCCTCACCACTGGATATAGTTTAAGGTCATATCCAGGACCCCCATTGAGGGACTTTTACCCTCTGCAGGGGACCAATCGGTGTATTTTAATGCCCCACCTACAGGGCCGGCAGTACAAGGCTAAATGCAGGGGACATAACTCTGAAAAGAATATTTCAGATTACTTGTATCATGGCTGATATATTTGTTGCGATAAACTTTTTTTTACTAAAAACACAATAGCAGTTGTTCTACTCAATGAATTTTTGTAATTTTTGGATATATTACTTTTTTCAATATGACAATTAAGTATGTAATATTGTTTTTGCTTAAAACGATATATTTAAAAAAATCCATTTGTCGACTATAGCTTAATAAACACCACTATTTTAGTTTTTACAAAAAAGATCTCAGCGGTCTACCATTTTCTATTTTAGAATGGTGGATTTTAATTGAAAGCAAGGAAAGCAAAAGAGATGTCAATATCATGGATTGTAGTTATGGCCCCTGGATTTTAAGAACTCTTTGACAGTAACAAATATGAAAAATCTCTTATAATTTAATAAAATTTATTTTTACTTGTAATTATTTTTCTACTTGTTCAAATAAAAAATTTTTTTAAAATACTGCTGGACAAAACCATTTCTAATGTTGAAGAAAGCAGAGAGCAAGTTAGACCCACACATTCTAATCTATATAAATACAATAGTAGATATATGTATGTGTGTGTCTGTGTGTAAATATTTACCCGATAAACTCTTAAACTACTGGTCAAATGACACTGAAATTAACAGGAAATAGTAATCATACACTAAGGATGGCGTATAATGAGTAACATTTTGTTTGGATGGATGATGCATACAGAAATATAGCTGATATATTTCTATTAGTTTTATGTGTGCACAAATTCATTCATAGCTTGAAGTGGTTTAATTTTAAATCTTTCTCATCTGTAGATAGTTTAAACAGTAGAAAACACAACTGAAGCGCTAAATGTTTTGGTTTTGATTCTAGCTGATGGCATCCAAGTAATTTTTTTTCTTAAAAGTTTTGCAATCAAAAGAATTGGTTCTGTAATAATAAATCTGAAATCTTCATACATTAAAATATATTTAAGTATTTAAGTGTATCCCCCCCCCCCGTTAGTCTTAAAGAAATTTGGAAAGAAATTCTTCACTATTTTCATAATGAGATATTTCCCTTTTTTTTTTCCTCTTCTTTTTATACCATTTCATTTTTTTAAACTTCTGGCTCAAGAGACTTTCTCATTTCTTTTTTTAAAATTCACCGATTTAGACATAATTTTATATGAAAACACGTGTGAACGCTGGTGAAGCATTAATTTTTTTCCTGACATTTTTGACAAGTTCATTCGTAAAATGTATGATTATGCTTCATCATTAAACACTTTTTTTTCTGGTGACAAGTTCATTCCAATTCAGACAAATGTATAAAATTGAAATTGTACTTATTTATAATTACACTTATTTTAAAAAATAAATATACAGAAAATGCAGAACACGCGTTGTATTGTACATACTCATCATGGAATGAACACATCATATTCCAAAAATCACATAAATCGATCAAGTAGTTTTTTTTTAATTTAAGAAAATCAAATATGCCGCATAGGAGAGTAACTAGTTGCCATATTTGTTTTGGATGCATTTAAATTCAAGGGCAAACAACTAACACGGGTGAACAACTCGATTCGACTAATGAGATGTATCTATTTCTCTATAAGTAAGAGATTATCAATGACTGGCAAAAATATTTAATCGCTAACAATTGTAAAATTTTATTTTCTTCAATAAATAAATAAAAATTACTTGATCAAATACATGCTTTTTGGAATATAACGTCTGTTTCATGACAAGTATAGAAATCATAAAAATTTTCTGTACTTTTACTTTTATAAATATATGTAATTCTACATCTGCACCATAAATAAATAAATATAAACCGCCCCCATAACTAAGACACTTCATCAAATCTCCATTACTAATGATTACTACGATATTATCCCATTGATTACTGTATATGCAATAACCCTTATCCCCGAGTGGCTTCCGGGCCTTGATAAGTGGTGACTACCATGTAAAAAAAAAAAAAACAATTGCTAATCATAAAGATGAATGTGAAAATAAAAAGAGAAACTTTACCGTTTTTTGTTAATCAAAAATCCACCAATGCAATCCAAAAGAACTGGAACTTTGTTGGCGATTATGATTGAATCGTTATTCCATGCGTATCGGATTAATTTTAGCTTGAGATTCAACGGGGTCGATTTGTCCTTTAACCGAAAATAAAAACCTGAAAAATAAAAAGTTTGGTCTCTTAAATTATATTTTGTTTGGGCAAATAAAATGATTGGTTGAATAAGCAAAACTTTTTTTTGAGAAAAATGTTAATGTTAGAATATGTAGAAAGTTTATAAAATTTTATGGATTGCACACAATCCTGGCTTCAAGTAGCAATACATGGGAATAAAGTTTACATCAAAATTAGAAAGTATACAATGTGAAATCACTAATAAAATGATTAAAAGATCTCCAATTATAAGTGTGGTTGGAATCCTGTAATAACCGCATAGAGGAAGCGCTGGCATTCAAACCCAAAACCCATCAAATACAAAAATAAGACAAATGCAAATTTAGATGCTATCGTGGTTCAAGGCGGCAATATAAAAAGACATTTTTTTTTGTTTCAGGCAGTGAGATTTTATTTCATGCACATGAAATTGCTTTCAGTTGGGAAGAGGACGAAAAGAAAAATATGATGGCTTTTTGGAGAAGAAATCGATCGCTGATTGTTAAGAAGAATTTTGAATCCGACCCTTTTTTTCCTTCTTTTCTCTGTTTTGAGAAAAGGCAAACATTTCCTTGAGCACGAACATGATTTGTATGCCAAATAAATTTATGTGACTAAAATAGGGATTAATTCCCTCCCAAAACACTATAGACAATCTTTTAAATTTTCTTTGGAGTTAGCGTGACAATATTATTGAGTTGAAAAAAAGGTTTATATGAAATTTTAATTTTCTAAAAGAAAAAAAAAGTAACCTGCAATTTAATTATTGAAATGCAAAATCAAGAGAGAAAAATAAATTTGTTTTTCTCATCATGTGTTGGTTTTGTAACTGGCACAGTTCACCTATGGTGAGTAGACACCAATGATGTTCCCAGAATTTGGGAAAAACAAATTCAGTGAGAGAAAGAAACAGATGATGTAATAATTGGTACAGCAAGGAAATAAAGCCTCACCTTCTCC
This sequence comes from Euprymna scolopes, assembly GCF_053919585.1. NCBI lineage: Eukaryota > Metazoa > Mollusca > Cephalopoda > Sepiida > Sepiolidae > Euprymna > Euprymna scolopes. The sequence goes on from NC_136487.1 coordinate 17,859,379, forward strand.
TGAGATATAATGAAAGAGGAAAGTTTTTCCCCTTGCAGCAGCAGTGAGAGAGGAGAACCCCCATCATCTTCTGAAGTAACAGAGTTAGTTTGTAAATGACCAGACAATGCAAGATTGCTTTGCTGAAACTCCTTTTTGCTTGCCATCAGTCTCGACATCATTTTAAAACAGAGCCTGACTTTATGGGTTGAAAATGAAAAAAAAAAAAAAAAATTGCCCAAAATTTGAGAATGAAGTCGGTCCAAAAACAATAACTAAAGTGTATTTAGAAGGATTTTTTTCTTTTTTCTACACAAGTGCAACATCATAACTTTTACTTAGAATAATGTTTTTTAATATAAAAAAGAAAAAGAAAACTGTCGGATTATTTATTTTTCTTGCTTAAAAATAAATAACCTCTGCTCCTCAGTGGTATAACTCCGATGACCAACGCTGGATAATTGCCTTCATGATCTTGACAACATCAGATGAGTGGTAATCTGATATAACAGGACCCTTTGAAACCTGCGATCTTCATCAGAGTGGTGATCTTTTTGATAGCAGATACTAAGTCACTACTTGGAACCCAGGAATGGCCAAAGTTATGAACGTCAACAGGAGGAGTAAAGTGGTACATTAGAATTTATCTCTATCTATCTATCTCTATTATATCTTCTTCTATCTATATAAATAAAATGAACTCATTTTTTCCCATCTGAGTTTGATCTTTATAGGATTAAAAATCAAGACATTACATGCAATTGTAATGTGCACAAACTGCAGCACAGGATCTGAGGTGTGCTATAGGCCTATTAGCATTACACTTCCTTGATAACCGTACATTCCTATATTTTTCCCAGTGAGAGTTCACTGCTAAAACCGGTTATAATCAATGGAAGTTGTAAATCTTTTCTCTCTATTAAATTCCTACTACTCCTGCTACCACTTAACACCGCTGGGAACACGTCCACAAGAAACAGTAAGATTAAACACCGGTTTGGAATCGTAGAAGGTTATTAAACCCATTATTTTCCTTTTTTTTTTCTATTTTTTTTTCTATTTTTTTCGCTTCTCTCCCATAAAAAAAAAAAAAGAAAAGAATTATGGTCCGATTAACATTATCTTTTTGCCTTTTTGCTTTTTTCCCCCTTTAATGTAGAACACAAACTGCGTGACTACTCAGATTTTACTTCCGGTTTTGACAACTCTAACCGCAGAATCTGAATATGAGCTTTATTTATTAGTACTGCCTACTGAAAACTTATTAAATAAACAAACAATTTCTTAGTTACCATTTATTATTCGAACGCAACGATACCGTGATATTACTTACATTTTACTTAAAAAACAAAAACAAAAACAAATAAATAAACACGCTAAATGTCCGATTAAGATTACATTGTATTGTTTTGCATTTCTTCCTTCTGTAAGACGCACACTGCAAGACTACTATGTTTATACTTCCGGTTTCGACGACTCCAACCGAGTAATCTAACTATGAGCTTCATTTATTACTGCTTCCAACTACACAATTTCTTTTAAACTAACATCTCATTTCTTTACAAATTACTATTACAACGCAACCATATCATGAAATTACTTGCATTACACTTGAAAATCAAAAACAAAAAAAACAATTATTACCATTACAACACAATGAGATCATTACTTGCAAATCATAAACTTGGCTTTTACTTCCAGTTTGGACGACTAACTGACGATTCTAACTATGAGCAATTTACTATTTAATTTTATTATTTGCATATTTAGATCGTGTAATTACTTGCATTCAAATTGAAAAACAAAAACAAATTAAAGAACCAGATAAAAGTCCAATTAAGATCAGAAAATTATGATTGCTTTTTCTTTACTAAAGAATTCTGTACGTGTTTTATGAATGCTTCTTCTTCATTAACGAAATTACATTTGCTACATACTAAGTTTCCCACAACTTTTTTGTCAAACCTAGCTGTATCTTTCAAACATACAACTGCCGGCGGACACCGTTGATTACGTTACGTTCGCGAAAGTCAGTTCAAATTAAACCACTCTGACACTGTTTTAGATAGTTTGGAACTTATTTACCCAAAGTTAACAGAGCCTGCGACCATTTGTCTTCTGCAAATACAGACATAAACACTGTGTTCTTCGAGATGATTAAAGATTTTACATTAAATAAAAACACTAACATATCAAACCATTATGTACTGCAAGCGTACCACTTCTTACATTTTCGCATTTTTTTCTTTTTTTTTGGTGCGAGTCGATTGTTGTACTAAGAATATAAAAAACATGCATTTTCTCTTTTTATTAGACTTTTCCATTACACCAAATTGAGCAACAGCAACGCGTGGCAGGGTAAAGCTAGTACGAAAATAAAACCGGAAAAATCTTTGCTATTTTTGATGATAGCTTGCTCTTTTGGTTGAGGTATGGTTCTTGCAGTTCTAGGAAGTTCACCTTCCCAGGCTCTGCCTTTTCACCCTTGGAAAAGAGATTAGTTGATTGCTAATTGCTTGAGATGCCCCTACCAAGGAATGTCAACAGAACTGGCCTAGGAAATATTTTGTGTGGCACATAAAATCAAGTCTAGGGTCTTTGAAAAATAATTTTTTTCATAAAAAAACAATACAAACATTCAAACATGGGTTTCATTCATTGATTAATGAGTTGTTTGTAATAGTAAAAACTAGGTGTTAAAAAATTAACAGCCAGCATAGCCTAAGGGTTAAGGATCAAGGGTTCATGGTTTAGAGAACAGCCGAGTGATAGGATGCAGGCGTTATAATTATGCATTTGTAATTTCATGTAAATATCAGGAGATTACCCTTCAATTAGAAGATTAGCTACATTTAAGATAGAAGGAAGAGTAAACAGGATCATTGATTCAATAAGTACCCCCCCCTTCCCGCTATACTTGTTTGTTGCAATATCCGTCTTTTTTTTCTTCAGTTTTTCCCATTCTAATTTTTATCCAATTTCTTCATTATGGGAATCAACAAATTGCATCTTTTAGATTTTTTACCACAAAACTTACTTTCACTTTAAAAGTGTCACGATAATAAACCCAAAATCAGCCATTATAACCTATTCAAAATCGAACGGCACTGCTTACATCGAAGCCCTTTTCAGAATTGAAAGTAACTTTCGAGTCTTTAAATTGACGAATAAAAATAATTTCGAAGTTTATAAAAGAAGCATTATGACTCTCAACCAAAGGAAAATTTTTTCTTGCGCATGTCGTACTCTATTTAGATAAACTGTCAATCGTGCAGTATAGTTAACAAGAGAAAAAGCGATTAAAACACCAAGTAGATAACACAGAACTATTACCAGATGCAAGAAATTTTAATTTTTGACTTCCTTAATAATTTTCATGTGCATCTATTGATTGGAAAATTTATTATTTATGCTTTTGCTATTGTCACCTTTACTTAACCAAGCCAGCATGTTTACCAATATGGCAGACAATTTTGCTGGGATTTGATCAAGAATTTCAAGCTTAAATAATGATGATGATGATAAAAGCTTACTCTAATCCAATTGGTAATCAATTTTAGATTTAATGTAACAAAGCCACTGACACGTATGTAGCAGTAACAACATCTCACATATGCAAATGACCAAGTCGTGGCATGAGGTAATGTCTCAGCGGAGGAAGAGGGAGAAAAAAAATTGTTTTTAACTACATGCTGGCGAGAGATTTTTTTTTTTAACCAGGTGGTGGTATGACAGAACTTTTAAGCACATGTGACTGCGACAAAAACTTTTAAACAAGATGCAGGATTCGTTAGTTCTTTGAACTTTTAACAAAATTGTCAGACAACCATGTATCATGGGGCAAGCTGCAGACATAGCAGCTGGTTGTAGCTGCAGAGTGGGAAACTGTGTAAGAAATAAGCAAGCTTTTTATTGGACGGTTTTTCTGGCCACGTAATTATTTTAACCAATCAAATTGCATGTTATAACTAACTGCCGAAAATGTTCTTGGCGCCAATATTCCCTTTTCAGACCAGAATCCAAAAAGATGCAGAGTTGGTCAGACGTGGATTTCTTACTCGAATCGAGGCAGCGAAAAATACTTTGCTACTTTGAGATGTTTTAATGCCTAAACGTGGAGCGGAACATTATTATTGCAATTACCTGGCATTGGACTGATTCGGAGGACCCTCGTGTATACCTGGCTAGCAGCATCCATCTTGGAAGACACCTCTAAATCTCCAACCTGTGCACTACTTCTTCAGCGGGAATTCTACCCAGCCTTTATCAAAGGCAAACTATTATTCCCTTCGGGGTCGTTACCAGCCCATAGTTGCAGATAGCTGAAGATGACACATCTTTTACAACTTGGACCTTTTTTTATTTTAATAAAATTTACGTTGAAGTCTTAAAGTGAGCTTGTTGTAATTTTCTGTTTGGTTTTCTTCCATTCTGCCGAGAGTAAAAATCTTGTGAGAGAAATCTCAACTGTTAATTGACCCCGAGAAGAAAAACACTGATTTGACCATATTGTCGCTGGCTTGGAAAATATGTGTCAGTGGTTTGCTGATGAAATGACCGCTAATAAATGCCTTTTCTTTCAGCTAAAAAAAGCTGGAGTTGAATTTCTTTCCTTTGTTTCCTTGCAAAACTTTTACACACAATGATGTTGCGTCCAAGCGTTAACATGTAATGACTATGTGACATTAGACTTACGGTTCCACAAGCTACCTTTAAAAAAAATAAAATTTACCATCTTTTTAAGCCTTTAAAGCAAGTCTCACAAAAATTGTTGTGCATTTTTAAAAGTATGGTGGTTTGGCTAAGTAAAAGTGATGTTAACAAATGCATAGATAATAAAGCTTCAAATCAGAAAACACACGAAAATTATATAGATAAGCAGAAAAGTAAATTTTCTTGAATTTGGTAAAAATGGTCGATTTTATGGAAAGTTTCTTATCACACAGTCATAACAATTCTCTCATGAAAACATTTACAGGATCACTACAAAATTTGCCGCCAGATACTGTTAGAAACCCACCCACTATATGTCACGGTAACATATACAGGGTGGATTTCTAGCAGTATTTTGGACGCTAGTGCACTTACTGATCCGCTCTATTTTTTTAATCATATTTCCAAGTTTAATTAAAGTTTTATATGTTTTTTTTATTCAATTGTAAGGTTAAAGTATAGAATAGGTACAAAACACCCTCCACTCCTCATGTTAAGAATGTCTTTTAAAATAACGTTATTATTTCAGCACGGATCAATAAGTGCAATAGTACCGTATTTTGTATAATTTTTTATTTTTAACTCATTTTCCAAACTTCATATATTTAGGGGTCAGTCCACCGCAATTTTTCTTGTTTGCACAGACACTGTATAAAATTTGAACCGATTAACCATTTTAAAGTGAGTAAAACCACTAAAAACTTTTCCAGATAGGTAGAAGAGTAACATATCTTGCCTTTGATAACATTTGTTATATTTTAATTTTTGGCTACTTTTTCGTATCTCAGTAGATTGTAAAACAAACCCCACGATTCTACAAAGTAACTGAAATTTAGCCATTAAAACGATTTTGAAAAATAAAGCTACTTGTTAAGATAGAGTCGACAAATTGATTTTTTAATATGTGGTTTTAAGCAAAAACAATATTACGTAATTATAATTCAATAACTTGAGTGTTATTTCTTCTGCCCGTCACACCAATAATTTCCTGGGTAAGGTTAACACTTTTGTCCAAACTTCCAAACTTCTGTACACGTAATGCACCGTCTCTCAACTTATTTCTTCGAAATCCAACTTCAAAATGAACGTCCCTCTAAAAAAATCAACCCTCTTATCTCCAACTAGGAGCATCTTATTTGCATATCGGGTGGTCACATTACAGGCATATAAAGAGATAAGGCAGCCATTTTTGTTTCTTTCTTCTTCATTCATTTCATTCCACGACCGACCCGTTGAATTATGCACACGTGCTAATTAGGTAAGTCGCACATTTCCCTACACTCCCCTCTGATCTCATGATCACACACAGGGCAAGGGGGCAGTCGTCTTTGTCGGGTACTTCTTCTAAGAATCGGGGGAAGCACTTCCTCATTGCCATCTTCCTCATTACCACCGTTATTGCCACCAGTCTGTTCCATTATTCCTCTATGCGGTGTTTCACAATCAGGGCAAGGGGGCAGTATCCGTCTTTGTCGGGTACTCCTTCGAATAATCGGAGGCATCACTTCCTCGGTTCCATCTTCCTCAGTATGTTTCATCATTCCCTCTCGTGGTGCTATAAGCAGTGTTTCACAATCACAGCGGGTGGGCAGTATTCGTCTTTCTCGGGTACTTTGATGAGGAACTGGTGGTATGGCTTCCTCACGTCCATCGTTCTCATCACTATTGCCACTAGTATGTTCCATCATTCCCTCATCTGGTTCTGTAGGTAGTGTTTCTATGCTCACCTGTAGAGGCAGTAGGCGATCAGGATCATCCCTGAACTCTGTGATCTTCCTCATTATCCTCATAATCAGAAGAGGTATAACAGGGGTGGATATCTTTTACATGACGTGATACACCATTAATCAACATGGTCTGAGGACTTATGAGTTTGTCTATTTTTCCTCTGCAAAATTTTACAATGCACCCAGCATTTGGGGGTTTTACCCAAACACGGTCTCCCACTTGATACGGGGTATTGACAACGCTAACCACTGATGGTGTGACATCAATTCCTTTTATACGCTGCTCATAGCTGTAAATTCCATTAGCTGGTGTTGCATTGTCCTTTGGTGTCACATTATACCAGTACACAGCTTCTGGAATAGAACACTGTGTCCTCGCCGCAATTCTTTTAATGATGTGGTGACACCGCTCCGCTATACCGTTACCTTCTGGAAAATATGCACATCGGTAACGCATTTTAATCCCCCATTCCTGCGTAAATTTCTGAAATTCTTGACATCGAAATGTAGTGGCGTTATCAGTCAGAATTTCCAGCGGGGCACCACGTTAAAAAAAGACAGCTCTCAACTGTCGTATAATGCTAGATGCATCCTGTCGTGTCAACAGGCGCCATATCGTGAAACGTGCCGGACCACAATCCGTCAAGGTCAAAAAATGCCTGCCCTCATAATGCGTTACATCCATTCCTACTCGATACCAGTTGTCCTCCATCTCAAGCTTCCCTTTTTGCCATTGGGATGGTGCCGGATCAATTCGCTGACACTCTTCACACGAGCGTATAGCTGCCTTGATTGATGCTCTTGTAGTTGAAGGACACACTCTTCGGACAAAATATGTTGTCCTCCGAATTCCGGGATGTCCACTCTGCTGATATATTGTAAGGATCTGGTCAGGTGTTAATTGATCTGTTACGGCCGCGCATGTCTGTTGTAGAGGATCAGATCCCTGCCTCATTACATCAATCCATCTCTTTGGTACTCTAGTCAAGCTATCAGCCAAAATCTGCATCGATGAAACTAAGGTAATGTCCACCTGCAAGCTGTATTCGTCAACTAGACGCTTTATTATTGCCAGTCTCCTTCGTACTAACATCTCACTTGCAGCTCTAATCTTAACTCGAGCCTTTCCAGTCAAGGTTTCGGTCAACCAGTGGTAAACTCACAACGAGTCAGTGTGGAGATGCACAACCTTGCAATGCAAGATTAAGCCCTTTTAACGTGGCATCAAGTTCTGCCAAATTTATATGCTGGGCATCATTTTTCGGACGAAGCCAGCAGGCATCTTCCACAACAGCACCCAACTGTTCCAACACGACACCTGTAGCCAGTGAACTTGCGTCAACCCATGCATTCAGTTCGTTTCCAGATACTTGCCACTCACCCTGGGCAGGGTCGTTTCTATGTACTTTGGACAACATTTCAGCCATCATTTGCTGGAGAGAATCATCATCCACCATGTCGTCCCATCCTTTGGTTACTGCAGTTACTCGTCTTTTTAACACTCCTGTTGCCGATCGGAGCCATCCACAGACAGGTAGATGTCCTACTAATTTACCGCAAATAGAAAACACAATGCATCTTGTTAATACACTGGAATTGCGCTCCTTCGCTTCCATCGCAAAGTATTGCCCTTCTCATAGACCTCTAGGCCTTAAGCGCTTAGGGTCTTTGCTTATTAACCCAAACGATTCCAGTTTTGCTCGAACCACATCTGCAGACATTATATCCTCATTAACGTAGATGTCATCAATGTAAGCTGAAGCAGCTTTTGCTGGGGTCTCATCCTGCATCAAAACAGTTTTAATAATAGTTGTCATTATTAAAGGTGCTACGTTTAGGCCAAAACTTAAACGTGTCAAACAATAACGTTTTACCTTAATTATCACTGTCTGAAATGGCCATAATGACTCATGGACACGTATCTGCAGGTAGGCTCTCTTCAAATCCAGCAGTGCTACATTACTCCCTTTCTGACGCCACTCTCTTAGTTTAGCAGCGCACACATCTGAGTTTCCAGTGAAAGCATCAACATGTTGATTCAATTCTCGGTAATCCATTACGGGCCGAATTTTGTGTTTAGTAGGTTGTTTAACAGAGTGGAATTAATCCTTTGGGTGGTCCCAGACGTTCCTGTGGGTATGATATTAACCATCCGTTATCAATCCACATCTGAAGTTCTTCTTCATATGCGGCCCTATTCTTTGTGGAAACTGCATACTCTGGAATGGTGTTGCACAGCCGATCTGGTGCCTGGCTCATAGTCCATTTCCACTTTGCAGTCCACGCCTTTTCCTTGTCGTCAAACGTAGCACAGAAGTCCATTTCTTCAATAGACATGGCTGCACAGACTTCTTTTCCTTCTCCAAGCATTACACCTCCAGTCACTGTGATTATGACGCCTCCTAGTGCTTGTATTGCATCAATTCCAATCAACATGTCATAGGCAAGGGGTTTTTCTTGCATCACCAGAACATCAACTTTGGCTGTGTCACCCTTCTCAGTACAGATCGTGATCGTCCCTTCACCACAACATGCTCGGGATAAACCATTGATTGTCATGATACCGACTGGTTGCTCCCGCCACATCTGACAGTAATGTGCACTAACTATAGACCGGGAACACCCCATGTCTATGAGTGCTGAACACTGCACATCGTCAATTTTAACACCAATGACCGGTAATCCTGTGTTTATTGGTTGGCAAGGGGCAAGGGTGGTGATAGTACCTTGCCCCCAACGTCGTTTCCCGAACAGTTGCGAGATATGTGCCCATACTTATTGCAGCGATAGCATTGTACTGTTCTCTGTGCTCGTGGATATACACACCTATCACTCCGGCAATCCTTAGCAAAATGATTGGCCTCCCCACATTTATAGCACACTGGGCCTACACGCTTATTACTACCTGGGAGAGAATCTACATTGCTCCCATGCGGTTCGACTGTTGCATGTGGAATACTAGTTGCTACTGCAATTGGCTCCTGTTCCTTACAGATGTTTCGAGCTCGGGCTAATGACTCGTCTATTGTCAATTCATCAATTCGTGACGATGCCCGCAACAGTTTGCTAACCTCCTCAGGTAAGCCTACTAAAAAGGCACATCTTAATATCTTATCGTTAACCCCACCAAATGGTACCGACAACTTTCATAGGTCGGCTAGGTACACATCAACGGTTTCCTTGGGGTGAAGTTGCCGGCTCGTGAACTGTTGCCATGCAACAAATGGATCTGTACCAAACGCTGTATACAGGCTGTGTTTAATTGTATCCCAGTCTGGTTCATCCCAGAGTTGCTGGTAGACTGCATAGGCCCCTCCAGTTAACCTCAAAGGAATGACTGTGGCTGGTTCTTTAATTCTGCACAGTGTACAGATCTTTTCAGCCTTTTCCACCCATTCGACGACAGACGGTCCAGTGGTAGATCCATCAAACTCAGGTATCAAGCGAAAGTCGAATCTGTCCATTTTCTGCCTTTCGAGTCACCACACACCGAGAGCCGAAGTAGCTTATAATTCAATAACTTGAGTGTTATTTCTTCCGCTCGTCACACCAATAATTTCCTGGGTAAGGTTAACACTTTTGTCCAAACTTCCAAACTTCTGTACACGTAACACACCTTCTCTCAACTCCCAACGTACTTCTGCTAATTCAACTTATTTCTTCGAAATCCAACTTCAAAATGAACGTCTCTCTTAGAAAAAAAAAAAAATCAACCCTCTTGCATCTCCAACCAGGAGCACCTCATTTGCATATCGGGTGGTCACATTGCAGGCATATAAAGAGTCTCTTTATATGCCTGCAATGTGACCACCCGATATGCAAATGAGGTGCTCCTGGTTGGAGATGCAAGAGGGTTGATTTTTTATCTCTTTATTAAAGAGATAAGGCAGCCATTTTTGTTTCTTTCTTCTTCATTCATTTCATTCCACAACCGACCCGTTTGAATTATGCACACGTGCTAATTAGGTAAGTCGCACGTTTCCCTACAGTAATTAATTGTCATGTAGAAAATAGTAATATATCAAAAAATTACAAAAGTTCATCGAGTAGAACAACTGCTAATGTGTTTTTCGTAAAAAAAAAAAAGTCTATTCTCTATAAGATTAAAATATTGTACGCCAAGAACATGTAATCTAAAATATGCGTTCCGAGTTATGTCCCCGGTGTGTGAACTCTTCACCATCTACTTTATAACATCTAAGAAAAATACAATTTTACCCAATTTTCCGTAAAAATTACTTAAAAATAACATTCTACTCGATGAATTTTCGTAATTTCTGGATATATTCCTATTTTCGGTATGACAATTAAGTATGTAATATTGTTTTTGCTTAAACGGCATATTAATATAAAAAAAAATCGATCTGTCGACTATCTTAACAAGCGCCCAAATAAATTTATGAATAACCAAGTGTTTTCGTTAGTAAATTGAATTGTGGATAAGAGCAGGGTTATTTTAATCTTCATGTCTCTTTAAAGCAAAGAGAAGCTAAAAGTGTATACAATAATAGCATGATAAACAAATATGTATATATCTTTATCGGAAATATCTCGCAGAACATTAACAACCGTGTTTTGCGATATTAGATATAATAAATTCTACACAATTTCAATCGTTTATAAGTTAAACCGAAGAAAACGAATGCCACACGACGAAATTAACAACAGCATTCCAATCTAACCCATATCAATATTAATGGTCAAACTATACTAAAATAATAGTTAATCTTATAAAGTAATTGAATATTTGTACACACCTTTGACGACGTTAGACTGAACCATGTTGAAAAATAATAAACATGTGCTCTTCGCATCGCACAACCGGAAGTAAAAAGCTAACAAAGGGGAAATAACTCTAAACGGAGGTACGGGCAAAATAAATACCGATGCTAGAAGCATTATAAACATTTTGACACTTCCCTTTACTTAAAAATCACAAAAAATCAGGAAATTAACCAATTTTAATGAATTTTTAGTATTTATCAAATAATGATCGAAAAATATAATGAACTAATTATTTTTATTTACACCTTATTGGAAATGTATTATTTTGTTTAAACAAAAAATACCTTTACTAAAGTTATGGTTTTAAATAAAATACGCAAGAATTTATTTTTGCTTTTCTTATATAAATAAAGCATCGTAATTTGTAACAATAAAAATAAAATAATTTTTACAGGAACATCACGAAAAAAGCCCCTAAAGTCCATATTAATGAATTCGATATAACTCGAATAAAAATTAATTTCTCGAACTACTACCGCTATTACCATTTAAAAAAAAAAAATTTTTTTATTACATTTCCACCCTCAAAAAGGCACATTGCCACTTTGATTTAGGAGGCTACTATTAGGGACACAGGCTACAGGGGTACTAGGTGGGGAGTTGGGCAGCAAGATGTCGGTTCACGTTACACTTGAACTTCTGCATGTCAGTACAGTTGGGGAAGCAGGCACCTGGCAGGGAGTTCCAAAGTCTAGCTGTTCTGGGGAAGAAAATACTGGAGTAGAAGGCTCTCTTACATTTAGGGATCTCTACTGTGAAGGGGTGGGATTGTATTGTTTGTGGTGGGTATTTACGTAAAGGGGGTACAAGTGCTTGCAACTCGGAACATTCACTGTTAAAGTACTTGTAGAACAGGCGGAGGGATGCTACATTGCGTTGATGGGACAGAGGCTGAAGCTTGGATGATAGTTCAGGACCTTGTAATGAACTACTATGATGCTGCTACAGTATGCTTCCCTTATTTCTTCCTTTCTCCCTACTCTTCTACTTTTCCCTTCCTTTGTTCTCTCAGTGTCACCAGAGGTTTCAGCCAATCGGAATAGAGGACTGTCTTGGAGGGAGATACAAAGAAGAATTCTGCCTCAGACATATGGGAACGATAGAAGCTTCAACATGTGACTGACCAGTTTCCCTGGGTAAAGACTTTTATCAAAGAAAATGTACTATACTCTTTGTAACCCTATATCTTGGAAACTTTTATAAAACATCAATCCTAAAGTCTCGTTGCACTTAATTATAACCCGATGTTTTCTTTTACCCAACCTCGCTCCTGGACAGGGTTCAAAAAAGAGTCGCAAACCTGATAGGTCCTGAACTGTCATCTGGGCTTCAACCTCTGTCCCATCGACGAGATGTTGCATCCCTCTGCCTGTTCTACAAATACTTTAATGGTGAATGCTCTGACGAACTGCAAACACTTGTACCTCCCCGACGTAACTACCCCCGACAAACCCGACAAGCTACTAAGTCTCATCCCTTTACAGTGGAGATCCCTAGGTGCAAGAAAGCCTTTTACTCCAATAGTTTCTTCCCCAGAACTGCGGATCTTTGGAACTCCCTTCCGGGATTCTGCTTTCCCAACTGCAATGATATGCAGAAGTTCAAGTGTAATGTTAACAAACATCTTTCTACTCTTCTCCCTTCATAATGACCCCGCTAATTCCCTAATAGTAGCCCCCTGCTTCAAAGTGGCACTGTGCCTTGTTTGGGGTGAAAATTGAAAAAAAAAAAAAAAAAAAAAAAAAAAAAAACGTTCTTTTTCAGCACTCTGTTCTCTAATGTCGGAGGTGCCCCAAAAACGGGACCGACTGAAATGGTGACCCTTTTTCAAACGTCGTTAAGATTTATGGTAACCGTCATGACTTACCAAAAATTAATCCTTGTTCTATCGTACACCCTTGGTGGTATTTCCTTTTAGCAATTCCACTTCCTGTTGTGTCTCCATGATTTGGCCAACTATTTTCAGGCAGTTGTTGCTGCGACGGGATAGGAATGCTGAGTCTTTTTACTGTATCCCCAGTAATTACTGCCTTCCATAGTTGTTGTTGTCTCACTACGTTTTGGCCAAACTAATTCTCTGGCCTGCTTTGGGTAGGATTGAAACTGCTATTTTCAGACAATGCTCACTTGGAACCGTAGAGATTTAACGCCTCTATCTACCTTAATATGGCAATAGGAAACAACAACAACAACAACAACTATGAAGATGAGGATAACAGTCTGCAAATTGATAAATAAATATATAAATTACTCATCTCAAAAGATTCAAATAAAAAATATGTATAATTCTTTATTTCAAAAATTCTTGTTTTTCTTTTTTGCTTTTAACTTTTTTTTATCTTTGGTAGCATTTATTTATTGTATGTTATTTTATTTATTGTATGTTTTACTTATGGTGTATGTTTAATCAGTTTTAATATGTTGTATGTTGTAGCATTTATTTATTGTATGTTATTTTATTTATATGTTTCACTTATGTTGTATGTTTAATCAGCTTTAATATATTGTATGTTGTAGCATTTATTTATTGTATGTTATTTTATTTATTGTATGTTTTACTTATGGTGTATATTAATCAGTTTTAATATGTTGTATGTTGTATGTTATAGCATTTATTTATTGTATGTTATTTTATTTATTGTATGTTTTACTTATGATGTCTATCATAATAAATATTCGAAAATTCTTTTTTTTAGGCATTTATTAGTATAGACATCAAAGCGAAAAAGTGATTTAAAAAACAAATATATGATTTAAAAAATACGTACTTATGCACTTATGTTACTGTGCTGAAATATTAATAACGTTATTATTTAGAAAGCCATTCTTAACATGGGTAGGGAATGGGGTTTTGTAATTATTCTGTACTTCTATCGCTCCAGTAGATATCTCACTTCTGATGCAATTCTCTATCTATATAAAAGCCAAGTACGTCCAAGGATGGAGTACTGCTGCCATATCTGGTCAGGAGCTGCTAAAAACAGCCTATCCTGCCTTGACAGAGTACAAAATAGACTTCGTAGCCTAGTGGGGGATGCCCTTTTCTCTTCACTGCAACCTCTCTCCTGCAGAAGGGACGTTGTGAGCCTGTCTTTGTTTTATCGTTATTTCCATGGGAAGTTCTCATCTGAGCTCCAATCTCTTGTCCCCCCCTCTCGCCAATCTTTCATGAAAAACACCTATCTAGCTGAAACCACTGTCAGTAATTTTCCCCACTCTTTATCTGTGTCTAAATCAAAACGTAGATTCCATGAACAAAGCTTCTTTCTTAGAAGTGTACGCCTGGGGAACTCTCTTCTATTTGCCTGTTTCCCACCTGACTACAACTTGGATGTCTTCACGTTCAACATAAACAAGTACCTGATGAACCACCCTCTTAAGACACTTTATCAGATCTCCATTACAAGCAATATGATATCCCATTGATTACTGTACACACAATAACCCTTATCTTCAAGTGGCCTCCGGGCCTTGATAAGTGGTAACTTCCTTGTAAAAAAAACAAAACTTTCCATGACTAACCATTTCTCTATACAACCTACTAACGAAGATAACCAATAAAGCTGTTTTTAAATGTTAGACTGAGACTTCTCGACTTCTTATTTTACATTGGTGACCCCAACGTATGTTTGTATGTAATAGCTGATGAGTTAACATCCGGATGGGAGTTTTATTATTTTTATTCATAGATCTGTAGTGGGGGTCAGAAATTTAATTAATTTGCTTGCCCCAAACAAATAATTAAAAAAAAAAGGAATGACAATGAAACGAGCGACACCTTCTCCTGATTTAAATGCACTGTATTTATTTTTTAAACAACAATAATTTGGTAATTACACAAAGGTAAATAAATGAACAGAAAACGTTGTTTTCTTTGTGAAACGGTGAATGAGGTAATTAAATGTTTTCATGTAAAGAAGAAAACTGTTCTTTTTCTCAGTTACTTAGCGGAAAGATATACAAGGGTAAAAAGAGTCCATCAGGGTAACAAATCCATCTCCACGGGGAGGAATTAATTGTTGTGCATACGCGTGTTTAACGTCCAAACGCGGACGGGTCGACATTGATGTTTACGCCATGCTCGAAAGATCGACTGACTCGTTCGGGTGCAAAAATGCTCTTTTTATAGATCCAGACCGGCTCCAGAAGGGAACTGCTTCTGCTGATATCTTCGCTTTTCAAAATTTGTAAAAAAAGATTATTTTCTTAATCTTTTCATTGGCTGGTTGTGTCATGTGATGGTGCTTCCAACTACGTTCACCAAAAACGTGTTATTTTTACTTTCGTTGTTTTGAGCAAATGTGTGTGGGCGTATTTGAAGTTGTGCCGTTGCTGAGAGATTATGTTTTTTCTCTAAATGCGCGGGGAAAATTGCAATGAATAATGGTTCGTTATTTGCGCGCGAGGGTGTGTGTGTGTGACTGTACAGATCTCCACAGAATTAAATTAAGAAGAGTTGGTACGAAGTGTGAAGTTGATGAGTAGGAGTTCTGACAAATACTTTTTTTGCATTACAGTGAGTCATTGAAATGTTTCTTTTTTCCTTTCAGAGGCTGTTAAGCATACATTCTTGGGTGATTCGATGCGTCCGGTCTGAGAATTCTGGAGAAATCTGATTTGGCTGACCAGGTCAATATTCTTATAGGCTTGGTTAATTTGGCAGAGAATTTCTACTTTTTGAGGGCATAAAACGATTTTCATTTGTTGAAAATGTTTTGAGTCAATACATTCCTGTGAAAACCGACTTGCTTTTAGAAGTGAAAGGGAAAATGTATGGAAACAAACCGGAGAATGAAAGAGGGTAGCTGTTTGATGTATTTGCTTTTTAGTGTGTGTCCAAATCATGTTTCGATTCAGTCTCTACAAATTAAAGTTAGATTTTCAAGATTGTAAAAAGTAAATTAAAATTTAAGTTGCGGACAAAAGGAATACAATTAATGAACAATATTCGATTTTTATACGAAATCTGAGCGAATATCAAGCGAAACATTCCAGTTGTTCCTATTACTATAGGTGAGGGTGGGGCTTATGATAATGCAATTGTAAATTTTAAATTTAAATTGATTTTTGTTGGCTTTAAATAATTTTATCAATAAATAAACATAGGCACCGCCAAAACTGGGGGGGGGGCAGGTAAGTACCTTTTGACGGACCGTCTTTTTAAAAATCTACCAAAAATCAGGTAATTATCCAATCAATACGAAATTTTCAGCGATTAAGAGAAGAATGAACTTTATAACAGTGTACTTATTTTTCATGAACGATATTAATATATATATATTTTTTTTTTTTTTGCTTACACCCCCCCCCTCTTTGTTTTGAGGGGGTTCCAAATATGCTTAAAATAATCATCTGAAACTGAACAAAGCATATTGTGTTGTTGTAAGGGACGGGATTATAGATTAAAAAAAAAAAAAAAAAAAAAAAAAAACTTGTTTGCATACCTTATTTTGATATCTGAATATCAGAACTTCGGTTGTGCTTAATTATCCCGCTTTTGAGTTTTGAAGTGTGAAATTCGGTGAATATGTTAAGTAAAATAATTTAAGTTAAGCAAAACAAAAACAATTTTTTTTTTTTTTAATATTTATACGAAAAAAGCCATTTTAAAATCTTTGATAAATAAATTTCTTTTTAGCGAGCCAAATAATGCATGACCGTTATTAAACAGAGCATGCTTTGAAGAATCGATACAAAAAAAAAAAAAAAAAAAAAAAATTCGATAAATATTGTGCCCTTTCTGTTAAAAATATCATTATTTTTTCGATCCAGTTTGGAAACGTTTGCCGCCTTTCGACTACGGTGGACCAAACGCGTTGAAATAATTTTTTTTATTCTGCTTTAAATTGCCCCCCTTCCCATTTTGGAGAGCCTGGCCCCCACACACACATACACATTAAAAGCCAAACTCATACAAATGGTCACCCATCTGGTACTGGCCAGCGCAGCCTTAGCGTTAATAATACATTGAAATTTTCGTCACTGAAAAATAAGGGTTTTTTTTTTTTTCGCTTTTTGGTCTTCCGTAGTTTGCCTTTTTAAGTACAAATGTAAACAGAGTAATCAAATCGACTCGAAGTAACTGGTTGCAGTGGTAAGTGGAATTATTTGAAATCCAGGTGCTTATATTATATTTTTGCATATTCTCATAGAAAATCACCCTAAATCTTAGTTAGACAAGAAATAAACAAATTAATTCTTTCAAAAACTTTTCTTTTTTTTTTCTTTTTTTAACTATTTATATACGTTTTTTGTGCAAAACAAAAACCGCCAATTGTTAACTTTTGTGGAAAATTTAACATTTAAAATTTAATTAAAAATAGAAAAAGTTTTACATTATTCTGTTTTCTATATGATAAAATTCAGGGTTTTATCTTTCTGGAAAAAAAAGTTACTTAGAAATAATGGATTTTAATAAATGTAATTTAATTTTAAAACAACAACTTGATTTTTCGGCCATTTTTGGCGGTGCCTAAATAAACACATTGACTTCATCTAAACTACGGATACTCATCGGCATTACTAAAAACGCAATATTTATTTTTCTAGTTAATACTATCGATCATTAATTAAACAGATTTATATGCAATGATTTCTATTTAATAATAAAATAAATATATTTTTTATCGATTTGTAAAGGATACCTAATTTGATGTAGTTATTGTATATAGATTAATACTACTTAAAGGCACCCGTAGTTTAAGCTCTTCGTGGCTTATTAACAGTCGCCATTTTTTTTTCTACATTTCAGACGACTTAAAGATCCGAACAAAAATTCCCCACCTTTTTTTTTTTTTTAAATTTGAGGACATTTTTTCTTAAACAAACTACACTTTCTGGTAAGTTGAGCTTTTGACTAAGATTATTTATTTTGGTATTTTTATTTATCTATTGAGGTTACGAATGGGTTCGCCGTTTCTTTTTTCTCTCTATCAACTATGTCAGTTAATTCAAAGATTCCCCTCTTTTGTTTATTGTTGAAATTAAACGATTTGATAAAAATGGATAATTTTGTTTAGTAAAATCAGTTAATACTTTTTTTTTAATATTCGACAAATTTTGTATTTTTTGTATTTAAAAACAGAATTGCTTAAGTTTTCACGTATTTGTTTTGTAATTTTTCAAAACATGGTTTTATTTTTATTTTAGATTTTTTTTTTCTAATTAATGAAAAAAGTACGAAATTCAAAATTGTTTTTATTATTTTGAATTAAAGTATAAATTGTTACAATTGTAAAGAAAAAAGTTGGTCGATTGTTTTGCAAACGTATTTATTTTTGTTTTCAGAATATTGTCGGTGTTTTTTTTAGTACTTTTGATTCTTTGATACAACAGAGACACGTGCGAGAATTTTTGTTTTATAGAAATCGCTCCACAAGGAGCTAAAAACATAAAATACTACTTTAAAGTCAAAGCTAGCAAACAATAAATGTTAGTTGGATAGAAAACAGCAATTCTTCCTCCTTTGTCAGAAACATCGCTCATGGTATGTGATAACTAAAAGATATAATAAGGGAAGCGAGAGTTACTTTCGATTTAGAAGACACGTAAACCATAATACTTGACTTTTGTTCTTTTTAAAAAATCATTATCATTCGCCAGTTTAAAGTCTTCAAAATCATTTTCGAAGGGCCACGATAGTAAACAAGTTATCTATGTTTTTTGTTGTTGTTTTTTTTTTCTTTATTTATGAGCGTAATTTATTTGGAAGACTTTGAACTGTTGATTAAAAAAATAATTCCTGCGCTTTTTTATTCACTTGCTTTCCAATGCAGCAAAATTAGGCACAAGGTTAGTTTATAGTGGATAATCCAAGCATGATCTAACATAGATCGCGATCCAACAACACTGAATACATCAGATGATTGTAAAAGTTGCTTAGATCAGCCCAGTTAGGTATTTCCACGTAGGGGCACGACCGACAATAAACCAACCCTTCATTCCAAAAGGAGGAGATGATACATGGGAGGATAGTATTCTAAAATTAAACAGTACGGGTTTGTTTTACTGTACACATAGATTCGAAAACGTTGTCAAAAAACAAATATATAACAAATAAATGTTATCGAAGGCAAGATAAGTTACTTTTCTACCCAACTGGATAATTTTTTAGTGTTTTTATTTAATGTAACATGTTTATTCCCCTGAATAGAAATCTAGACATGCGCAGTCAGAACATTGACCCCGGTATAATAGTCAACAACCACTCAACCCCTCTTTCTTCCCTTTTGCCTTGGTTCGTCAACCAGACAAGTTCGCGTCCACAGCTCTTGGCTTGAAGACTTTTCCACATGGACGATTGCTATCATGCACGTGTGGCTTTGCTGAGGCCAACACTCTCTCTCTCTTTCCCTTTCTACATGCGGGACTGCCATTTCTCGTTCTTCTATTTCATTCCAGTCTTTTCCACGCGTGTAGTCGTCAACGACTGAATGAACACTTGTTCCACCTAAACCCTTTATTTTCTGTCGAAAATAAATGACATGTTTATTTTATCCAGCAATTGAGTTTTGTTTCCTTCTTTCCATTCGTTTCATTATTTTCTTTTGTAGCGAGTTAGGATATTAATATCCTGGCCCACAATAAGCCAACTCGAAACCAAAAAAGAGAAGAATAAATAATACAATAAGTTTTTAGTGTTTTAACTTATTTTAAAGCGTTTTCTTTTTAAGTTTGAAACACCAGCAGTGCCGAGTTGCTAAGTTAGAACGATAGCAAAATAACGGACATATGGCTGTCATCTCTGGAGTTTCGATAACAAAAATAAAAAAAAAATAAAAATACTTTTTTTTTTTTTTTTTTTTACTCACATTCTCTCCTAACAAGACATGTCGCTATTGGGACGTTAGTGACTATTATTTGGGACCATGCCTAAGAAAGAATTCCAAAGTCTAGCTGTTTGAGGGAAGAAAGTATTAGAATATAAAGCTTTTTGACATTTAGGAACCTCAAAAGTGAAACGTGTATGATTTTGTTGCTAAGCGGGTTTGTCAGGGATATGTATGCCGAGGGGGCACAAGTACAATGAGTTCATCAGACTACATTCCATTAAAATATTTGTAAAACAGGCAGAGAAATGCAACATTGCGGCAATGGGACGGGGGGTTGAGCTTAGTTGACAAAGTGCGACCTATTAGATTAAAAACTATTTTTTGGGCCCTATCCAAGATGGAGAGGCTAGTGATAGATGAACCAGCCCAGATGTGGCAACAGTATTCCATGCATTGGCAAATGGTGGCCTTGTAGAGGTACAGGATATTCTTAGGTGTGAGTAGTCTTCTAGATTGATATAGGGAACCCACCTTTTTTGTAGCCGCCATTGCAATGTCCTCAGTGTATTTGTTCGGTTCATATTGTCTGTGAATGTTAAGCTGAGAAGTTTGAAAGAAGAATTCTCAGATAGGGTTCTATTTGTCATAGGTATTGGTGGTTGGAGAGGCGTCTTGTAATTTGATACTGATATAAATCCACCCAATAGTTGTCACGGTGACAGCTATTGGGTAGATTTTTATCAGTCTCCACATCTGCAAAGACCCATTGCATAACTGATAAAGTGCTAATAATCAGTTCAAAATGCAATTTTTTGGAAATTTAAGGTTCAATCCTTAGTGCAGGCAATACTAATTATGAATTACTTAAGATTTCTACCCAATCATGGCTGACAGAATGAGAGCAATCTATATCAGTGGATTAAATAAAGGATTCTGTTTGAAATTCTGTGCAGATTCTCGAGTTCAACAAGATACACCAGAAGGAGGAGGATGACGATGAAGTCACATTATTGAAACATTGTAAGGGTAATATCTAAGACGAGAACGTTAATCTGAACAATCAAAATAATCCATCCTCATCTCAAAAATTTTGAAACATCCAAAACAGTTTGTAATCTCCCCATTATTTCACCCCTAATGTAGCTCTCGCTAGATGTCCTATCTTTAATGTTACCTAGCACCTTCTCTCCTCTTCTGATGAGAAGCACTAGGTTTCAAAATATCTAGGTCTAAAGAGCTTACTTATCGTACACCTTTAATTGATGTAATCTCCCTATTGAATTGATGATTAAATTTATATGTATTAGTATATATATATATGAAATAAAAATTCACAACAGGCCTTTTCACCGATGCTGTAAGTTGCACCACAACTTCAATATATTCTCTTGACTGCCAAGCAGACTCATTCTCTTCCATGATTCGTCTTTTTTAGCACAGCCACTCCTCTCATATGCAAATTATGACGGGCATGCATAGAAGCATCAAAGAACGGTGTGTCCCTTTGAGGAATGTATTCGCCTAAGAGCGATACAAGGACGACGCTAGAGTCATTCGTCAATGACTTTATAGGTCATTCTGAGTCTGTCAATGTTATTGTTCGAGTTTGTATTTGCATTACTGGTCGAGTCTGTTGACGTTATTGTTCGAATTGATATTGGCATTACTAATCAAGTCAATGTTCATGTTTGTTGCTGTTGAGTATTTGTTGGCAGTCATTTTGATTCAAGAGTTTTATTGTTTTTTTTTGTTTTTTTTTACACAAATTAATGCCTTTATGTTTTTAAACCACACAGTTGCAATTCCAAATAATCATTTTTTTTTTTGTTCAGGTATAAAATTGAAATTCATCTACTTGCATTTTTAAAAGTGACACACGGTTGCGATGAGGGAAAAGGTGTAACCTGGTTTGAAAGAGAATCTGATCCAAACAAGTCCAGCTATGCCGTACAGATGTGAACACTGTGACAAGACCTTTAAAACTCGCTCCCGACTTGAATGCCATAAACGCAAACATACCAAGCCATATGAGTGCAAGATCTGCGGAAAAGCATTTCATATCCAATCACAACTGCTGATACACATGCGGTACCATACGGATGAAAAACCTCACGAATGTGAACAATGCAACAAACGGTCCAGCATCCTGTCAGCATTGTCAGCACATCGGCGGAGTCGCGGAGGGGAGAAGCCACATCAATGCGATA
Organism: Euprymna scolopes; assembly: GCF_053919585.1. Classification (NCBI taxonomy): domain Eukaryota; kingdom Metazoa; phylum Mollusca; class Cephalopoda; order Sepiida; family Sepiolidae; genus Euprymna; species Euprymna scolopes. The sequence goes on from NC_136487.1 coordinate 17,881,561, forward strand.
TCTGTTCCAAGTGTTTTGCCAACAAATATTATCTACGAGCACATCGCAGATTTCACACAGGTGAGAGAAAATTGATTTGCAAAATTTTCTGCAATATCAAGCTTCATATTTTTTTTTCTTGAGTTTAGTCAAGCATCATCATATTCGGTTTAATGCCTGTTTACATGGTATATGTGTGTTTTTGTTTGTTTATTTATTTTTTTGATTGAATTTAGTAATTCACTCCTGTTCATCTGTTCGTTTGTTTACATTTAATTAATTGGATTTTTGGAAATTTTGCACAAACATTAATCATGGTGAAAGTAAATTTTTCACTCGTGGAGGGAGAGCCTGCATGCTCAGCTTGTTTTACTCATATTCAGTTCAAATAAGACACATTGCTACTGAGATGTAAGGGGCTACTATGAATTAGAGACTATGCCCACGGGGCCACTCTTAGTAGGTATAAGAATTAAGTAAAGCGGGATATTGTATCCTTCCGGCTTGTAGTGAGCTCAATGCAAAATACAAATTTCTGCGCCCATGTTTACCCTATTTATAGAAATCAGCGGAGTCACTTTGGTTGGTTCCTTGTCCAGGAGAGATCACTCTGGATGCCTTTTACTGTCAATGACAGATAACTCTTATACCTATACATGCCCCTCCCCCTCATGACCACAAGATAAATTGTTGTGGTCATTTTCACACGCAGTAAAAAATTTGTGTGACTTTCCATGCATTGTGGTAATAAATTCTTTGGTTCTCTACTTTTCCAACATGAAGGTTTTCCTAACGGAAGAGGACTGACTGTGAACATATTCTTGTGTGGTAGCATTAACTTCCATATCTTCATGCTTGCTGGGTGACTCTGTGTTGATATGCCGTTCAGCCTCCATTGCTTCCTCAGGAAGTTGTTCCTGTGGGGGATCAGGGTTTATAGACAGGTTCGAAGTTCTTGATGTGACATAATGTGGGCCATCCACAACTGGGTATATTTTACAGAGAAACCAACAGTTGCGCAATGTTACTCTATTGCTCCCATCTACTCGCACTCTGTACTGTCGGTTCCCCTGTGTCTCTACGACCGACGTGAGTAGTTACCACCCTGATTCTGGATTGGACACAATCTGCTACTTGCAGTTCCCAGAGCAGACAACAATGCTGGTTGTAGAACTGTTTGTTCCGCATATGCCTCTTGGCCATTGCCACCTCTTTCCATTGTTTCCTTGTTTGGTATTTATCCCATAAGATAGGAAGGTGTTTTTTAATGACCCAACCATAGAGCATTACGGCTGGCCATATTAAGGTCTTGAACAGGAGTGTTTTGATGGGTTAGTAATGCCCGGGCAGCTCGATCATGGCATAGACATCCATAACTGTTTGTGTTGTCGGCTAGTATGTGCTTTGTGGTTTTAACAACTAAATCTGCATAATAGGCTGATGAGGTACGTTTCCATATACCCCAGTTCCTCAAAAAGGAGTTGTACTCCTGGGACTCAAATGGTGGTTCACCATCCGAAGAAATTTATTCCGGTGCACCGTAAGTCAGAACCAAGTTCTCAAAATATCACATATCGTTTTGGCCCTTCCCAACGTCATTAGAGCATCTACAGCCCATCCAGTATATCGACCCATATACACCATAAAGTTTCTACCTTGTATATTGACAAAATCGACCATCACTTGTTGGAATGGAAATTCCAGGTCCGCTGGGGACTTTAAGGATTCTCTCGGCTGAGATGTTGCAAGTGTGGCACTGGGATCTGGTTTGTTTGATGTTAGTATCTAAACCTGGCCAGAATACCATTCACACCTTGATGTGCAGAGTGAAGGAATTCTAATATCTCTGCGCAAAGTTGTTGCGGTATCAGGATTTAGTTGATTTTGACAATAACCTTTTCCAGGCAGTATAACTCTTCATGCATAGGCCAGAAGACTCGAACATGACTGAGGGAAGCCATTTTGAATTTGACCTCTCAAGGTCCTGCAGTCTTCATCTGTGGTTGCTGCAGCCACAATCCTTTCCCATGTGACAGCTTTCATTTTGGAGTCATACTTGTACATTTATGTGGAAGCGGCTTTAACTGCAGTGTCAATCGTTTGGTCCTGGTCTTTTGGTGGGGTACCTGCTAGGTATCGAGATACACAAACTGAGGCTAAATTGAGTTTTCCAGGGTGATGCTTTATCTGGAATTTGTACATCAGTGTTTTTTCCTTGAAATTTAACAAGCAGGGGTTTTTGATATTCTCCAAGGCTTGGTTTAAAAATATCTTTATTAGTGGTAAGTGATCCACTGTTATCAGTAAGTCTGAGCATCCAAGTATAAACATCTGGCACAATTCTAGCCCATAGACCAGGATTAAAGCTTCTCCTTTCACCGGTGCATATCGTGATTCTGCATGATTTGTAAAACGGGATCCAGCCAAAATGAGGTTCAAGTGACCATTCCTACAACTTGTGTTCAATTTACCCTCACATTTACAGTGTTTCTAAAATAGGAAATACGATATCCCTGTCTTACTATAGTCTGTCACAAGTCCTGTTACTCTGTTCATTTCGAACATTTGGATACCTTTCTCAATCCTTTTCACTATCACTCTCTTCGATTTATGGAATATGTGCTCCAGTGATTTGTCCCAATAGAACTTCCTGTTCTTTGTCTTTAATAACTCTCAGAAGGCAGCCATAACTTCTGCTTATGTGAAGGCATATGACACCTGGTTCACGAATCCAAACCAGAATCTAATCAAAGTAATATTTGTCGGGGTAGGGAAGTTAAAGATGACTTCTGTCATTCTTTGTGTGTTTAATCCCATTCACAGTAACTAGAAACCCTGCAAATTCTACCTCCATCTCCGACAAGTGAAATTTTATTTGTAAGGGTTTACCTTTCATTGTTTGTGGTGTTTGATGTAGGCATGTGTTGAACGTACTTGAGTTGAAGTGTTCCTTTAGCCATTGTTTCAATTCCTGTTTTTAGTTTCTGTTGGCTTGAATGGGATCGTCTCTTGTTTCTTTGGGACCAGTGTTTTGCGCAGGCATCCACAAGAGGCTGTTTCCTTTGTTCTTGCAAAGCTGTTCTGTGACAACAATGTTGGGAAATCAAAAGGCAAAAGATGCAGATCCTTTAATGCTGTTTGCGACAAATGGAAACCGGATGTGTTGTCTGATACATATACCGCTTGTCATGTTTCTTATAAACAAAAAACAAAACTATCTTGATGTGTAGCCAGTTATGCCTCTTATCCAGTGAGTGGTTGGAATCAGGTACTCATCTGGGTACCCAAGGAGTCTTTGAATATCGGGCCCGACCGAACAAGTCTGGGTCCCTGTATCTGCAAACACTTGGATGGAATCGGTGAGTGCATTTATGGGATTCTTTGGCACCCGTTCGAAGGTCACATGACTCTTGGCCATCATAGTTATCTCTGCTGTAACTGAAGGGGGTAGTTCTGAGGCAAACACCTGAAATTGTTTCCCATCCCACTCAAGGTTCGTCGACTGTCTCTTATGTCTGCAAGCAAAAAATTTATCTGAGGTACCATTCGTAAACATAAATATCCTGGGCCCAACTCTCTTCCTGATTTACATTAATGATCTTCCAAATCACATCCTTACATCATTCGTAGACATTTATGCTGATGACACTACTATCTATGGTAGCACATCTAAGACCATAAACGACCAAGTTCTCTCTGATTCTCTCTCCTCTGACCTTGAGCATGTACATTAAATCTGGTGGCAAGGGTGCTGGAAAAATTGTGGGATCCTTCTATCGATTCAGTAGATATCTCACTGCTAATGCAATTCTCTATCTATATAAGAGCCAAGTATGTCCAAGGATGGAGTACTGTTGCCACATTTATGCAGGAGCTGCTAGAAAGGACTTGTCCTGCCTTGATAAGAATTCAAAATAGACTTCGTAGCCTCATAGGAGATGTCCTTTTCTCTTCTCTGCAACCTCTATCTCACAGAAGAGATGTTGCAAGTTTGTCTCTGCTTTATCGTTATTTTCATGGCAAGTGCTCAACTGAGCTTCAATCTATGGTCCCCTCTCACCAAACTTTCACAAGAAACACTCGTCTAGTTGAAAACACTATCGATAATTCCCCCCACTCTTTATCTCTGCTTAAAGCTAAACGTAGATTCCATGAAAAAAGCTTTCTTAGAACTGCACGTCTGTGGAACTGTCTTCCGTTCTCCTGCTTTCCAGCTGACTGTAATCTGATTTTCTTCAAGTCCAACATAAACAAGTTCTTGATAAGCTGTTCCACTTAACAAATTTACCGAATTTCTATTATTAACAATTACTATATTGTTCAATTGGCTACTGTACATTCTTAACCCTTATTCTCGAGTCATCTCTGGGCCTTGATAAGTGGCGATGCCTATGTAACAAAAAAAATATATATATATAAATGACTTCCTACTTCTTGAAACTTTGCTTGTAGCTTTCATTCTAGACTCCTTAAATTTACGGCATACCTTTCTTAGGATCCCCACTGCCTCACAAAAATGGCACTTGAGTCCAACTGCTGGATCATCTTTTCGATTCATTGATCCTCCTGGGTGTGACATTTTCCCCACAACCATTGCAACATTTAGTATATCGTGGAGTTAAAGAAACCTTTGTCTCCTGGTTGTGCTGTTCTTGGTTTGACCTTTGTACACCAGATAGCGCCAGAGGGTGTGTGGCATCGTTAAAATAGGGAGTTGACTTGTCTGTTGCCTCAAGGTAGACCAACTGTGAGACCGTGAAGCATTTCTTTCCTCCGTTCAATGTTTTCTTTCTGCAACTCAACGAATTGCTTTAATAAAACATGTTTTCTTGCTCCATAGTATTTTGACAGTAAATATATCCAATGTCCAATGCTGTTGGACAAGTTTTCAAAATCTGTTTGTAGCGCCATGTAAGAGTTAAGTAGAGGGGGATATTGTATCCTTCAGGCTCATGCTGACCTCAATACAAAATACAAATGGCTGTGCCCATGTTTATCATATTTATAGAAATCAGGGGAGGTCACTTTGATTCCTTCTTATCCAGGGGAGATCACTCTGGTTGCCTCCTACCGTCAGGGGCAGATAACTCTTATACAGTAGGGAGTTGAGCAGCGAGATATCTGTTCACATTATAGTTAAATTTTTGCATGTTAGTACATTTGGGGAAGTAGGTTACAGAGAGGGAATTCTATATCTAGCAATTTGAAGAAAGAAACTATAAGAAATTTAGGCTTTCTAGTGACTAGAGTGAAGGAGTGAGATTTTGTTGCTTGTCAGGTTAGTTGGACGTATTTTTGTTGAGGGGTCACCAGTACTGCAAGTTTGTTGGAGCACATACCATTAAAATACTTGTAAAACAGGCACAGGGATGCAAGATTGCAGTAATAGAACAGGGGTTGGAATTTGGTTAACAGTTTGAGATCTATTTGCGTGGAGACTCAATCTGTTTTCCAAGTGTTTTGGCAGCAAATGTTACTGACAAACATAGACTTTATACAGACGAGAGAGAATAATGATAATTGAGTGCTAGTGTATAAAAGGGATCCCAAATTTCTGGTATCATATAATATAGGTTATGTGATATAAAATGACTGGTGTGACATAGTCCCCTCTTTTTTGATTCATGCAGTTTCAATCACCCCCACCCCCACCAAAAGATCCAATTTTTTATTTTAGAAACAAAACAATATTTCCGTTTTTCTGTGTTTTTAATTGTTTACTTTTATCTTTTGCAACTTGTGATTTTCTTGATTTTTAAAGTCGAACAGAAATGAACTAAAAAAAAAGTTGAAAAAAAAAAAAACAGTTCAAAGAATCTTAACAGGTTTTTAAAAATTTCCGTTTTCAAGAAACAATGAAACAAATTAAATAAACACATCAAATGATCTTAAAACTTTATTCTATCATTTTTCTTTGGCAAATAAAATATATTTCGCTTGTAAGTATATCGAATTTTCTTTATCAACAATGGAAAATTACTTTTAATAAAAGAAATACAGTTTGTTTAATTCTGCACACATTTTGTCACTGGGGTTTCATATGACCAAAAATACAATATGTAGTGGCAGCTTTAAATCTTAAAAAACAAAAAAAAAACTTCCATATTTTATGAAAATGTGTCTTTCTATTATGTGAAGGACATCTCCAATAGTGTGTGTCACTTTTTATTTTTAACAGTTTCTCTTTTGTTATTTCTCTTCAACGAAAAAACACAGCAATTTTTCTTCTAAGTATATATTTTTTCCTTACAAAGGCTTTCACATTGTCGTGCATTTCACAAATCTTTTATCCATGTATCACAACAGTTATTCTGTCACATGAACCCTTATATTTAAGCTCCTCTTTGACTTGAGAAGTGATTGTACAAATCTCAAAATATTTTTAACTTAGATGTGGAAAACAGTGTGGCGGACGAAAGATCCCATAATTACATGAGTACTTATGAGCAAGATTAGTTTTTATTTTTTTTACATAGGCATCACCACTTATCAAGGCTCAGGGGTCACTCGAGGATAAGGGTTAAAGAGTGTACAGTAGAAATTGGATAATATAGTAATTGTCAGTAATGAAACTTCAGTAAATTTTTTTAACTTAAGGGGAATGGCTTATCAAGAACTTGTTTACATTAAACTTGAAGACAACCATATTGTAGTCAGCTGGAAAGCAGAAAAATGGAAGACAGTTCCACAGGCGTGCAGTTCTAAGAAAGAAGCTTTGTTCATGGAATCTACGTTTAGATTTAGACACAGATAAAGAGTGGGGGGAATTATCGATAGTGTTTTCAACTAGACAAGTGTTTCTTGTGAAAGTTTGGTGAGAGGGGACCATAGATTGAAGCTAAGTTGAGCACTTGCCATGAAAATAACCATAAAGCAAAGAAAAACTCGCTACATCCCTTCTGTGAGATAGAGATTGCAGGGAAGAAAAACGGACATCTTCTATGAGATTACGAAGTCTATTTTGAACTCTATCAAGGCAGGACAAGTCCTTTCTAGCAGCTCCTGCCCAGATGTGGCAATAGTACTCCATCCTTGGATGAACTTGGCTCTTATATAGATAGAGAATTGCATCAGCAGTGAGATATCTGCTGGATCGATAGAAGAATCCCACCATTTTTCCAGCGGCTTTGACAATTGATTTGATGTACGTGTTCCATTTAAGATCAGGAGTAAAGGTCAAGCCCAGAAGCTTGTCAAAGCATGAAGTCTCCCCAAGACGAGAGCCATTCATTTCAATTGATGCCAGATGGGGATCAGAGCATTGATGATGTAAAGATAGAAGCTTGGTTTTAGATGCATTAAAAGTAACCAGCCACTCCTTTTCCCATTATACCACGTGCTCAAGATCAGAGGAAAGAGAATCGGAGGAAATTTGCTCATTTACGGTCTTAGATGTGCTACCATAGATAGTAGTGTTATCAGCATAAATGTCTATGAATGATGTAAGGATGTGATTTGGAAGATCATTAATGTAAATCAGGAAGAGAGTTTGGCCCAGGATGGAACCCTGAGGGACTCCAGCATTAATACTGTGAGCTTCTGATTTCTGCCCATCAACTACTACTCTTATGAACCTATTAGAGAGAAATGATTTGATAATTGAGAAGACATTTCCAGCTATACCATAGCTGGAGATCTCGTGAAGTAAACCTTTATGCCATACCCTATGAAAGGCCTTTGATATATCAAGAGCAATTGCCCTAGAAAGGTTGCCTTCGTCGAGAGATTCGATATAACTGTAAGCACATCTGCTTTAGATCTAGCAGAACGAAAACCATATTGAGTGTCACTAAGAAAGTTATTTTTACTGAGATGATTGATTACTTCTCTGTTTAACACAGATTCCAGCAACTTACTCATGGCGCACAGGAGACTTACTGGCCTGTACTGAGAGGGAGATGACCGATCACCTGAGTTCTTAAATACAGTGTAAACTGATGAGAATTTCCAGGGTGATGGGAAGCAATTTTCCTTGAGACAACGTTTAAACAGTTTTGTAAGTATGAGCGCTAGTTGTGGTTGAAGTTTTTTGAGTACTATAATTGGAATACCATCAGGGCCGGTTGCTTTACTGGAATCAAGGTTTTTGATTAGCTTGGCAACATAACGTATAGATATATGTATATCACATAGCATGTTTTCTGATACAGGAGGAAATATTGGGGGTTGGTGACCTTGGTCGCAAAGGTTAGAATTAGCTGCAAAGTTCTTGGCAAAGAGATTGGCTTTGTCTGATGCTGACGAGATTACCTTAGGTCCATTGATGATAGTTGGAATAGAGCACATATTTCTGTTCAGGATTCTGTTTGCTATTTGCCAAAACTGGTAGGAACCAAGCGGCTGCTCAGCTACTTTGGACTTGACAGACTGAGCATAAAACCCTCTTGCATTTTTTATTACTTTTTTACAATGGTTGCTGGTATTTCTGAAAGCAGCTTTAGTCTCAGTACATCTATTACATTTGAAGCAATTGAGAAGTGTTTTCTGTGTGCAATGGCAGCAGCACATTCTGGAGAGAACCACGACTGGCTGCTAGGTTTTCGCTGGAACTTTTTCGAGGGTATAAAACGGTCAATACCTACAATTAACCATTCCGTCAGGTCTGATACTATAGAGGACACATCCTTTTTAAACATTGAACCAGAGGTAGATCTGATATAAATGTACGGAAGCTATCCCAATCAGCCATAGAGTATCAATATACTGTACGATGGAGAGATACGTCTGAAGACTTTTTACATTTCATTTTTATTTTAATTGATACAACAGAGTGGTCGGAAGATCCAAGTGGAGACAGAATGGAAACTGAACATAGTTCAGGGCAAGTTGTGAGAAAAAGGTCTAGGAAACTTGTATACTGGCTGTCAAAGTCGGGCACACGGGTGGATTCGTGAACAATCTGAGTGATTGCATAAGCAATGGATAAATTGTGACAGAACCTCCCCTCATCATCGGTCTTGTTTGAGTGACTTAACATTGTGAACATTGAAGTCTCCACATACGTGAATGTTAGCTGAAGGATAAGCAGATAGGACATGTTCAATTTTTTCAGATATGCTTTTAAAGATATTAACTCCGCTGTTGGGGGGGGGGGCGATAGAGAGCAAATATAAATGCAATAGTGTGAGAAAGTGTAACCCGAAAGCACATAAGTTAGGATCTTCCCTGGAGATGTCTCTACCACATGGAAAGCCATCTTTAATATAGGCACATATTCCATGCCCATGGCGATCTTGGGGGTCAGATTTAGAAGTTAAGTTAGAGTATCCTTTAATTACAAACTCATCTAGGGAAATAGTCTGTACAATGCCAGTTTCATTTAGGAATAATAGGTCTGATTTAGTCTCCTGTAATTGTGTTTCAACATCTAGAAGGTTAGAGCATAGACCCCTGATGTTGGAGAAGGAGACATGGTAGTGGGGATCTACATTGGAAGTTGAAGATCCGGGTTTAATCGTGTATTTTTTCTTGAAACTTTTCATGATGGAGTTTTGGGATTTGTGGACTAGGTCGACAAACTTGCTTAGAGCAGAACAGAGAGGGAAAGTAAGAGAGAAAAAGAAATGAAGAATTTTTTTTTTTTGTAGCACATGATTAGGTAAAGCCGTAACAATTACCCATTAATATGGCATCGAGAGGCCCCACCAGAAGCTACTGCATGGTCCAGAATCCATTCATCAAATGGCAATACAGCAGCTCCAGTACTTTGCACCTGCTGATAGGACAGCCTCCTTAGTGTTTAATCCAAGGTTCGGGTTCCTGACTATCAGGCGGATAACGTCAGCCCAGATAAAACATTTATCTCCAGCACCCTTACTAGTGACATGGCTATTAGGATAGACATAGAAACAGAAAATTTCTGACATCTCTGGTGACTGTTCACGCAAAATATTGCCAACCTAGAATACAGCTTTTTCTTCTCCCTTTGCCAGAAAAATCACTCATTAAAAATGAGGACTGAGGGACAAATAAAGTGAAGCGAGAGTAACTGGAGCTGCCAATAATGCATCCACAATGCATTCTCTACTCTCCATTAAAAAAAAAATGAATAAAAAAATATTAAGTACTGTACTTAATAAAAGTCCAACTGACGTGTTTAAGGGAAAGTACAGAAATAGATACCCCTCTCACTAACTGAAAATAAATTGAATTATCGTAACTATTTCTGTTGTAAAAAAAAAAAAATAACTTGCTAGATATCAGGACATCTGTGGACGAGAACATCTATTATGAATAAAACAAATCAAACAAATGAAAAACTTGAATAAAAATGTAAATATTAACATTTGCAGTTAAAAATGACATTAAATAGTACAACACTGCGAAAGTCTTCCGTCTATTCTGCAAATTATTAAAGACGCGTCACTTTAAATATGTTCAGCGTTCTAAACATTTAACAAATAAACCGTCAGAACGTGATTCTTGTTCCAAGAGTTTTATTAGTAACGTTTAAGGCAACAAGAAATGGGCTACCTTTTTTGAACTGTGCGGTCTTTCAATGACCACCCGTAACCAATAGATCTGATTGTTTTTTAATTTTAGAAATAAAACAATAGTGTTTAATGTAAAATGATTCCCTATTTTAGGCCATTCTAGCGTTTTAGGACAGTTAACCATTTTTGACAGTTAACCATTTTTTTTTTTTCTGTGGGAGATAAATTCTGTAAAAAATTTTTTAAAGCTGATTAAGAGGGTTTTTGGTGAGGCTTGTCACTCTGACTTTGGGTTTATGATAAGGCTAAGGGGAATTATGTGTGAGCATTCTGAAGACTTGACAGAAACGAAACAAAAACAATTTTAGAATTTAGAGTGGAGGGTTTCACATAAATTTAATGTAAAATAATTCACCATTTTGAGACTATTCTAGTGTTTTAGGACAGTTGACCAATTTATTATTTTTATAGGAGATAAATCATGTTTTGTTTTTTTAAGAGAGGATCTGTTTGTTTGTATGTTTATTTTTTTAGGCACTTATATGTAGCTTACAGAGGAATTTTGTTTAGTGAGGAGCTTGCCACTCAGACTACGTGTTGTTGTTGTTGTTGTTAGGGCTAAAGAAAATTTTAGGAGGAGGCTTGCCACTTGTACCTAAGGTTAAAGGTAGGATTAAGGAAAAAAAAATTTTAAAAAGGGCGTTTGATACTCAAATTTACAGTTAGTGGTTCATAATTAATGGTTTTTGAAAATGTTACGGTTTAGATTTTGAAAATCAAATATTTAAACTTGCATAAATGAGAGTGTAAAGCTTTACAAGAATTAAGACAAATAGACATATAAGACAAGTGACATCACTCTAACAGAAAATGTGATGTTTGGAACAAGTATCAAGTACTTTTTTGGACATCTATTTAAATATAAAAAAACTCTTTTGCTCAAGCTGACAAATCATTCACAAATTTTGGATGAATTTGATTTTTATTTTCAATTCATGTCTTTTTTCTACAGAGTGACACATTATTTCAGTTTTAAACTTTCCAGTTTAAGACGTTTTTTATTTCTTAACTTCATTAGAAACTGAGCACCATCTACAAATATTTAAAGACTGATTTTTTTTTATAATCTTGTAGATTAGTGTTCATTTGATAAAAATCCACTTGAAAAATTGTAAAAAAAAAAATAAATAAAAAAAAATCATATCTCATTTTTGGTTGTTCAAAGCAAAACACTGTTTAATTCACTATTAACAATTAATGCAATGAATAAAAGTGCATGAAAGTTATATATTTAGAAAGCTTATTTTCTTGTCATTCAACTGTATAAATATTTAAAAAATTTGACCAGAAATATGTGAGAAATTGCAAGTTGAACAAAGTTCATAATGCTAAACTGGTTGGGATTGCTTTAATTATATATTCTGATAACAAAATAGCTCTAATTAAACATGTAAGAATGGATTTTATTTTCATATTTTCAATTAAAAAGAAATTCATTCTGGAATAAGTCAACAAAAAAAAACGTTGGTTGTTTACAGCCGTGCTGTTGCTGCTACTACTACTACTACTACTACTACTACAGTTTTTCATCCAAACTCAAATAGAAACGATTTTTTTCTGGGTATCATTATTTTAGATTGCTAGCTATCACAATAGAAAACAATATACAATTATATTTTTAATGGATAAAGATTTATTTACTTAACAGTGGGTGCCTGAAGAAAATTTTTTTCAAAATTTTCAATGCTTGTCATGTTGAAATCATTTTTTTAACACGACAAAAAGATGAGTGATCAAAAGTATTTAAGACACCTCAAACTATTAAAAGTGATGTCTCTTCTGATTAGTTTCCAAATTTCATGATAAAATTCTTAATACAAATGCAGTATGAGCATTTACAAATGGGGGAGGGGGGATCTTTATAAAACCTTACCAAAAACGCTGTTTTATGATGTTCACATTTTTTATCACTTTATTTGCTAAAAATTCTTAAACTATATAATGTACATTATTATCTATTAATTCATTTAAAAGTGTATTCATATCCAAACAAAATGATGGTATTTTGAGGACTTAAATAGTAACCTTATAATTTAGAAAGCCATTCTTAATATAGGGAGAGGAGGGTATTTTTGTAAACTATTCTGTACTTTCACTTAGCAATTTATTAAATAAGAGACTGACATACAGAATACGGACTGTGCTAAAATAATGTTATTGTTTAGAAAGCCATTCTTAATATGGAGAGGGCATGTTTTTTAATTAATCTGTACTTTCACCTAACAATTTAATAAATAAAAAACTGATATACGGGATATGGACCATATTGAAATAATAACGTAAATATTTAGAAAGTCATTCTTAATATGGGGGAGACGAAGGTATTTTTTAAAACTATTCTGTACTTTCACCTAACAATTTATTACATAAGAAACTGACATACGGAATACGGACCATGTTGAAATATTTACATATTTATTTGGAAAATCTCAGTCCTATTCTAGAAATTATATAATTTTGTTTCAAATTATAGTGTCTGTGGTGGTTGTGGTGGGAAATGAAACACAGTAAGGATGAATTTTCTGTTGAAGCAAGCGTTACCTAATCACTAATCAAGACAATGTATTTATTTGGAAATTCTAATGATTCGTCTTCTACCAGTGAATTCATTTTTCTGAAAATTATGATGGCCTTGGTGGGAAGAGAAATTAGTTCATATATGTTGTACAATACCTGTCGAGAATGTTAAATTGTTTCATATATATATTTACATCACCCATCAGAGGGTAAGAAAATTATTTAATATATGTGTTGTACATTATCCGTTGTAGGAATTGTAAGATTATTTAATATTTGTGCTGTTACTTACATGTACTAGGCAAGTTAAAATAATTTCATACATAATTTGTGTAATTCACATCCTAGGTTAGGTAAAATATTCTTTTGCTTCAGATAGCAAATGATATATAGACATTAAAAAAAAATCCTCTCTCCTAAGAATAGCAGATATGTTCAAAATCCACTTCATTTTTCTCTTTGTTTTATATTGTCCTGAGCAATGCTGGGTGGGCCTGCTAGTTAATAATAAACAAAATATTTTATAACCCAGCTGTGTGTGCTTTATTTTGTTGCTAAGTGTATACATCGAGACAGTGAAAAAAGTTGATTTTAGAAATTATATAGACAGAAAAACACATTGGACGACTAGCCACAGTGAATACTGGCTCATACATAGCAACAATATTCCATGAACAAATGGTAGCTTTGTAGAGATATAGGATACTGTGAGATGTGACTACTTTTCTAGTGCGGTGAAGGAAGCCAACCTCAAATTCATAAACATGCTATTTTGACGAGTTGTAATGTTTTTCTCTGTTTCTCTCACAGGTGGGAAGCTTCATTAGTGTGATCAATGTGAGAAGGGTTTTTGCATCCGTAGCAATTTTCTACTTTAGCAGCAACGCATGCATTCCAAGGTTTTGAAGCCAGTTTTGAACCCTAACCCAGACTGGATAGGACGTGCTAAGCAGCTCCTGCCCAGATGTGGTAACAGTGCTCTAGTTTAGGGCGTACCTGGCTCTTATACAGATAGAGGATTACATCAGCTGTGAGATACCTGCTGGAGTGGTAGTGATCCAAGCATTTTTCCAGTGATCTTGGCAATAGACTTGATGTATGTGTTCCATTTCTGATCAGGAGTGAATGTCAGTTCCAGAATCTTGCCCAAGTCAAGAGCTATTCATTTCAATTGAAGTATGATGGATGTCAGAGCGATTATGATGAAAGGAGAGAAGCTTGGTTTCCAATGCATTAAAATTAACCAGCCACCTTTTCCCCCCCCCCATTGCACCACATGCTCAAGATCAGAAAAGAGAGAATCAGAAAGATCTTGGTCATTACTAGCTTTTGAAGTGTTGCTATAGATTGTGGTGCCATCTGCGTAAATATCTATGAATGTGATACTGCCAAATGTGAGTACTTTTCTAGTGCGATGAAGGAAACCGACCCCAAATTCATAAACATGCAATTTTAACAACTTATAATGTTTTTCTGTTTCTCTCGCAGGTGAGAGGCCTCATCAGTGTGACCAGTGTGAGAAGGCGTTTTTCATCCGCAGCAATCTACGCGATCATCAACAACGCATGCATTCTGGTGAGAAGCCATTTATGTGTGACATTTGTGAAAAGGCGTTTAGTACGCGTAGCAATCAGGCGAAGCATCGGCGCATCCACCTTGGTGAAAAGTCGTACATTTGCACATATTGCGATAAGGCTTTCCTTGACAACTCCCAGCTACAGAAGCACACCCTTTCACACCTCAAGAAGGAGACTCACAAGTGCAAATACTGCAAGGAGACGTTCGAGGATTTAGATGCGTGGAGTGTTCACCTGAAAGAGCATCGTGCGAAAAAGCCCTTCAAATGTTTCCATTGCGAAGAGGCATTCAGCACAAAGAGCGAACTCAACACACATTACCAAATCCACATCTCCGATAAGCCTTTTGCTTGTGACATGTGCACGAATGCATTTCCTACTCGGCATGCACTGACTTTACACAGGCGGAAACACAAGGCTCTGTATTCATGCAAATACTGTGATGAAACTTTTACGGTTAGTGCCGACTGGAGCACACATATCCAAGAGCATCTTGCTCAGAAACCCTTTAAGTGTGAATTTTGTACTGAAGCTTTTTCATCAAGTTATGACCTGATGAAGCACAGACGGATCCCTCATTGATTTACAATATGGGATTTATACTCAGGGATCCAATGTACACACACATACGTTTAGCTTAATTATTCTAAAACTTTTTTATATTACATCATCCATTATAAAATCTTTACTTTGTACTTTCTGGCAACATCACCATGGCAACTTGCAGCACAGAATATGTCGATGACTTGAAGACTGCCAGTGTTGATAAATTCAAAACACGGCATTGTAATCAAACGGACAAAATAAAATTGGAAGAAAAAGAAATGTTAATCAAGAAAAAATAGTATGGTTTTAAATACTGGTGACGTAACGTATGAAGTATTTGGTTAAATTCTGTTTTAAATTATACTCTTCTGAAGGTTGAAAGTTCAATCCTCAGTGTGGGCAATATTCAGAATACAATTGTGAATTACTTGGGACTTCGACCCCGATCTTGGCTGACAGAACTAGAGTACACTACTCTCATATATTAAATAAAGGATTCTGTGCATAATTCCATGCAGATTCACAAGTTTGACAAGATATACCTGAAGAAAGCAAGAGATTACATCGACCGAAACATGAAAATAACAATCAAGTTGAGAACAGTAGTCTGAAGACTCCGAATAAGATGAGAAAAAAAGTAAAAATAAATTTAATCGTATGAAAGAATTTTTTTCGAAAAACAGTATATGTTTTTTTTTTTTTCAATTAAAAAATAATTTTGTGGCAAAAACATGAAAACAACTGTGAAAGAAAACAATTATTTTTCAGTTTCTAGAAACTTTGATTTTTTTTTCTGGTTTTAAATTAATTGAAATTTGTTTGACAGCTAATTGCTGATTGGCTAATCGCATCAGCATCTTCCAGATGCTTCTGTAACCATGTCAGAAGGTGCTGATGTGATGTTGTTAGAACTTGTGTCAGAATCTGAATAAGTACCATTTATTTTTCTACTACGAATCCATAGACAATTTTGTAGAAAAAAAAATATTTCAGTTTTGTTGCAGCCACCATAGAAAGCCGTTTACAATTCCACATTTATTCTGTGATTGTATTTCATAAAAAGAACTATTTTATTTCTTGAATATAACAAGGGTTATATATGATCAATGCCCAAAGGTTAACTAATTTGCATTCCAAAAGAACATCTCATTACTTCATTATCTGTTCTTACTGTTTTATCGAGTCATCCTCAGCATCAGTAAACCATAGACAAATTCTTAGCTCCAGAGATGGTACTATGCATAATCATACATAATCACATTAACATATCGATTCTCATTAGATTCACAAAGTTAAGTAACATTGAGCCTAGTCGTTGCCAGATGGGTGACAATTTAAAAATACCAGATGATGTATATGCATAGAGCTGTTTAAGTCCGGCCATTAAACAAAACAAAGTCATTTTATTATAACTCAATTTTATTTTTTTTTTTATATCATGGATCGAAACTTAGCATTTTAGTTGAAAAGAATCCTTTTTGTTCTGATTAATGCTCAAAGGTTAACTAATTTGCACATTGCTTCAAAAAAATATGTTCTTGTCCACAGTTCTCCATATTAAACGACAAAAATAAAGAAAAATCTGTATGATGTATGTACTTGTGATGAAATGAAAATATCATATTCCAAATATCACATAAATTGATCAATTAGTATTTTTAGGAAGAAAATTATTTTTAAGCAGTTAATGGGAATTTGTAGGCATTACAACATAAATCTAATATGAATAATTGTTGAGTTATCTCCCCTTGTTTCTTCACATTTTTTTCAAACTGGCAGGTGAGAGAGAGAGAGCCATTCCTCAGATACTCATGAAATTTGATTTTCTTATCCAAAAATAAAACTACCTGATCCGTTTATGTGATTAATGGAATACAATGTTTTCGTTTTGCCACTGATATGTACATCATACATCTTTTTCTTTATTTTTGTTTTTTTAATATGGGGGGGGGATTTTGATCAAGAATTAATTAATAAACCATTCCTTTTTATTGTTTTCTAATTTGATAGTTTTCATTTTATAATAACAGTTCTGTTTTTTATATCAGGTATAGAAATTTATCATCTTGAGTGAAAAAAGGTTTTTCCTGTCCATTCAGGTGGGTGGGGGGGGATGCTATATTTGTTTTCCTCAATTTTCCTGAGCAATACACTGATTCTTCTAATTATAAGAAAAAAAATATGAAAACAAAAATATTAAAACAAAAGTAGTTAAATTTATCACTGCTATGAAATCGTTAGGACAAAATATTGTTTTTATTGAATTTTAGTAATCCAACAGAACCTCATCTGAACGCAATTTGATTGCCACCTCTAAACATAGCTTTTAATTATAATGCAGAACGTAAACTACTAGTCTCCCAATTGTTAAAAATATATTAGGTTTTCACTTGTATTATATATATCTCAATTATATATATCTCAATAAAGGGTTCTATCCTTGGACCTCTATTGTTCCTGATATTCATAAATGACCTCCCCGACAACATTGCCTCTGAGATGGGTATATATGCTGATGACACTACACTCTATGGCAGGCACGACAGGAAGACGAATGAACACATTTCTAAAGAAATGGCAGAAACACTAGAGGAAGACCTCCAATCTGTAGTGGAATGGGGACAAAAGTGGTTGGTCGCGTTCAATGCTGCCAAGACTAAACTAGTTTCATTCAATAATTACAAGAAACCCTCTCTACCACCCATAGCAATGGCCAACGACTCTTTATCTGAGAGTCCATCTTTCAAACTCCTTGGCCTAACGTTCACAGGAAACATGAGTTGGAACAATTACATTGAAGGCATTGCCAGGGCCGCTGCAAGAAAGGTGGGCTCTCTCTACCGTGCTAGAAAACTACTAACACCCGAAAGTATCCTGTACCTCTATAAGGCCACCATTCGCCCATGTATGGAGTATTGCTGCCACATCTGGGCTGGTGCATCTGCTACTAGTCTCTCGCTCCTTGACAAGGTTCAAAAGAGTCGCAAACCTGATAGGCCCTGAACTGGCATCTAAGCTTCAGCCTCTGTCCCATCGACGAAATGTTGCATCCCTCTACCTGTTCTACAAGTATTTTAGTGGTGAATGCTCTGACGAACTGCAATCACTTGTGCCCCCACGACGTGAGCACCCTCGACAAACCCGACAGATCGTAACTCATTCCGGATTTCTGTGGGGTCGTTAAGTTGTGTCATCTCCTTATAACGAAGCCATGCATCCTTAAAAATGATCCATTTATTGTTTGACGAGTCAGGTTCTATTACTGGTCGCTCGGGCTTCACCCGTGAATGGCGCGACAATGGGGTGGGAGCGTGTTGCCCGGTGGGCAGAAGGCGTGCCATGAGGTTCGTCATCTGTTCTTGCATGGTGAGTTGTTGTTGTTGCATTTGTAACATGAAAGAAATTGGGTCGATTTCGGCATGTTTTGGTGAAGCTTCGTTTGGGTTAGACATATTTGTGTTTAACTAGAGTGTCAAAAAGTATTGAATATGTATACTGACTGGATATTAAAAACAAAATAAACAAAGAAACGAAAAAAGTTTACCACGTGGTGAGGGTGCGTCCTTCATCGTTCATACGTATTTTCATGTTTTATTTTTAGGATGGGTCGTATTTTTCCTTTGTTTTGTTATTTTTGTTTTTATCCGACTCCTGACACCATGTATAATTAAGAGGGAAGGACTTCACTCATAAGGGAAAGACAACAAGACACAGTAGTTAGCCTCGATAAGCGACGTACATGTGTACCTTTATTGGGTCCGCCATGACAGTCCCTTTTCCTCTCTCCTTCCTGGAGAGCTCGGGTTAAGGGTACATAACTCAGTGTTATGTTTACAATTAGTAGGAGTATCAGAATTATAACTTAGTATTTAAATGAAGAATAAATTGTTAGAAACAATTGATACAATAAAAGAATAAAGGTAAGAGGATAAATGAAGGATAAAATATGAAAATTATAAGTGAATAAGATAGAGGATAAACAAATGGTAGAATAAGGGGATAAAAATACAAATAGATATGGGGGTAAAAAATAAAATAGTATAAAATTATAAAATAATAAGGGTATGAGAAGTACGAAGTTATTAAATATAAAAGTATAAAAAATAAGTATAAAAACGCTAAGTAAAAAATAAAAGGAAAATACAACAATAAGAAAAAAATTAAAATAAGAGAAAGTTCTTAAGTAGAAAAGGAGTATCTATCGCTAGACGTTGCATCCCTACTATGTTATGTAGCATCTTCTCTCCTCTTCTGATGAGAAGCATTAGGCTTTGAAATACCATGGTATAAGTAGTTTTACTTAACCTACACCCCTAATTGATATATCATCCTTATTGAATAAACGAATAAATCTATATACATTATTTTCATATTGTTGTTTTCTTATTTTCGGGATCAGACATTCATTTCTTATTTTATTGATACTATATATAAGCTCCAAAGCAATTTGTTGAGCTTTGCATTATCCTGATAAGTCTCCTCTTAAAGAATCGATCTTATTTTTTAACTCCCTCATATATATATATATATATATATATATATATATATATATATGGCAGTTAAGCTACACGGAGTATTTGGCATTTCATTCTCATGTTAAATTTAGATAAAAATACATATGAACCCTACTTAAAAGATAACACTAATTCAATATACGTAAACCCTAGGTTCAATCGCCCTCCATCAATTATAAAACAGATTCCTTACTCAATCTAAGTAGACTCAGCAATAACTCAGGTGATGAAAATGTATTTAACAGGTCAATCAACATCTATGACACAGCTTTAAAAAATAGTGGGTACAAAAATATTGATATTAAATATAAGCAACAAAACACTGATAAATACAATAAAATTAAAAACAGAAGAAAAAGAAATATAATCTGGTATATGCTGCCATACAATCAAATGTTAAAAACAAAACTTGACAAGAAATTTCTAGTCCTCACCATAACCAGTTTTCTATACAAAATCTTCAATAAAAATAACCTAAAGTTATCATACAGCTGCTGCAAAAATTTAGAGATGATCATTAAAGCACATAATAACAAAATATTAAATAAGAACAACGAAAACAATAATTACAAAATAAATAACAAAAGTAAGCATGGCAAAAATAAAACTAACACAGAGGACAAAAATGTAACTAGTAGTAATAATAATAATAATAATAATAAACCAAATCCAAACAACAACCCTAATAAAAATAAAAATGCTAAAAATGAACAAAATAAATGCAACTGTAGATCCTGCACAATCTGCCCACTTCAAAATAAATGTCTAACCAAAAGCATAGTTTACCAGACCACAATATTTGCCGAAGAAAACCCGAATAACAAGAAATATTATGTAAGTATGATCTCCTCAGATTTTAAAACCTGATATTATGACCATAAAAGCACGTTCAAAAACAAAAAACACAATGAAGCCAGCACTAGCAAACCAATACTAGGAACTCAAAGAAAGTGGACGCTCACCAATAGTTGAATAGAAAATAGTAAGACAAGCAAGCACATGTAGGGACCTAGATGATCCATGTAGATTATGCCTGAATAAAAAATTCTCTATCTTATTCTTTAAAGAACCCCAACATCTATTAAACTGTAGGAGAGAAATAGTGAATAGCTGTGTGCATAGGATAAACTTTACTCTAGGATAGCGATACGAAATAATTCTACAATTAACAATGACAATAGAAAATAAATAAATAGATAAATAAAAAATAAAATATACATATTCATAAATAATTCTATATATATATATAAAAAAGAACTTACATAATATCCGGAATATAGACTAAAACACAAAATAACATATCTGACTACACCTAGGTTGAAAGTAAGAAAAGGATAAATATCCTTCCCATATAACACACAAAGGAAAGTGGTGAACCTGATGTCAACTGTACCTTTGTCCTGTAAGTTCCCACCCATTGGCTGATTAGAATGGGTGCGGTGGTAACTAGGAAGCTGATTGGCTAACTAGAAAATTCAATGTGTATATAAAAATGTGCAATAATCACTACTTTTCATATAAGCCTGAAAAATTCTCACAAGAATTCAATGCGGAATATTCTGTGTAGCTTTATTGCCATATTTATTTTCATAACTTACAACTAGCCACACCTATGTATTGAGCAGTGTTGAAGTAATTTATGTATAAAAATTATATCTTCATATATTCATTTATGTAATTAAATGAAGTAGTAGTGCATATATATATATATATATATATAGTAGTGCATATATATATATATATATATATATATTCGAACCATATAAATGCAGTAAATAATATATGCTTTCTTTTTTGGAGACCAGAACGAATGACACAGATAAAGAAAAACAAAATAATAATTAATCTGGAGCAAAAAAAAAAAAACTAGATCTAATATCCAGACCATTTGTTTTTCTTTTGTTTAAGGGAGGTGACATTTGATCAACACTGCCGGAGAGCAATGATTTAATATATAGTGTTTTGTTTTTAAATCCTAAAAAACAGTGTTTCATGGTAAACAACTAATGATCCCTGAAAATATTGGGACTCTTGTGAGTTTGAGAAAGCAAGTTGATTACACAATGCAGGAGATTAAATGATAAAATAAATTTTTTAAATAGTTTTCAAGGTTAAAAATTTCCAAGACAAATATATATATAGAGAGAGAGTAACCATTTATTGAGGCTAAAAGCCATTCGTTAATAAATATTAATGAGGTGAAGCAAATTTGATGACTTAGGAAGAGGGTTTATGACAAGAATTTGTTGACATTTTAATTTCAAGATGACAATGTTGTAGTCAACAGGGAAGCAGTTCCATGATAATGTGTTTAATAGATGAGAATTTCTTGTGGTTGATGCAAACTTTTCACTATCAGGATCTATTGTTATTAGACGATCACAATTTGAAAATGATTGTAAGACTCTGTAAAATAAACATTTTGTAACAAACTTTTTGTCTTCTGAAATTGTAAAATGATTTGGGAATCCTTGACTTAGTACATCGAATTCTAGATTTTGCGCTTTTTGTGCTTTTTTTTTTTTTGTTTTGTTTTTTGTTAGTTTCAGAGAAGTCATTTAATAAGAAGAATTGTACCACAAAAATCAGGGAAATTTAGCACAATAAATTTACACAATGCTTCCCTTATTTTGTCCTTTAGTCCTCACATTCCATGAGCGATGTTTCTGACAAAGGGAGAAGAATTACTGTTTTTCTTGGTAGGAATCTATTCATATAAGATTTACTGTTGACTAGTTTTTGATCTTGAAATGATAAAATAGTTTGATAATAAATTTTTTAAAAAAGTACTTGTCGCGAACAGAATCATTGTAAAATCCGAAGAAAAATACAAAATGTTAGGTGATATGTTTTAATATGCTTTCTGTGTCTTCATAGATAAATGAATCGCAAAGTTATAATCAGGAGATCAGAGGGGTTAATCACAGTAGTGATAAGTAGGTCTTTCTGTTTTGACTCCCTTATGAACTATGAGGGGGAAAGATTTTATTGCGATCGGTTTGATCGATGCACTGGAAAATCTGCTTGGTGTGCCTGGAGTCGTTTTGTCTCCGCCCATGGCAGAGAAGAGTTGGATTGCTGATGAGACGATAGTTCATCAAGAATTGGAGATTTATTTTGGATAATGTGGTAGAGATCAAACAGGAGCCTCTGATGTGGTACGGCAAGGAATCTGGCTTATCCAGAGTGTCGGCATGGCCGTTGAGAATTCTGTGCAGAAGGAAATAGAGATTTGGTGAGGACTAACCAAATTTAAAAAAAAAATGAATATGAGAAAAAATGTATATGTGGTTATGGTCTGAGATTTTCTCTTGCCCGGTGAGGTGTGGAAAAAACCCTAGGGTTGCTTTTTAAATAACAAGACTTTTTTTTTTTACAGTGATCACCACTTATCAAGGGCCGGAAGCCACTCAGGGATAAGGGTTATTGCAAGTACATTACGTTAGTGTGGAGATTTGATGAAGTGTTTACTTAAGGGGGCGGTTCATTAGGAATTTGTTAACATTGGACTTGAAATTCAATGAGATTAATGAGACTTGAAGACCACGTGATTCAGAAGTTTGTGCATCAGGAATATGTAAGGTTGTTAGTTCCTTAGCAAGAGACACAGAGTTAATGGAGGAACAATGGAGAGATATGAGATCCTACCTAAGAGAGGTAGAGTCAATGCAGACCAAACAAGAGAGAATGGTGCTACTGTGGGAAAGACATTCAGTGTCTCATTCGGGACAATGTCAGAGGATGTTGAAGTAATTCAAAGGAAATTGGAAGCTTTAGCAAGGAATCAAAGAGCAAAGAAAAATGTTTTGATATTAAATGTTGCTGGGTTAGAGTTGGCTGCAAACAGGGCCAGTTTAAGGAAGTGATTCTCCTAGGTGAAGACTTTTAAGGAAGAAGTAACCAATATGGCTGACACAATGACGGCTAAGATATGGAAACTAGACAATTTTGTACAGAGGTACTTTCAGTTGTTGGCCATAACAAATAGAGGGCAGTCCTTGATGTTACTCTGAGAGCATGTGTGCATGCGATTGGATATGTTGCTGCGAAAACTGAAATGAGAAAGTTGAAAGAAGTGTTATTCAGAATACAGTATGAGTTGCCACATAATTTGAGATTGCTTGGAGACCCCTACTGAATAGTTGTGGAAGTATTATAGTGCTATAGGGTGCATCACGCTGTTAGAAAGAAGACTCATGGTGTTGGTGTCCATCCAATTGTTGGGTCAAGATAGCACATTGGAAGTATATCAGGTAGTTAACCTGCCCATACTGTGTACTCGAGTTTATCAAAAACTGGAACAGCGGCTGATTATAAGGTTGAGTCGGAGCTTGTGGCCAGGAGACGGTTGAGAAAATCAGTTTTGAATGATTAAAAGCTTAATTAAATCTGTTAAACTAGGAAAATTTGGGAGAGAGTACAATGGCTTGGTCAGTGATATGGGTCATGTTAATCATATTGGAATTGTTAATTGCAATGCGGGTGGTACTGAAAAGATGTAGGAAAAAGTGAAGTAAACTTAAAATATCGATAACAGAGCACATAAGCAGGATACCAATGTGTGATCTCTACCAGAACCGAAATGGAGTGCATGAGTTATGGTTCTTGACAGAGAGGACAAAGGTTCAGGTAGAAACCCCACCTGCAGAAAAAGCATCTAAGATAACATGCTGTTAAGCCGAAAATTGTAGAGAAATGAAAGGAAAATAAACATATTTAAAAAAAAAATGAAGAAAAAACACAAAGGAGAATGACAAGGTAAGTCCTGTCACACATAGATGCACACAAATATACATACCTACCATCTGTAGGGCCAGAACATTATTGCATTCCCAAACGAACAATTATTTGAAGAATACTTACCTGGCTAAGGATCTTTCTACTGTAACCCCAAAATCAACAATCTATAATTATATATTAATGAGGTTAAATAGAAACGGCAGAGTAAACTTTTATTGCGGGAACGTACCAATTCTGTTTTTAATACCTAAATAAATGAATTCAAACGTGTTCCAGTTGCTCTTTGTTGGCCGAGCGGGTAACGTATCAGGTATTTTGCACACTTTCTTTCCCAGCTTCGCCTCAAGGCTTCAGGTTCGATCCTAACTACTTACCAAAACTTTTTTTAAGCCTCACCCCAACACAAACACTCCGGCAATTATTTTTTTTAAAGAAGTTTTAACATTGTTTTTTTTTTAATTTTAATATAATGGAGATAGATAATAATAATATAAATCTCACCTGCCTGTTTAAATGTATGTATGCTTGTATGTCTCAAAAAAAACTTTCAACAGAGGCGACGAATCCTGACAAGATCAGTATCATTTTGAAGCTCAACGTCTCGGACGCCAAATATCGAAAAATTGGCTCAAAACATTAACTCCTTCAACCTAAACTCGGCCGTTTTGTACAAGGAGGAGTCGATTTTTTTTGCCGACATTTTAGCAAGTCATCGTCACCTTGGATTGATTTTGGTTAATTTCAACGCTTTTGACTTCCAGTCACATTATGAATACAATGGCTAAGACATCAGATTTTCTTTCACTTTCTTTTCTACCTTCGAGGCACGGGTTCAAGCCTACTTGCCTACTACCACTTTTTTTTAAAATTGTTAAATTTGTATATATAAAAAGGCAAATGCGGCACGCGCATTTTTGTATGTCTCGAAAAAGCTTTTTTCACCGATGGTCCCGGGGTCATTACTATCGCTTGGAAGTGTTTATATACCCCCTAGATAATAATATCTACAATTTGGGAACGCGGTCACGTCTAGATTTACTTACAGCAACTTTTACAAAATTTGTGCTATTTTGGCTTCTCGCGTGTTGATTCAGCTTTTTCATATATTTTTTTTTTTTTTTTAATTTTTTTATTACATTTTCACCCCAAACAAAGCGCATTGCCACTTTGGTGTAGGGGGCTACTATCAGAGGCAGCAACTACTGGGGCACTATGTTGGGATTTGGGCAGCAAGATGTCGGTTCACGTTGCACTTGAACTTCTGCATGTCAGTACAGTTAGGGAAGCAGGAACTTGGAATGGAATTCCAGAGTCTAGCGGTTCTGGGGAAGAAACTACTGGGGTAGAAAGATCTTTTACATCTACTGTGTGGGGGTGGGATTTAGCTGCCTGTCGGGTTTGTCGAGGGTGTCTACGTCGTGGGGGCACAAGTGTCTGCAGTTCATCAGAGCATTCACCATTAAAATACTTGTAGAACAGGCAGAGGGATGCAACGTTTCGTCGATGGGACAGAAGAGGCTGAAGCTTAGATGCCAGTTTTTTTTGTTTTTTTTTATTCAATTTTCACCCCAAACAAGGCACAATGCCACTTTGAAGCAGGGGGCTACTATTAGGGACTTAATTAGTGGGGTATTATGAAGGGAGATGAGTAGAAAGATGTTTGTTAACATTACACTTGAACTTCTGCATATCATTGCAGTTGGAAAAGCAGAATCTCGGAAGGGAGTTCCAAAGACCCGCAGTTCTGGGGAAGAAACTATTGGAGTAAAAGGCTTTCTTGCACCTAGGGATCTCTACTGTAAAGGGATGAGACTTAGTAGCTTGTCGGGTTTGTCGGGGGTAGTTACGTCGGGGAGGTACAAGTGTTTGCAGTTTGTCAGAGCATTCACCATTAAAGTATTTGTAGAACAGGCAGAGGGATGCAACATCTCGTCGATGGGACAGAGGCTGAAGCCTAGATGACAGTTCAGGACCTATCAGGTTGGCGACTCTCTTTTGAACCCTGTCCAGGAGCGAGAGACAAGCAGCAGATGCACCAGCCCAGATGTGACAACAGTACTCCATACATGGGCGAATGGTTGCCTTATAGAAGTATAGGATACTGTCAGGCGTAAGTAGTTTTCTAGCACGGTAGAGGGAGTCAACCTTCCTTGCAACAGCCTTGGCAATGCTCTCAATGTATCTATTCCAGTTCATATTCCCTGTAAACGTTAAGCCAAGGAGTTTAAAAGAAGTACTTTCAGGCAATATGTTCTTGGCCATTGCTATTGGTGGTAGAGAAGGTTTCTTGTAGTTATTGAAGGAAACAAGCTTAGTCTTAGCAGCATTGAATGTGACCAACCATTTTTGTCCCCATTCCACTACGGATTGGAGGTCATCCTCTAGAGTTTCTGCCATTTCCTTGGATATGTGTTCATTTGTTTTCCCCTCATATCTGTTATAGAGAGTGGTGTCATCGGCAAATATACCCATCTCCGAAACAATTTTATCAGGGAGGTCATTTATGAATATCAGGAATAATAGAGGTCCAAGGATAGACCCCTGAGGTACTCCCGCATTTATGTCATATTGTTTGGATGTACGACCATCGAGGACAACTTTGATTTTTCTATTACTTAAGAAGGATTTAATTGCATTATGAATTCTTTCAGTGATTCCATATGATCTAATTTTCCTTAGAAGACCATCGTGCCATACCCTGTCAAAAGCCTTAGATATATCAAGAGCCACCGCTCTACCCTCCCCTGTTTTATCCAATGAATGGTATATATGTTCAGAAACTACAGTTAAGATATCTGCTGTTGAACGGGCTTGCCTGAATCCATATTGTTTGTCAGTCAGGAGTTTAGCAGCTGTTAGGTGCTGGACTAGGGCTTGATTAACTAAGGACTCAAATATTTTGGCGAAAAGCGGGAGGAGGCTAATGGGGCGATAATTTAGTGGGTCAGTTCTTTCACCAGAATTCTTGAAGCCTGGTACCACAGAGGCGGTTTTCCAGCAGTTGGGAAAGCAAGATTCGTTAAGGCATTTATTGTAAAGTTTGGAGAGAACTGGAGCAACCTCGGCAGAGCATTTTTTTAATAGCACAGCCGGGATGAGATCTGGTCCACATGCTTTTGAGGTGTCTAGGTTTTTTATAATAGCATGTACCTGAGAAGGGGTGATTTTCAAATCGTCTAGTGTGGCGTCTGTTCGCAGAGGAAAATCAGGGAGGGAGTGGTGTACTGAGTTCAGTGTGGAGTTTGAGGCAAACTGACTAGCCTTGTCAGTTGCCGTGCAAGCAACCTCATGATTGTTTGATAGTGGGGGAATAGTTGACTGTCCATTATTTACTACGCTGTTGTAGATTTTCCAAAAATCCTGGGTTCCTAATTTCTGTGCTTCGATGCGTTTTCTGGTGGTTTCAGAGTAATCTATCTTAGCTGTCTCTATCACTCTCTTACAATTATTTCTAGCTTCTATAAACTTCTGTTTATTTGAGCTGGACTTATGTTGGTTGAATCTGTGGAACGCATGCTGCCCTTGACAAATGGCAGCTGCACAAGCAGAAGTAAACCATTGGGGAGAGTGGGGCTTGCTATAGAATTTTCGTGCGGGAACATGTGTTTCAATAGCAGTTTTGAACCATTCAGTGGTCTCATTTGCACACTGTTCCACTGGAAGAGTAAAGATATTTTGCCATGAGGCATCTCTGATGACCTCCCTGATTGCTTCCCAATCAGCCTTTTTGTAATACCTCGTTGTTTTGAGTAGTGGGTCTTCAGTTTTAGGGCGAGAATTTAGGCTGACTTCTACCATTATCACAGCGTGATCAGCATTCCCGAGTGGGCTGTGGGCATTTGTTGTACAGTCATTGGGAACCGTTGTCAGAAAGAGATCTAGAAGTGAGGCATGTTGATCTTGCTGATCTGGGAAACGTGTCGGAAATGTAACCAACTGAGATAGGGAATGGGATATAGAGAAGCTATGTGTTGCGCTACCAGTTATATCTGTGTGATTAGAGAATCCTAGCCAGTTACTGTGGTGGACATTGAAGTCACCAAATACATGTATTTGTGTGCTAGTATCGAGGGAGAGTGCTTTATCTATGCTGTCTGAGACTTTGTTTATTAGGGTACAGTCTTGGTTTGAGGGAGAGCGGTAGAGAAAATACAAGTAGCTAATATTGTGTTGCATATTTAGTCTGAAGCACATAAAGGCCTGGTCCTCTGATTCTAGTTTTATTTCTCTAGTCAGGGGGAGGGTGTTACGAATATAGACTCAAAGTCCATGCATATGTCTGTCCGAGTCCTTACGGTAGAGTGGGAGATAACCAGGCATGTTAAAGTGGTTAGAGGGAATGGAGGAGTGAAGGTTAGTTTCACTTAATGCTAAGATATCCGGGGTGTTTACAAGGAGAAATGACTCAACATTATCTAAGTTAGTTCTAAGCCTGCGGATATTAGTAAATGCAAGCCTCAAGGGAGGAGGCAGGTTGGTTTTCTTTGAGTTTGGTCCTGGTTTAAACGTAACTTTTGCTTGAGCTGTCATTTCATTTTATTTTATTTAAAAGTTTCAGTTAGGGTGAGTGAGTGAGGGGGTGCTGGACAAGTAGTTGTGCAGAATACCAGACATACAATACAAGTAGACCATCAGCTGTCCTCACCCACAGGATTGTGGCCTCAGGAAGGCCCACCGGGGATGAGTGCAGGGTCCCTTTCCATGCGCGACATGGCACTACAAACATCCCGATATTTTACAACTGTTGATGGATATAAAAAGCGAAACTAATTCAAAGCTAAGGCACTGTTCCCGGTAATCGCACCGGGGAACGTCCAGTAGCAATCAGCTTTGACCAATGTGGGGCTAAATTCCTTATATCAGACAATTGCTATTCAATTTGGATAATCCCCTTTTTATGGGGAGCTGGTTTCCCCACTCCTCAACATCTTGGAGAAACAACCAGCCAAAGTTGGGTAAATAAACCCAAAAGCTGCCCCGCAGTAAAAGTTAACTCCGCTACTTCTATTTGACCTCATTAATGAGGTAAAAAAGGAGCGTAGTTAAGTTTTATTGTGGGCACGTGTCAATTCTGTTTTTAATACTTAAATAAATAAATTCAAACGTGTTTCAGTTGCTCTTTGTTGGACCAGCGGGTAACGTGTCAGGTATTTTGCACTCTTTCTTTTCCACCTTCGCCTCAAGGCTTCGGGTTCGATCCTAACTACTTACCAAAACTGTTTTTTTTTTCAGCCATCCACCACCGACACAAACACTCGGGCAACGATTTTTTTTTTAAAGAAGTTTTAACATTTTTTTTTTTAATCTTTAAACAGGGTTCTCTTTTGTTTTGATTCCCCCCCCTCCTGCCCAGCATGCACACCTCTAAACACCTGGACAACGCCGGGTACCCCTTTCTAGTCTATAATATAAATCTCACCTGCCTGTTTAAATGTATGTATGTATGCTTGTATGTCTCACAAAAACTTTCGACAGAGGCGACGGATCCTTAGAAGATCAGTATCATTTTGAAGCTCAACGTCTCGGACGACAAATATCGAAAAATTGGCCCAAAACATGGTGACCCTGTTTTAATATTATGAAAAAAAACACGATGTTAAGAAAAATTGGAAAAACCAAAACAAAGCAAACCAGCGAACAAACATAAAAAAAAAAAAAAAGGTGTAAAAGAGGAAAAATGTTTAGGTAGAAAGACAGGCTCAAACCCGAAGCATCGAGGCTAAAGCGGAAAAAAAATGCCTGACACGTTACCCCTACGCCAAAGAGACATACACTTGATAACGGATAAAATTAAACCTTTAAAAACACTAACAGGTGGTTGAGACTAACGTCAGCGTTTTCTAGGTTAAACATGAGGTCATTGTCGTAGTAGCAGAAGCAGAGAAAATGAAGGAACGATTTTTTCGGCACCCCTCCCTATACAAAACTGATGATTTTAGGGTGAAGGAATTAATGTTTTTTGGCCAATTTTTCGATATTTGTCGGGCAAATGTTGGAGCTTGATACCTAACTGGCGAAAATCCGTGTCCCGTGTCGAAAGTTTCTGTGAGACATACAAACACACACACACACATTTTCGCTTTTATATATAGAGATTAATTTGGAAAGAAAATCTAGAGGAATCTATTATATAAGGCAGAGTTGTTTGTGTGTGTGTCCAACTAGAGAGGAATGGGCTAGGTAGGGGAGAAAGATGAGAGAGAGGAGTAAATAATGGAGGGGGAGAGAAAAGATAGAGTGGTAGAGAAATAGAAGTTTTAATAGAAATGTATTACATTTTGCTCCAGGCAATGCCGGGTAGCTCTGCTAGTATTAATGAAATTATAAAATAAACATTCAAAGAAATTTTTTACCTTATAGGCTTATTTGTTATAAATGTTGGTCTTTTCTTGAAAACAATTTATTTTGTACAAAGATTATGATTTCAGTCATTTTCTTGAAAGCAAAAATATTTTACCAATCAGAGCAGATATGGAATAAATCCATAATTATACATTAAACCATCATGGCAAATTTTTCAGTGCTAGTATATACCTCCGCCCCCCCCCCTCCCGAAAAAGAAAATCTGTATGTACGTAGCTGTGACGGAAAAGAAAATATACACAAAAATCATGTAAATTGATCAAGTAGTTTTATTTTTATAAAGAAAATTATTTTTAAGCTAATTTGAATTTTCCAATGTCCCCTTCCCATGTTAAGAATGGCTTTCTAAAATCTCACAAAAATTCTAATCATTTGGAATTATTTCCCTTTGTTATGCGAAATGGCATTGGGAGATCGTTGATCATTGTCTAGTCACATAATTTGATTTTCATTTTTTTTTTTTTAAATAAAACTACTTAATCAGTTTACGTAACTTTTTGGTGTACGATATTTTCTTTCTGTGATGGGTTCATACACTGTAAAGATTTTCCTTTATTTTTGGTATTTTTGTCTTTTCATTGGGACAGGGGCAGTTATGTATTTGCATTGCATCAAAATAACAAAGAGAAGGATAACTCGAACTTACTCTAAACTAAAAAAAAAAAGAAGGTGTTTGTTGAGAGAGAGAGGCGACAGATCGAATTTTTTTAAATATGCTATTTTCAGAAACAACAAAATTACTTAATTGTTATGTCGAAAATGTTATGCAAAATTGCACCAAGAGTCCGTCGATCATCGCCTAGTCATAAAATTTGATTGTGTTTAAAAAAAAAAAAATTTATTTTATTTTTATTACATTTTCACACCAAACAAGCCATATTGCCACTTTCATGTAGGGGGCTACTAGTATCTGTTCTTCAGATGCTGCACTTCCATTTCTTGTTCTCTTTCGGTGGAGGATCAGTCCTTCACGACTGAGACAATTTTTTATTTTTGTACCTTTTCTCCATGTTAAAAAACGACCCTGGTGTCTAACTCTGTCCTGTGGGGAGGCATAGTAAATAGGTATTATCAGGGACCTAAGTTCCAGGGATACTATGTAGGAAGTTTAGCAGCAAGATGTCTGTTCACATTACACTTGAACTTCTGCATGTCAGCACAGTTGAGGAAGCAGGAAACCGGAAGAGAATTCCAAAATCCTGCCATTCTGGAGAAGAAGTTATTAGAATAAAAGGCTTTCTTACATCTAGGAATCTCAACTGTGTAGGGATGGGACTTCGCTGCTTGTCAGAGGTAAAACTATTCAATCAATCTATATGATTTTTGGTATACAATATTTTCTTTCTGTTCTGAATACATACACTGTAAAAATTCTTCTTTATTTTTGTGTTCTTTCATAGGGGTAGTTTTGAACGTGCACACCAAAATAACAAAAGAAAGGATACTCTAACTTACTCTAAAAAAAAAAAAAAAAAAAAAAAAGATGGACTAAAAATTAGTAATAAATTAAATATTTACATGAATGTGACGAATGGAAATCTAAACTTCTTACAGGAAAAATTTTACCTTGGTTTTAGAATAAACATCTTAATTTTATATGTAAAAATATTTTAAGAAAATAACAAAAACTTTCATGGATTTAATATCCATGTCAAAGGTCAAGCAAAATTTGTTGACCACTCATATCAATTGTTATTTTTTAGGTAAAGTTTAAACAATTTTTTTTTATTATTTTACTTTGTTGTATGAAAATTGATTGTACAACTTGACTTTGATAGCATTCATTCAGAATGAGTTGAGCTGGTTCTTCCATAGAACAGCGTCCCAGATGATTGCAGATTCCACACAATGGTCTGCATCAGTCAAGACAGTTATGGGCATCTAGTTCCAGGATTAGTGGCGAGCACCATTGACCTGTGAACTGGAGGTTAAGGTTAGGAAGTAGATTTGACGCTTGTGATTAAAAAATTAGGACAACATATTTTTGTATAGTCTGTGTTCAAGAAGAAAAAAAAATGGCTGCCTTTTTCTTTATATGTTTATAATGTTGTCACATGACATGCAAATGAGATGCTTCCAGTTTACCACAAAAAACTTGATTTTTCAGAGACAGGATCATTATTGATTTGAATGTCAGAGGGGCAAGTTTTGATAGCAGAGCATCAAGACTTGGAGTTGAGTTTTGACAGCAGAACGTTGAGATTTGGAAACATTTTTTAACCACAATGCTGACGATGATGATGTATAACCATGTCTTTAGCTAGCCTCCCAGGCATCTTTGCCAATCATGGAGTGATTCTGGAGCATTGCTTCGTGAAGGAACTCTCCTGTGTTATGGTGTGCAGTGTGGCCAAACCAACAAAGTCTCCTCTTTAAAAGTGTTTGGTTAAGGGGGATGATCCTGCATTACGTCCAGATTTGTGTATTGGAGACAAAATGGCGCCAGCGAATCTGCAGAATTTAGTGGATGCAGAATAGATCAAACACTATCAAACTTTGAGGCCCACAGCTCTCATAAATCATATCTCGTAGCCATAGAAAAGGATCATTGAACAAGTGCCTGATACATTCGGACTTTCATGCCTATTATGATCTTGCGACGAGAGTTGCAGGCAACTGATAACATGAATGTAATTGTCATCGGCAAGCTTTGGAGTTGAGTTTTGACAGTAGAATGTTAAGATTCAGAGAAGTGTGTTTTTTTTTCAAACTTAATTTTCTTATATATTTGGACAAGTTTGTATAAATTGAAAAAAGGATTCAGTTATGTTGTTCGAAAAAAATGTTGATTTTTTTATTTAAAATTGTTGGTAAATTTGAGAAAGAAAATTTTTTTTTAAACCTAAACTAAAATATTGCTTACATCATGAAGGATAAATAAATAATTAAATAAATATGATTTAAAAAATAGCACGGATCAGTAAATGCATTAGCACCATATTTTCTTATGTAAAGGTTCCTTGGGATATCACTATTATTGGAAGGGTTCCATACACATTTTTAATTTGGTCCAATTCAGTAAAATGATAGGTGAGAGGTGCGATGGTATAGAAAAACAAATTTCCTTTGGAAATTATATTAGGGTGAATAAGAAATTTCCAAAAGAAATTGGGCTAATGTGTTTAAGAAAGTGACGTCATGTACTGGAAGTCACGGGAAGTTGACATGTCATGAAGCAAGATTATTTTTTTGTGAAAAATTATGACAGTTAATAGATTTTTCTTGTAAAAATTTTTTTTAATTAACAAAAGTAGAAACTTACCGATCTTTAGCGATACCAAGAGTTTCAGAGATGAAACTTCCAATGACCGAAGAATGATCCTTATTTACATCTGGGCCAAGTTTACCAATGGAGCTCACTGTCAGGGAAGCACAGGGGTCCGTACTACCCCCGTGACTCATCAGAGTATCAGGGTGGACGAGAACTGTAATGTACTGAAATGTACAAAATAACAAAGAAACTGATTTTATGTGATATTAGCAGCATTCACCTTAGGTTAAATTGGCTTTTTCCATAGAAAGAAGTTTCATGGGAATATCAAATTCACAAGCAGTCCCCAGTCACTTGTATATCCCAGTTAAGGGAAATGATGACATTAAGTTTTTACAGTTCTTGCAAAGAGGTGCCAATGCCCTTCTCCATATAGTGCTTGGTATTCCCAAATGGTCATCCACCTGGTACTAATCAGGCTTATCGTTGCTTAAATTTGGTGATCTAATAAGAACCAGCGAATCAGTATGATTATTAACAGAGTATATAATTACGGAGCAATTTTTCTCCAGACATATTCATAGTAGGTTTATTTTCTATTTTTTACTGTTTCCATTTTTATACTTCTTAGTACACAATTTGCTCATTGGAAGAATGTGTTATTTTTTTTTTTTTTTTTTTTTATTTTTTTTTTTACATGGAGATCACCACTTATCAAGGCCCGAAGGTCACTCAGGGATAAGGGTTATTGCGTGTACAGTAATCAATGAGATAGTATTATAGTAATCATTAGTATTGGAGATTTGATAGAGTGTCTTACTTAAGGGAGCGGTTTGTCAGGAATTTGTTTATGTTGGACTTGAAGACATCCAAGTTGTAGTCAGGTGGGAAACAGGCAGACGGAAGAGAGTTTCACAGTCGTGCACTTCTGAGAAAGAAGCTCTGCTCATGGAATCTACGTTTGGATTTAGGCACAGATAAAGAGTGGGGAAAATTATTGACAGTGGTTTCAGCTAGACGGGTGTGTTTCTCGTGAAAGATTGGCGAGGGGGGGGCGAGAGATTGGAGCTCAGACGAGCACTTGCCATGGAAATAATGATAAAACAAAGATAGGCTCACAACGTCTCTTCTGTGGGAGAGAGGCTGCAGGGAAGAGAAAATGGCATCCCCCACTAAGCTACAAAGTCTATTTGTACTCTGTCAAGGCAAGATAGGCTGTTTTTATTAACTCCTGCCCAGATGTGGCAGCAGTACTCCATTCTTGGATGTACGTGGCTTTTATACAGATAGAGAATTGCATTAGTAGTGAGATATCTTCTGGAGCGGTAGAAGGATCCCACCATTTTCCCAGCATCCTTGGCAACAGACCTGATGTATGTGTTCCATTTCAGATCAGGAGTAAAGGTCAAACTCAGAAGCTTATCAAAACATGGAGCCTCCCCAAGACGAGAATCATTCATTTCAATTGATGCCAGATGGGGATCAGAGCATTGATGATGTAAAGATAGAAGCTTGGTTTTGGATGCATTAAAAGTGACCAGCCACCTATTCCCCACTGTACCACACGCTTAAGATCAGAGGAGAGAGAATCAGAGAGAACTTTGTCATTTACAGCCTTTGATGTGTTGCCATAGATGGTCGTGTCATCAGCATAGGTGTCAACGAATGATTTAAGTATGTGTTTTGGGAGATCATTGATGCAGATCAAGAAGAGAGTTAGGCCCAGGATGGACCTCTGAGGGACTCCAGCATTAATACTGTGAGCCTCTGATTTTTGCTCATCAACCACTACTCTTATGAATCTATTAGAGAGAAATGATTTAATGATTGAGAAAACATTTCCAGTGATACCGTAGCTGGTATTAGTGTAGTAGGCCCTTATGCCATACCTTAGCAAAGGCCTTCAATATGTCAAGAGCAATTGCCCTGGAAAGGAAGCCTTTGTCAAGAGATTCACTAATCCTATGAGATATAACTGTTAGCACATCTGCTGTAGATCTTGCGGAGCGGAAACCATATTGCATGTCACTAAGAAGGTTGTTTCTTTTGAGGTGGTTGACTACTTTATTTAATATGGATTCCAACAACTTACTCATGACACACAGGAGACTTATTGGTCTGTACTGAGAGGTAGATGACTTTTTACCTGAATTCTTAAATACAGGGCATACTGATGAGGTTTTCCAGGGTGTTGGAAAGTATTTCTCCTTAAGGCAACGCTTAAACAGTTTTGTAAGCATGGGGGCAAGTTCTGGTTTGAGCTTTTTCAGCACTATAACTGGAATGCCGTCAGGGCCAGTTGCTTTACTGGAATCAAGGTTCTTGATTAGCTTGGCGACCTAATGCACAGATATTTGTATGTTGCATAGCGTGTTGTTTGTTATAGGAGGAAATACGGGGAGTTGATGGCCTTCGTCGCATAGAGTAGAATTAGCTGCAAAGTTCTTGACAAATAGTCTGGCCTTGTCTGATGCTGACGAGATGACTTCAGGTCCATTGATGATGGTTGGGATAGAATGCACGCTTCTGTTCAAGATTCTGTTTGCTATTTGCCAAAACTGATGGGAACCAAGCTGCTGATCAGCTACTTTGGATTTAACGGACTGAGCATATTGCTCTCTAGCATTTTTTATTACTTTTTTACAGTGGTTGCTGGCGTTCCTGAAAGCAGCTTTAGTCTCAGTACATCTATTACATTGGTAGCTATGGAAAAAGTGATTTCTGTGCACGATGGCAGCAGCACATTCTGGGGAGAACCATGGCTGGCTGTTAGGTTTTTGTTGGAAATTTTTGGATGGTATGAATCGGTCTATGCCTACAATTAATCATTCGGTCAGGTCTGATACTATAGAGGACACATCCTTTTTAAACATGGAATGCAGAGATAGATCAGATATGAATGTACAGAAGCTATCCCAGTCAGCCATAGAGCATCGATATACAGTACGGTGGAGAGGTACGTCTGAAGACTTATTACATTTCATTTTTATCTTAACTGCTACAACGGAGTGATCGGAAGATCTCAGAGGAGATAGAACGAAACATGAACATAGCTCAGGGGAAGTTGTGAGGAAAAGGTCTAGAAGGCTTGCATATTGACCGGTAGTATCGGGCACACGGGTGGGTTTGTGAACAATCTGAGTGAGGTCATAGGCAGTGGCAAAATCATGACAGAACCTCCCCTTGTCATCCGTCTTATTTGAGTGGGTCAGCCATTCCACATTATGGACATTGGAGTCACCGCAAATGTGAATGTTAGCTGAAGGATGAGCAGACAGGATGTGGTCAATTTTCTCAGATATGCTCTTAAAGATAGTAACCCCACTGTTGTTGGGGCGATAGAGGGCAAATATAAATGCAGTGGTGTAAGCTAGTGCAACCCGGAAGCACATATAAGGTAAATTAGGGTCTTCTCTGGAGACCATATGGAAAGCCATTTTTAATGTAGGCACATATTCCATACCCATGGCGATCTTGGGGGTCAGATTTAGATGTTAAGTTAGAGTATCCTTTAATTATGAATTCGACTAGGGAAGTGGTTGGCCCTATGCTAACCACTTCCCTATATGTGTTATTAAAGGATAGTTGGATTAAGACGTACTAAAATAATGAAAAAAAAAAATCCAGTAATTATTCTGATTCAAAATAAATTATAGTTGACTGAGAAAAGCCTATACTGATCAGTTATCATCATTTATTCTGCCTGTTGTCCGTCGATTCCTTTGTGATGCACATAGTCATCTGATAAATGATAATGTACATGTTGGTTCTATTTTTATTTTATTTAATTTTTTTGTGGGCACAGAGAAAACTCCAAGATAACAGTAGGCTATAGGCTATTTAATCGCGAAGGGTTGCAAAGCTGCCAAAGATTGATAACTTAGCAACATTGATTTTGATGCATTAGAAGGGGAATAGGATAATGGTCCATCTGAAAATGAGAAAGAATTGGAGTAGCAAGCTTTGACTGCAGTGGATTGAATTAATCCCCAGAAATTGTTAGTTGAAAGTACAGAATAGTTAATGATCTATCTGGGGAAATGCAGAATAGTTAACAATTGATTATTTAACCACACAAGTAAACTGGAAGAATATATCAGCAACATGGAGGATGTATCCTTCTTTGCATGATAATCAAAAAGAACCATTGAAGAAGAACAGTCAACTGAACCTGTGCCAAGCATGCGCAGAAGAGCACAAGCATATGAGTTGGGCCTAACTGCGGTGAAAAGCCTATGTCGCGGTAACGTATTGAGCGAGTTTCTAACAGTATTTTGCATAGTTTTTTATTTTTAACTTATTTTCCTAAACTTAACATGCTCAAGAGAGAGTCGGGCCGGGCACCATTTTAAATTTTCCAATCGGTAAACACTGTATGTTTTTCGAGCTGAATAAACATGTTACATTAAATAAAAACACTAAAAAAGGTATCCAGCTAGGTAGAAAAGTAACTTATCTTGCTTTTGATAACATTTATTTGTTATATATTTGTTTTTTGGCAACTTTTTCGAATCTATGTGTATAGTAATACAAACCCGAGTAACCTGTCTTGCCTTTGGTAACATTTATTTTTCATATATTTGTTTCTTTACCACTTTTTCAGTTTCTCATCTAGAGTAATAATTGCTCAAAAATTCTTTAAACTGTTTTTTATTTTTATGGAGGAGGGTACAAACATAGCGCTATGATGCTTTTTCCTTTGGAGTCTTGAGAATTACTCAAAAAAATGAAAATAAATAAAAAATAATGACAGAAATTCACTAAATATAACCGTTGCGTTTATTTGTTTGTTTTCATTTTAACTTAAGCATTACTGGTGTTTCACCCTTAAAACAGTATAAAATAGGCACGGTAGAAGAGTAACTTATCTTGCATTTGGTAACATTTATTTGTTATATCTTTGGGTTGTTTTTTTACCACTTTTTCGGCTTGTTTGTTAAGAAAAAAATTGGGTGTTATATTTTTAGACTCTTAAGGGGAGGGGGCTGAAAAGACTGCATTATTCAAAACAGAAGGGACTATGTTATTTGCTGTGACACCGTTGGCCAAGTACCACATGACCTAACTTTTCCAAAACTGAAAACAAGGCTTGAATTTCAGACCTAATCACGTGGCAAACACCTAAAAATCTATTGTAAGTGTCTGGTTCGCAGGCATTTATTACTATAGAAAGCAAGTCAAAAAACAAATTTATAACAAATAAATGTTACCAAAGGCAAAATAGGTTACTCTTCTACCTACCTGGATAAGTTTTTTTTTTATGTTTTAATTTATTTTAAAGTGTTTATTTACTTTAAAACATAAGTAGTGTCTCGTGCTTAAGTTAGATTGCGGACATGAGATTGTCATATTTGGAGTCTAATCGCTCAAAACTCAAAAATGAAACTAAATATTGATTGAAATCTAAATTGTCAATAAATGGGTGGATTTCTATCAGTATTTTGTTCATTTTCGAATATTGAACAATTATCGAGTAGCACAAACTTGTGTTCTTTCAATTAAATAAGTTATATGACTGAAACAGGAATTAATTAAATATATCTTTCAAGCTATTTTGGCAGTTTGCTACCACATCTATATCAGGTTATACTGGTGCCAAAGCCACTCTTGGTAGGAACTGCAGATTTACTGTGAAGTGGACCCGCAGCTGTGACCACATAATGGTTTTATTCCTTTTTTTTCTTCTTTGTTGTGTTGAACCATCACAACATCATGTCAATCGGTCAGCTGTGTTTTGAATTGATGCAACTAACATCACATCCATCAAGAGCTCGTACTCCTCCACCAGCTCCTTCAGTGTGCTCAATTTTTGTCACCTGTTAGTGTTTGACCGAAATGACATCAGAGAACTCTGCTAGAATGTAACAGTTGCTTTTGTTGCCTACAGATTATTTCCTGGTTCTTACCCCACTGCAATGCTTAAATACCGTCCTATGCTGCGGCTGAACAGACCAAACATTAGACAGAGATGTACCAGTGATCCCCTTTCACATTGTGTTCTGCAGTCCTGAACATGCTGTCTCAGAATTGTGTGAATGAACATGTATCACTGTCACATTTTTGGAGTTATGTACTGGCTAACTATCATGATGTTCTTATGAAGTTTTATGTATTCTCTAATTAGATTAGTAGCCTCTGTCTATTGCTAACGGTTTTATAACCATGGCTTAATAAAAGTGAAAATAAAAAAATAAAATAAACAAACAGAATATTCTCCTCTCCAAACTCTTTTTTAAATTTCAATAAATCTTAATAGTAAATAAGAAAATTTAGGGGAAATGTTTTCTATTGGGTACATTTTTTTTATGATGCTTGATTTTAGTCTGAAAGGCTCTCAGCAAGCATGGGGGTGGGGGTGGGGGGCTTTGCTTTAATAAAGCCCATATCCAGTGATACGATTCATTTGCAAGGATTACTACTTGACTGTTTATTCAACTTCAAGTTGATGGGAAAGCCTCTCTCCGTTTACTATGACAGACAAGACACATAAGATGATAGTTTCTCTTGATGAGGATGATCGTATCGATTAGAGGAAGCGGGAGGGGAGGATTATTTTGTTTATCAGCCTTACTTAATCTGTACTGGAGTAGAACCCTTAGGTATGCCAACATTGATACTATGAGCTTTTGATTTCTGCCAATTACTTGTAAGTCTATCAGAGAGAAAGGATTCAATGATTGAAAGGACATTTCCAGCTATTTCATAGCTGGAAATCTTGTGAGACCTTTATGTAATACGATATCAAAACCCTTGGATATGTCAAGAGCTATTGCGCAAGAAACAAAGCCCTTGTTGAAAGATTCACTAATTCTGTGTGATATTAATGCTAGCATATCAGCTGTAGACCTAACAGAATAGAAACCATATTGTTGGGAGCAATCCTTGGGGAGAGCGGGTGTTCTTTCTCCCAGATTTACCCCCAAAAGAGGGATTTGTAGGCTCATTGTCTGTCAACTATGTCGCTCTCACTTGTGGTAGAATGCAGAGGGAGTTTCCAAACTAATTTTAAAACTTGTTCCTCACCATCCCTCAAAAGTAATCTCATGTCACATCTTGACCTCATAGGGAGCAGGTAATACTTATCTTTGTCTTCTCAGATATGATAAAAGGTTGGTTTAACATGAGGAAATATCGCCCCCTTTCCTAGAAAGGGAGCACTTTAGAGAGTATACAATTTTGCAGTGATCAGCCTTTGTTAGCATTCTCCAGAGGATGCACGTTAAGCAATGACCCAAAAGCAGTACCTTTTTCTCGAAACAGGAGGTAATGTCTGGGAGATGTCAATCTGAAACCGCATAGAATCATATTCCATTCTGATCCAAACCAGAGAGTCAGTGCTTACGATAAGCAAATACACATTCAACAGGTTTATAGAACTCAACAGTGAAAGTAAGAATGAAGTCTAAAACATTAACAGCAACGTCCAAATCTCGACAACCTCATTAACTTAGATATAAAGTGATAGAGAAAATTATTATTTTTCACTGAAAATAAATTACTAAGTTAAAAAAAAAACAGACAGACTAATTTGAGTGACATTAGTTTATTTGCAATGATTTATTTTGATACATGCACATTAAAAACATTTTAGAACAAATTCATCAATTTCTTAAAGAAAAAACATTAAAAAAAATTTTATTTCAAAAATTAAAGATAAATTAACCATAAATAATAAAACTTCCAAAAATATATCGCACACTAACTCGTAGCAGCTTATTTTTTACACCTGATGTTATAATTGCAATTTTAGTTGCTGGTTAGTTATTTGCAGCAACTTTAGTTGCCTCGTAGAGGTTGCACATGTTGTTGAATGAAAGTGGGATAAATAAAGACCTATGCAGAGATAGGTTAGTTCGGCAGTCAATTTCTTAAAGCTGTCCATTACATACCAACATGTAAAATAGATGTTAAATGGAATATGATGATGGTGGTGGTGTCTTGCACCAGAGTGCAAGGCAATATAATCCTGAAATGATATGTAACATGCACATTAGTAGATTAAATGCTTTATACCCAGTCTAGATTCTTTGATACTATATTTTTTGAAGCCATGCAACAAATGCCTGCATGTAAAATTGACGTTAAACTGATGATGATGATGATGATGATGACGACGACGTTGTTGTTATTGATGATGATGATGATGATGATGATGATGATGATGATGATGATGATGAGGAGGAGGAGGAGGAGGAGGAGGAGGAGGAGGAGACCGATGGGAGACTTAAATTAGCTTAAAAATAGCCTCACA
Organism: Euprymna scolopes; assembly: GCF_053919585.1. Lineage (NCBI taxonomy): Eukaryota > Metazoa > Mollusca > Cephalopoda > Sepiida > Sepiolidae > Euprymna > Euprymna scolopes. The sequence continues at coordinate 17,923,752 of NC_136487.1, forward strand.
CTCCAAAAATTCCACCATTTTCAATGGATTTAATGTGGAGAATATTACTAAAAAATCATTTTAAATTGGAGTTTTGTTATAAAGAATTGGAAAATTGATATTGTCATATTCCACTTTTGTTAGGACTACATAATCTTATATGCAAGACAATAATAAAGAGAAGATAAAAAAAATGAACGTAGAGGATGGGTTCTCCAATTCAAAACACTGGAGAAAGTAAAGGAAAAACAATCAACAAACAAGTGTGAAACACTATAAGACAACCAAGTTTGGCATTCAAATGCAAATAATTATTTACATAATAACAGGGAGAAAAAAAAGATCAAAATATATGAAAAGGAGTTTAAAAAAAATACTAGCAGGTTACCTTGCGTTGCCCAGTCATAAAATATGCATAAATATTATATTTTAATAAATGCAGAATTCTTTCTTTTTTTTTTTTTTTTTACATAGGCCTCACCACTTATCAATGCCAAGCTTATTTATTATATACGTATTAAACATAATGCTAAATTCCTTTTAATAAAATGAAGTAAAAAAAAGAACGGAAAGAAACTGAGGTATGTGCATGCAAATATTATGTTTTTCTAAACACTTATTGAAACAAAAATGTAGTAGGCAAAAAAAAAAAAATACAACTAAAACGGAACAAAAACTCGCTTCTCGCAAACACGTGGGTCGTAACAAGCACAATCTACTCGCTAGAATCACCTACACACAATCTGCAGAATGCACCCTTTCCTTTCCAGTGTCCTGCCTTTATAGCGGCCGGGAACAACGTATTTGCATAATCGCGCGAGAGCAGACATTATTCAACAATAATTACATTGGGTAAACGGTAAAAGCCCATGGACGCCATCTTGGAACTCTCTCTTCCGCTCAGCCCAAAACAGACGTATCCGAGGTAAGCTCTCTATTTCTCATTTTAGTTACTGCTAATTCTGCTACACTCCCCCCTGATCTCATGATCACAAACGGGGCAGGGGGGCAGTCGTCTTTGTCGGGTACTTCTTCGAAGAACCGGAGGCAGCACTTCCTCTTTGTCATCTTCCTCATTACCACCGTTATTGCCGCCAGTCTGTTCCATAGGCGGTGTTTCACAATCAGGGCAGGGACAGGGGGGCAGTATCCGTCTTTGTCGGGTACTCCTTCGTAAAGGCAAGACGGGTGGTCCCTCTTCCGCTTCTTCAGTATGTGCATTATATGGCTCTCCATCGTCCTGCATTATACTCTCTGCTCATTCAGAAGACATTGTACTGTCTTCCTCTTCATCCGATGTAAAAACATAATGGCGAAGGTGCAGATCTTTCACGTGGCGAGGCACACCGTCCACCAAAATCGATTGAGGGCTGATTACCTTGGTCATCTCACGCTTGCCGAACCTCGTGGTACATTGATTTTGCGGTCTTTTGACCCACACGCGATCTCCAACCTGGTAAGAGCTGTTCTTGAGATCTGCGGACGCAGTTGCGAGATTGGTCTCCTTTACTCGAACTTCGTATCGATAAATCCTGTTGGCAGGCGCAGTGAAGGGAGATGTGTCATCTCTTGGTGTGATGTTATGCCAGTAGACAGCTTCCTGTATGGGACAGCGCATTCTAGCCGCTATTCGTTTCACTGTACGGTGACATCGCTCCACTATGCCATTCCTGGCTGGAGCGTACGCACAACGGAATCGCAAGTGAACTCCCCATTTATGTGCAAATGCTTGGAATGCGTTGCTGCAGAAAGCCATGTCATTGTCTAAAAGGATTTCATGCGGCGAGTCACGCTCGAGGAACACTGTTTCCAACTGATGGATCACGTTTGCCGAGTCCTGCCTTGCCAATTTCCTCCAAGTCGAGAAACGCGATGGACCACAGTCTGCTAGAGTTAAAAAATGGAAAGTGCCATAATGTGTGATATCCATTCCAATTCTTTGCCAATTCTCGTTAACTTCCAGCTTTCTCTTTTCCCACCTGACTGGCGCTGAGTCGATGGACTGACATTCCTCACATTTCCGTATGACCGTTTTAACGGTTGCTTTTGTCGTGGTTGGGCAACTTCTCCTGACAAAGTAGGTAGTGCGTCGCACCCCCGGATGTCCACTACCTTTGTGAATAGCCATGATTTGACTCTCATCCAGCTCGTCTGTGTGAACCGCGCCTATCACCGGATCAAGCTCATTATTCTTTTTCATTGCCTCAAACCACGTCTGTGGTACTCGTGTCAATCGGTCAGCAATGTTTTGTGCTGATGGAACCAGCGTCATGTCCACTGTCAGCCCGTACTCTTTCACAAGCTCCTTTAGAGTGCTTAGTCGCCTCCTAATAAGCATCTCGCTTGCTGCTTTGGTGCGCACTCGCGCCTTTCCAGTTAGTGTGTCCGAGACCCAATGGTATACGCAGACAGAATCTGTCTTTATGTGTAGCACTTTGCTCTGCCACTGTAGAGCCAAATTGATACCTTTCAATACGGCATCCAGCTCGGCTAAGTTGATATGTTGAGAGTCACCTTCAGGTCGCAGCCAACATGCATCCTCCAACAGTTTCGCGCATCTCCAAGGCTGCACCAATTGCTAGGGAGCTAGCATCGACCCATACATTCAGCTCTTTGCCATCTACACACCAATTTCCCCGGACTGGATCGTTCCGCTGCACAGATTCCAAGGTTTCGAACATCATACGATGCAGTACGGCGTCCCTTGCTTCATCATCCCAACCCTTTGTTACCGAACTTACTCTCCTTCTAAGTATTCCATAAGCCATACGTAGCCAACCGCACACCGGAAAGTGCCCGACAAGTCAACCACACAGGGAAAACATTGTTCATCACGTAACAATGCTGGGAGCCTCTGGAATTGCATTTCCTCGCTTCCACCATAGTTCACTGTGTTCCATCCAGACCGCCAATCCCAGCACCCGTGCACCGTCCTTCAACCGCTCCGGGTTCTTGCACTCCAACCCGAACTGCGCTAGGTGTTCTCTTACATGGGTCGCGGGCACCACGTCCTCGTTGACAAAAATGTCATCGATGTAAGTAGAGGCTGCGTGGCTTACAACTTCTTCCTGAGACAATACTTCGCTGACAATTGCTCTCATGATCAGGGGAGCTACATTCAAACCGAACCCCAGACGGGTCAGGCAATATTTTTTCCCATCGATTTCCACAGTCTGGTATGGCCACAGTGTCTCATGGACCCGGACTTGTAGGTATGCTCTCCTGAGGTCCAGTAGAGACACGTTAGCACCTTTTTGTCTCCATTTGTGCAGCTTAGCCGCACAAACATCTGCGTTGGCCGTAAACATGTCTACGTAATGATTTAGCTTCCGGTAGTCCATTACCGGGCGCACTTTGGCTTTGTTCTGCTGCATCACAGCCATCAGGGGAATTAGGCCTTTGGGAGGTCCCAATTTATCCTCTGGGTACGGTACGAGCCAACCATTATCTATCCAGGTACGGAGCTCCTGCGTGTATTCTTCACGGATTTCTGCCGGCACTGGGTATTCTGACACTTGATTGTGTAGTCTTTCAGGGGGGTGGTCCTCAGACCACTTCCACGATGCGGTCCATGTTCGGTTTTGATGATCAAAGGTGGCGGTGAAATCCGGTTCATTAATAGAAATGGCTGCACATTTAACATTTTTCCTGTCGCCCAGCCGCACTGATCCTGTAGGGTTGACAACGACACCACCCAGAGCTTTTATGGTGTCGATCCCTAGAAGTAAGTCAAACCCCAGCGGTTTGCCACGCACCACCAACACATCGATTCTGGCAGACACACCTTCGTCAGTGGACACAGAGACCGCTCCAACACCGCAGCACGCATGGGAATTTTTTTTTTTTTTTTTTTTTTTTTTTTTTACAAAGGCATCACCACATTATCAAGGCCCAGAGGCCACTCAAGGATAAGGGTTAAAGAGTGTACAGTAGAAGTTGGTCAATATAGTAATCATTAGTAATGAAAATTTGGTAAATTTAATAACTTATATGGAACGGCTCATCAAGAACTTATTTACTTTAGACTTGAACAAAACCATATTGTAGTCAGCCGGAAAGCAGGAAAACGGAAGACAATTCCACAGGCGTGCAGTTCTAAGAAAGAAGCTTTGTTCATGGAATCTACGTTTAGGTTTAGGCACAGATAAAGAGTGGGGGAAATTATTGATAGTGTTTACAGCTAGACGAGTGTTTCTTGTGAAAGTTTGGCGAGGGGGGACCATAGATTGAAGCTCAGTTGAACACTTTCCATGAAAATAACGATACATCAGAGACAAACTCGCAACATCTCTTCTGTGAGATAGAGGTTGCAAGGAGGAGAAAAGGACATCTCCTACGAGGCTACGAAGTCTATTTTGAACTCTATCAAGGCAGGACAAGTTCTTTCTAGCAGCTCCTGCCCAGATGTGGCAACAGTATTCCATCCTTGGACGTACCTGGCTCTTATATAGATAGAGAATAGCATCAGCAGTGAGATATCTACTGGATCGATAGAAAGATCCCACCATTTTTCCAGCGGCCTTGGCAACAGATTTGATATACGTGTTCCATTTAAGATCAGGAGTAATGGTCAAGCCCAGAAGCTTGTCAAAACTTGAGGCCTCCTGAAGACGAGAGCCATTCATTTCAATTGATGACAAATGTGGATTAGAATGTTGATGATGTAAAGAGAGAAGCTTGGTTTTAGATGCATTAAAAGTAACCAGCCACTCCTTTCCCCATTGTACTACGTGCTCAAGATCAGAGGAGAGAGAATTGGAGAGAACTTGCTCGTTTACTGTCTTAGATGTGGTACCATAAATGGTAGTGTCGTCAGCATAAATGTCTACAAATGATGTAAGGATATGATTTGGAAGATCATTAATGTAGATCAGGAAAAGAGTTGGGCCCAGGATGGATCCCTGAGGGACACCGGCATTAATATTGTGAGCTTCTGATTTTTGCCCCTCAACTACTACTCTTATGAATCTATCAGAAAGAAATGATTTAATAATTGAGAAGAATTCCACCAATCATTTTGACATTTACGTTCGTTTTTCTCCAAGACCAACACTGGTCTGCATGTAAAATAGTCCTAGAGCATCCTGTATCAATAAGCGCCAAACATCGCGTTCCGTCAACGTTGATGCTTATCACCGGGAGCGTCATGTTTGCATCTTGGTGGGGAAGGAGACTGGCGCTTATGCGTCCTCCCCGTGCTCGTTTCCCGAGCAATTCCGAGCCCAGTGTCGACTCTCACCGCAACGGTAACACTGTGTTCCACATTTTCGACAGTCCTTTACAAAGTGGCCTTTCGTATTGCACTTGAAACAGGTCACACTAACAGGAATATTCTGGGCCCTGTGGTTGTTGGGTGAGCATGTGGCCACAACCACGTCCCGATTGTGTTCCCCAGTCATCGTCAAAATTCTGGCTCTCGACATTAGTTCCCCCATGGTCAGGACTTTGATGTTCGGCACCTGTTGAAGAGCAATTGAGATAGCGTCAGGGAACCCAGTGACGAAAGTCAATTTTGTGAGTCTCTCTAAGCCATCTCCTCTGAATCCGGCCAATCCAACCTACTGTCTGATTTTGTTGGCGTAAACATCCACATGTTCGCCAGCCCATTTAACCATAGTTATTTTTCTGTATGCTGCAAACGCGTCGTCGGTAAATGCCTCCTTTAATCGGGCCTCAATCTGGTCTATTTCTCTTTGATCGTCCTCCTCCAATTCCATGTAGAGGGCCAGTGCATCACCTTCCAGATATAAAGGTAGCAGACTCGCTACATCATCCACCTGCTGAAGTTGTGCGACAAGTCTCACTTTTTTCAGCCACGCTACAACGTCTCCCTCGCCAGAGAACGGCTTGATAATATCGCTGCTTATCCGCACCTTCGCCATAGTCGGGCCGAAATAGCTTGAAATAAAAATGTAGTAGGCAAAACAAACAAAAAAAATACAACTAAAAACAGACGGAACAAAAACTCGCTTCTTGCAGACACGTGGGTCGTAACAAGCACAATCTACTCGCCAGAATCACCTACACACAATCTGCAGAACGCACCCTCTCCTTTTCAGTGTCCTGCCTTTATAGCGGCCAGGAACAACGTATTTGCATTATCACGTGAGAGCGGACGTGATTCAACGATAATTACATTGGGTAAACGCTAATAAAAGCCCATGGATGCCATCTTGGAACTCTCTCTTCCGCTCAGCCCAAAAGACGTATCCGAGGTAAGCTCTCTATTTCTCATTTTAGTTACTGCTAATTCTGCTACACTTATTGTAAGTAAAAAAAGTTTTTAAAAATACTTGCGCTGAGATCGAAGCCAAAACCTAAAGTCAGTGAGTCAAGTATGATAACCATTAGGCTTACGAAGTGTTTTCAAGCCGACTTATTCTTAACATCTGTCATGTGAATCATTCATGCATGCACATTCTTGAAACAGTTGATAAACAGATAAATTCCGATGACTCGCACGTACCAATTGTTCAATGTTGACCCCTTAGCAGCCCTTTTTTTTCTGGATGAGAACTGATCAAAATGTGTTCTACATCTCTGAATACCCTGTAGATCAAAAATTTGTTGATTATATAGGTTGTGAAGTGTCCTCACACATACACACATTCTCACTTTCATAGATATATAAATTTACAGACGAGCAAAAACATATTTAAATATACAATAATAGTTTATGAGAGAAAATGAGATTTCAACTTACTGTATACTAGTAAGTCAATCAACATGAGAGTTAAACAGTTCAAAATGTAATAAGGTTCTATCCATATGAGAATGCTTGTGAAATGATTAAGATTTAAAATGTATATATATATATAATTATTTCCATAGCCCAAAGAACGCCGTAGCCCACAAGAACCATGCCAGTTAACAAACCAGAAATCTAAGATTCGAGTTTCACCCTCATTTGGGTTCATCAATCAGACATATCCGCACCCGGGATTTGAAACCTGAGCCTTCTGCATGCAAGGCAAGCAATCTACCAACTGAGCAAACACCCCGCACACAAGAAATTCTATTAACCAACAAAGATCAAGCAAACCACAACGAAATCAAGCTGTGAAATAGACCTACTTCATCTCGACAAGGGACGTGGTCATCCAATCAGCTGAACCCCAAGCCGATGTATCACAAGTATGGATTTTGAACTCGAAAGGACGACGCCATCCAGCAGAGCTAACCTAACGAGCCATTTTTGTTATAGAATTTTCAGAATGTGAGAGATTATATATAATTATTTCCACAGTCCAAAGAACGCTGCAGCCCACAAGATCTTTCTTGTGTGCGGGGTATTTGCTCAATTAGTAGAGTGCTTGCCTCGCAAGCAGGAGGCTCGAGTTTTAAATCCTAGGTGCGGATATGCCTGACTGATGAGAGCGAAAATCGAGCCTTAGACTTCCGGTTCATTGGCTGGCATGGCTCTTGTGGGCTGTGGTGCTCTTTGGGCTGTGGAAATAATTATATATAATCTCTCACATTCTAAAAATTCTATAACAAAAATGGCTCGTTAGGTTAGCTCTGCTGGATGGCGTTGTCCTTTCAAGTTCAAAATCCCTACTTGGGACACATCGGCTTGGGGTTCAGCTGGTTGGATGACCACGTGTAGTATTGGGAATCCCAACTTAAATGCTATATAGGTAGTTTTTAGAAATAGAAAGTTATATAAGCATTTTGATTTCCCATCAGCGAGTTTAGCAGGGTCACAAAGGGTTAGGTTTGACAGGTATCAACCTAGATAGAATGCATCAGAAATTAGGGGTGACATGGGAATTGTGGTTGTAGGCTTCCGGTTGATGACACATGGGCTGAGAGTGGTTTAGGCAGCAGAGGAATGCAGATCGGAGATTTCAGGTCTCTCTACAACCAGGGTCCGAGGTATAGGCTTGCCTATAATAAAAGAATTGAAGCTTCAAATCCATCTTGTTGTTATCGATACATCTGTCTGCAGTGATCACTTCCCAATGAGATGGAGACCAGCGACAAGAAGGCATCATCCGCTGACCAAGGCAAGCAGGTATGTCTGCATGATGTTATTTGCACGTACACGTCTCGAAGACCTTCAAGGCAAGAAACGGTGAAGGATAGGAACACACACACACACCCACATAAGTAAGAACATTGATAAAACACAGACACTTAAAAGTACGCTTAGAAGTAAAAGAAATCGTAAGAAGAATAGTAAAAAGTAACAAGAAACAGTAAAAGAGAAAAGCAACAGGAACGTTTAAGAAGTAGAAGAAGTGAATAAATAATAAATAGGACAGAACCGTTTACGGTAACACTGATTCCGGAAATTTTGACTAGGTCGCATCATTGATGCAAGAAGAAACCGTGTTATCTACGTAATCATGATGTGAATGGGTCCTTAAAGAAAAAAAAAGCTAGACGACAATTTATAAGAAAAAAAAACAAAACAAACAAAACAAAACAAGAAAAAAAACTGTATATTGAGGAGCATTTTCTGTACGGATGCATAATGCATCATTTAAGGAGGCTCGGGTTTCAAATCCCGGGTGCGGATATGTCTGACTGATGAGCCCAAATGAGGCGAAACTCGAGTCTTAGACATCTGGTTTGTTGGCTGGCATGGCTCTTGTGGGCTGTGGCGTTCTGTGGGCTGTGGAAATAATTATATATAATCTTTCACATTCTGAAAATTATATATATATATATATATATATATATATGGGTATATATAATTTATATTTTTTTGTCTAAATTTCATTCTGAAAAACATAATTTTTCAGAACAGAAATTTATTGTTTAAATAAAGAATACAATTAAGTAATATTTGTTAATGACTTTTCCTCTGAGGAGATGAGTCTACATCGAAAATCCATGGACTAAGGAAAAAATATTCTGAACTGTATTCTTTATTGAAGCAATAAATTTCTGTTCTGAAAATTTATGTTTTTCTGAATTAAATTTAAACAAAACAAACTCTAAATTCCATTTGCGCTATCAAGTATATTTAGCTATTCTCTTTTTGGCTAGGACTGTCTTATATGATATTACCTCCTAAAAGATATTCTGTAAGACTAGATAACACACGATTAAATAACCTGTGTTCCTATTCACCTCTGGACTCTGATATATATATATATATATATATATATATATATATATATATATATATATATATATATATATATATAAAAGTGAAAGTGTCTATCTGTCTGTGTATATGCGTGTTTGTGTGTGTACATTTCCCTACGCAATAACTCTGTCAATTTTAAGTCTACAGACTCGAAATTTAATATACAAGGTACTAAGATTTGGGAAAATCTATGTGATCGGTTTTCGGCCAGAAATTTGGTATTAAGGGGTCAAAGTTCAACGATTTGACTCTACCAAACTCTTTCGACAATTTTCGGTCTAAACACTTGAAATTTTAGATATAGGTTCCTTGGACATGGATCTAACTTAATAACGTGATTTGAGCCCAAAACAATAAATGTTAAGGGGTCATAATAGGGGTCAAAGTTTTAAAAAATTAACCGTTTTTTTTTTTGTTCAGCATACACCTCCAAACACCCGGGTAACGCCGGGTACCCATGCTAGTATATCTATAAAAGTGAAAGTGTCTGTCTGTCTGTATATCTGTGTGTCTGTGTGTGTACATTTCCCTACGCAATAGCTCTGTCAATTTTAAGTCTACAGACTCGAAATTTGATATACAGGGTACTGAGATTTGGGAAAATCTATGTGATCGATTTTCGGCCAGAAATTTGGCGATTAAGGAGTCAAAGTTCAACGATTTGACCTTTGAGAACTCTACCAAACTCCTCCGAGAATTTTCGGTCTAAACATTTGAAATTTTAGATATAGGTTCATTGGACATGGATCTAACTTAACTTGATTTGAGCTCAAAACAATAACTTTTAAGTGGTCATAATAGGGGTCAAAGTTAAAAAAATTGACCACTTTTTTTTTTTTTTTGCTCAACATACATCTCCAAATACCCGGACAACGCCGGGCACCCATGCTAGTATATATATATATATTTGTGTGTACAGAATTCATTCATAAATTAATTATGAATTTTGGAAAGTTTTAAGAAAAAAAATGTTATTTATTTTAATGGATTTTTCATTTCATTCATTTTCTATAAACGACTTTAAAATCTTTACGCATGAAAACGGAAAGTTTCAATTTTAGTTCTCACATAGCAGTCATAAATAAAGACTTGTTTTCTCTCACAGAGAAATATCCCAGCTAGGTGATTTGGTTACACATTGACCAATCAGCTTGCAGGGCACACTGATTCCATCTGTTCTCTGAATAACTACTTTAGGCCCTTAGGAAATCACAGTCGGTCAGTAGAAAGAACCCTGGAAATAACAAGAAAAAACATTCTTTCTCTCTCCTGTCCCTAGCCACTGGACTCTCTAACATCAACTATTTCCATCTAAAGATAATTGCTGACAAGCTTTCTGGGAACCAAAGAACTTCCTATCTTTCGTTTCTTTACTTGGAAACTATCCAACTTTCTTCCACCAATACCAAATACTGTTGATAATTAAATAAATCCTTTTGTTGTTGTGATAAAAACGGTTTTAAAGTTCTGAATTTTTTAGATGACTGCTGATTGTTTATATTACTAGTATTGATCGGACTATTGTTCTCATCTTGAGTGTTATTTGTGAAATGTTTCAGTCGGATTGGCCTTCGACCGTCCTCAGGCATATTGGTTGTTGCTTAGAAAAGAAACAATTAATACAAGTAATAAAAAACGGTTTTGTTTTTTCCTTTATTAAAAAGCAGTTTTCATGACAGAACTAATATATAGAAGTGTACTACCACACGTGAGAAGTTTCCAAGCAGATTTAGAATTAAAATTATTAAAAAAAAACGAAATTGCAGAAAAATCTACATAATGTATGTATCCATCATGAAACAAATATGTCATACTCCAAAAACCATGTAAATTAACCAAATAGTTTTTTTTTTGTACACGATTTTTAGCAATATAATAGCAAGATGTAGCCATTATAAAGCTGATTTTGATCTCGATAGCTCGAATTGAGTTGTCTCCCCCTTATTTATAAAACATGGCGGCAAAACATGATATATCGCTTCCTTATAAAATTTGATTTTTTTAAGTTAAAAAAATTATTTGATCCATTTACATGATTTTTGGAATATGACGAGTATGTACGAGTTTTTTTTTTAACATTTCTCTGTATTTTTGTTTTGAAAATAGGATTAATTTAAACAAGCACTGCAGCATCTTCTTTGTATTTATTCCAACTCATGTTGGCTGAGAATGTCAAGGCAATAAGTTTGAATAAAAATTAACATAAGCGACAAATTTTTATGTTATTTTATTTTATTTATTTTTTTACAAAGGAGTCACCACTTATCAAGGCCTGGAGGCCACTCAAGGATACAGTTTAATGAGTGTACGGTAGTCAATAGGAAAATATTGTAGTAATTGTTAGTAGTGGAAAAGGGGACGCCTCATCAAGAATTTTTTCATGTTGTACTTGAAGCCAACTATATTGTAGTCAACTGGAAAGCAGGCAAATGAAAGAGAGTTCCACAAGCATGCAGTTCTAAGAAAGAAGCTTTGTTCATTGAATCTATGTTTTTTGGACACAGATAAAGAGAGGGGGAAATTATTGATAATGGTTTCAGCTAGACGAGTGTTCTTCATGAAAGTATGGCAATGGGGGACCATAGATTGGAGCTAAGACGAGTACTTGCCATGAAAATAATGATAGAACAGACAGGTTTATGCATCTTTTGTTGGAAAGAGGTTGCAGGGAAGAGAAAAGGGCATTTCCTAATAGGCTATATAGTCTATTTTGAACTCTGTCAAGGCAGGATAAATGCTTCTAGCAGCTCCTGCTCAGATGTGGCAACAGTACTCTATCGTAGGACATATTTAACTATTTTACTTTGCAAATTAAAATGAAGGAATATACTTATTTCTAACGGGTCATTATGTTGAGAGTAAAAAGTTATATAAACATAGCAGTTCTGTCCAAGCTGCTGGTCTATTTCTGTTGACAATGTTGATCGTGCTTCGCACTGTGAAATTAAATTATACAATATTACTGGATGGATGCTAAATATAATTAGATTTTTCTTAGCCAAAAAGAAAATCCAGGTTGTATTTGATGGATGTACATCCAAACAACATGATATTAATGCGGGAGTACTTCAGGGGTCAATTCTTGGACCTTTATTATTCCTGATATTCATAAACGATCTCCCTGATAAAAATGTGTCCGAGATGGGTATATTTACTGATGACACCACATTCTATAATAAATATGAGGGAAAAAAAGAATGCATCTGAATCCAAGGCAAGTGACATAGGGCTGTAAATGTATGGTAACGTTACATGCTATTAATACTAAGCCTCTTTTCTTTAACAATTACAAGAAACATTATCAACCACCAATAGTCATAACTAATAACTAGGGCTATGACAACAGCATATTCTTTTCCTTGTTTTGATTCTGAGGAATATATATCCATTGATATCTTATATGTTTTTATATAGAGTGATGTGGTTCTCGTTTAATTACTTGTGTCTAACTGGGTTGGATATATACTCGAGAGTCAAAACAATGAAAAGAATATGCTGTTTTCATAGCCCTACTAATATCACCCTATCTGAAAGCTCATTCTTCAATATCCTCAGGTAACATGAACTGGTAAAATAGATTGAGGGCATTCCCAAGGCTGCTGTAAAGAATGTGAGTTCTCTCTACTGTGCTAAAAAATTACTCACATCTGAGAGTATCTTGTCTCTCTACAAAGTCGCAATTCACCATGTATTGAGTATTGTTGCTACAGCTGGGCTGGAGCATTTACCACTAATCTCTTTCTCTTAGACAAGGTCCAAAAAAAGAATCTCCAATCTAATAGATCCTGCATTATCAGTCAAGCTCCAACCCCTGCCCCATGGCCGCAATGTTGCATCCTTGAACCTGTTTTACAAGTACTTTAATGGAATGTACTCTGATGAATTTATCACACTTCTACCCCTTTGACATACATACCCCTAACAAACCCGTCTAGCAACAAAATCCCACTTTACTGTAGAGATCCCTAAATGTAGGATAACCTTTTATTCTAATATCTTTTTCCCTTGGACTGCTAGACTTTGGAATTCCCACCCTGCTTCCTGCTTCCCAAACTGTAATAACATGCAAAACTTTAAATGTAATGTGAACAGACATTTTGCTCATTTCTTTACATAGTCTCCTGTAGACATGGTCCCAAATAGTAGCACCTTACATCCAACTGGAATATGCCTTTTCTGGGGTGAACAAGAATGAAAAAAGAATGTTGTGTTGATTGGTGTCATTGGTTTAATTTTGCAATGCTTATAGTTGAAATTCGTGCAGCAGTGTTTTTGTTGCTAGAAAAAGAAAATTTGGTGCTTTTCAGAATAATAATGAAAATCGAAAAAAATGAATTTCAACTAAAAGCACTGTTATCTACTTAATTATCATGTAGAAATTAGTAGCATATCCAAAAATTACGAAAAATGATTTTTAGATAAAATTTTCTAAGTTTCACTGTTTCTTCTTACACACACATTTAATCAATCGATACGTAGCTGTTAAGATCACTCATGCTCACTTCAGTTCAACTAGAATCATCATATTAATTAATTCTCCCCTTAAAATAAAAAATATTTTTATTTACAAAAGTTTGTGGTAGATTATGAATCGATGTGCAAGAAAAGCCAAACAAGCATAATAAGCTCCTCCTTTTCTTTCTTTGTTCATTTGAATTACTCTTTCTTTTTTTTTCTTGGGTGGGAATGTAGGACTTTTTCATTGAGATGCAATTTGGGCGAATACTAAAAAGCATATGACTTTAATTGTTATCCTTTTTCTTTCTTTAGTTCATTGGGATTCGTTTATTTTATGACTCCCAAAAGCAATAAATTTTCACAGGAACATGTGAACTCAAAAATATATTTTCCAATCAATAAAAAATCGTTTCAAACTCAAACCTAACAATCCTGTGTGAAATTCTGCAAGCCTATAAAACAGTGGCTTGATGAACAGATATTCAGAGTTCTTCCAGGAACACCTGCTATGTGACACAATGTGCCTCAACTCTCCAAGTCCATTTCAAATGACTGAAAGACAATATGCTGAAATCCTTTTTTTTTAATTGCTTTTTCACCCCAAACAAGGCACAGTGCTACTTGGATGTAAGGGGCTACTATTTAGGACAAAATTTGCAAGGATACTATGTAGAGAGTTGAGCAGCAAGATGTCTGTACACATTACACATGAACTTCTGCATGTCAGTACAGTCAGGAAAGCAGTGACCTGGGAAGGAATTTCAAAGTTTAGCAGTTCGAGGGAAGAAACTATTTAATAGGTTTTCTGGCATCTAGGGATCTTTGCTGTGTAGGGGGGAAATTTTGCTGTTTGTCGAGTTAGTTGGGGATATTTATGTTGAGGGGGATACAAAGGTTTAAAGTTTGTCAGAGTACCTTCCATTGAAATATTTATAAAATAGGCACAGGGATGCAATATTTCATTGATGGGACAGAGGTTGGAGTTTGGTTGATAGTGCGAGACCTATTTGACCTAAATATCGCAACAATACTCCATACATGGCTTTGTAAAGGTACAGAATACTCACAGTAACTGTGTAGCATGGTAAAGAAAACCCACCTTCTTCACAGCAACTTGGCAATGCTCACAATATGTTTTTTCAAATTCACGTTCCCTGTGAATGTTAAGCTAAGAAGTTTGAATGAAAAGCTTTCAGGTAGAGTATCATTAGCCATGGCTATCAGTGGTTGAGAAAGTTTCTTGTAATTTAATAATAGGAGCTTATAATTGTAACCAATGTTATATCGCAAGATCCCCACACAGTTACATAAACGAAGCACGGGACGAGGAGGAACTAGGGAACAACAATGGCGGCGCGGAGACAAATATTGTTTGTCGGCAAAATGTTCAGAGCCGTATTAAACACACATCGGGGTGTCAAAACACATCCACTCTCACACCCACATAAACAGCATAACCCGCAAATCATCCGGGGGAAAACACATCAACGGCATCAACTAAATTAAGAGTAGAAATATTAATAATACACCTGACAACACCTCTCACATGCACTTCAAACATAAATAGTTAGGTCATGGAGTACGGTCGCTACGTATTTCCTACATAAGCTGATTCGCAATGTTTACAGCTTTGATGGGATATATACAACTGGATACCCTCCAAATAAGCGAATCCCTGATGTGTGGTTAATTACGGAAAACTAACACAAATAAAAATACGACAGCCATTTTTGCCTCAGAGCCGCTATGTCCTCTATTACGTCTGCGCTCGCTGTATAAATAAGCCGACCGTCAGAGAACAAAAAGAGTTACCGGCAGACTGCCAACCAGAGCGGATCGCCTCGCTGACGGTATCAGCAGCAGCAGCAGCCATGCCAGTTCTCCTCAGCTCTTCCCAGCAGCAGCAGCCACGCCAGTTCTCTTCAGCTCTTTCCAGTGTCAGCAGCAGCAGCCACGCCAGTTCTCAGCTCTTCCCAGCAGCAGCAGCCACAGCTGATCCCCTCAACTCTTTGCAGCAGCAGCAGCCACAGCCGTTCCCCTCAGCTCCTTCCTCTATACAACCTATTAACGAAGATAACCAATAAAGCTGTTTTTAAATGTTAGACTGAGACTTCTCAACTTCTTATTTTACATTGGTGACCCCAACGTATGTTTGTATGTAATAGCTGATGAGTCAACATCCGGATGGGAGTTTTGTAATTTTTTTCATAGATCTCCACGGAATTAAATTAAGAGGAGTTGGTACGAAGTGTGAAGTTGATGAGCAGGAGTTCTGGCAAATACTTTTTTTCGCATTACAGTGAGTCATTGAAGTGTTTTTTTGTTTTTGTTTTTTTGTTTTTTTTTTGCCTTTCAGGGGCTGTTAAGCATACATTCTTGGGTGATTTGATGCATCCGACTTGAGAATTCTGGAGAAATCTGATTTGGCTGACCAGGTCAATATTCTTATAGGCTTGGTTAATTTGGCAGAGAATTTCTACTTTTTGAGGGCATAAAACGATTTTCATTTGTTGAAAATGTTTTGAGTCAATACATTCCTGTGAAAACCAACTTGCTTTTAGAAGTGAAAGGGAAAATGTATGGAAACAAACCGGAGAATGAAAGAGGGTAGCTGTTTGATGTATTTGCTTTTTAGTGTGTGTTCAAATCATGTTTCGATTCAGTCTCTACAAATTAAAGTTAGATTTTCAAGATTGTAAAAAGTAAATTAAAATTTAAGTTGCGGACAAAAGGAATACAATTAATGAACAATATTCGATTTTTATACGAAATCTGAGCGAATATCAAGCGAAACATTCCAGTTGTTCCTATTACTATAGGTGAGGGTGGGGCTTATGATAATGCAATTGTAAATTTTAAATTTAAATTGATTTTTGTTGGCTTTAAATAATTTTATCAATAAATAAACACATTGACTTCATCTAAACTACGGATGCTCATCGGCATCACTAAAAAAGCAATATTTATTTTTCTAGTTAATACTATCGATCATTAATTAAACAGATTTATATGCAATGATTTCTATTTAATAATAAAATAAATATATTTTTCTCGATTTGTAAAATATACCTAATTTGATGTAGTTATAGTATATAGATTAATACTACTTAAAGGCACCCGTAGTTTAAGCTCTTCGTGGCTTATCATTAACAGTCGCCATTTTTTTTTCTACATTTGAGACGACTTAAAGATCCGAACAAAAATTCCCCACCTTTTTTTTTTTTAATTTGAGGACATTTTTTCTTAAACAAACTACACTTTCTGGTAAGTTGAGCTTTTGACTAAAATTATTTATTTTGGTATTTTTATTTATCTATTGAGGTTACGAATGGGTTCGCCGTTTCTTTTTTCTCTCTATCAACTATGTCAGTTAATTCAAACAAGATTCCCCTCTTTTGTTTATTGTTGAAATTAAACGATTTGATAAAAATGGATAATTTTGTTTAGTAAAATCAGTTAATACTTTTTTTTAATATTCGACAAATTATGTATTTAAAAACAGAAATTGCTTAACTTAAGTTTTCACGTATTTGTTTTGTAATTTTTCAAAACATGATTTTATTTTTATTTTAGATATTTTTTTCTAATTAATGAAAAAAGTACGAAATCCAGATTTTTTTTTTTTATTTTGAATTAAAGTATAAACTTTTACAATTTTAAAGAAAAAAGTTGGTCGATTGTTTTGCAAACGTATTTATTTTTGTTTTCAGAAAATTGTCGATGTTTTTTTTGTTTTTTTTTTTCGTACTTTGGATTCTTTGATACAACAGGGACACGTGCGAGAATTTTTGTTTTATAGAAATCGCTCCACGCTCCACATCGCTAACTCGCTAAAAACGTAAAATACTACTTTAAGGTCAAAGCTAGCAAACAATAAATGTTAGTTGGATAGAAAATAGCAATTCTTCCTCCTTTGTCAGAAACATCGCTCATGGTATGTGAGAACTAAAGGATAAAATAAGCGAGAGTTACTTTCTTTCGATTTAGAAGAGACACGTAAACCATAATACTTGACTTTTGTTCTTTTTAAAAAACCATTATCATTCGCCAGTTTAAAGTCTTCAAAATCATTTTCAAAGGGCCACGATAGTAAACAAGTTATCTATGTTTTTTTTTTGTTGTTGTTTTTTTCTTTATTTATGAGCGTAATTTATTTGGAAGACTTTGAACTGTTGATTAAAAAAATAATTCCTGCGCTTTTTTATTCACTTGCTTTCCAATGCAGCAAAATTAGGCACAAGGTTAGTTTATAGTGGATAATCGGTAATCGTGAAGAAAGAGAGAGCCTGTTTCCTCCGTTTGACTATAGGTGGCGTTAATGTCTGTCCACCCAGTTACGGAAGCACAAAATGTATATAATGGCACCGTTGAAATAAAAATAAATGTTTAATTTTAAACATGTTTTTTTTTTTGTTTGTTTTTTGCAAACATATTTAAGTTTGTTTTTGTTTTTTTTTCAAACATATTTACGTTTGTTTTTTTGTTGTTGTTTTTGCAAACATATTTAAGTTTTATTTTTCCAAACATTTACGTTTTGTTGCTAGTTTATTTTCAAACATTTACGTTTTTTTTTTTTGTTTTTACGTTTTTTTTGTTGTTTTTTTTTTGCAGGCATAAACTAAATATTTTTGAAATATTTTTCTTTTAGAAAAGTTTGCTTATGCACTTATTGTACCGCGCTATTTTTTTTTTTTTTTTTTTTTATAGTAGTTTCAAGTAATATTCAGGTTTTACAATATCCCTTTTCAAACATATATATATATAAATACTCGCGGAAAAAGTAAAATAAGTCCAGAAAAATTAAGAAAAAGGAGGGGGGGGTCAATAAAAAAAAGATAAAAGAAAAAACGTTGACTTTTTTTATTATAAGAACGTAAAAAATACTCGCGGAAAAACGGTTGTACCCATAAATATGTTTAAAAGAAAAATATAGCAAAAACATTTAATTTATGCTTGCAAAAAAAAAATATATTAAAATTAAAACAAAAATAACGTAAATGTTTGAAAATAAACCATCAACAAAATGTAAATGTTTGGAAAATAAAACTTAAATATGTTTGCGAAAACAAAACAAAATAAAACTTAAATATGTTTGCAAAAAAAAAAAAAAAAAAAAAAAAAACATGTTTAAAATTAAAACATTTATTTTTATTTCAACGGTGCCATTATATACATTTTGTGCTTCCGTAACTGGGTGGACAGACATTAACGCCACCTATAGGCAAACGGAGGAAACAGGCTCTCTCTTTCTTCATGATTACCGGATAATCCAAGCATGATCTCACCTACGCTAACATAGATCGCGATCCAACACTGAATACATCAGATGATTGTAAAAGTTGCTTAGATCAGCCCAGTTAGGCAATAGGCATTTCCACGTAGGGGCACGACGACCGACAATAAACCAACCCTTCGTTCCAAAAGGAGGAGATGATACATGGGAGGATAGTATTCTAAAATTAAACAGTACGGGTTTGTTTTACTGTACACATAGATTCGAAAACGTTGTCAAAAAACAAATATATAACAAATAAATGTTATCGAAGGCAAGATAAGTTACTTTTCTACCCAACTGGATAATATTTTAGTGTTTTTATTTAATGTAACATGTTTATTCAGTTCGACAAACATACAGTGTTTACCGATGTGTTGGAAAATTCAAAATGGCGCCGGCTCTCTGCTGAACAGGTACGTTTGGGAAAATGAGTTAAAAATAAAAAAATATACAAAATACTGTTAGAAACTAGCGCAATATATGCTACCTTGACATACGCTGACATATATTCGGTGGGGTTTTAACAGTATGTGGTATAGTTTTTTTATTTTTAACTCATTTTCCCAAACTTACCGTGTTTAGCAGAGAGTTCGGCGCCATTTTGAATTTTCCAACACATCGGTAAACACTGGATGTTTTTCGAGCTGAATAAACATTTTACATTAAATAAAAACACAAAAAATATCCAATTAGGTTGAAAATTAACTTATCTTGCCTTTGATGACATTTATTTGTTATATATTTGTTTTTTGACAGCTTTTTCGAATCTATGTGTACAGTAAAAAAACCCAAAAGATGATAGATGAACCGGCCCAGATGTGGCAACAGTATTCCATGCATGGGCAAATGGTGGCCTTGTAGAGGTACAGGATACTAAAGTTTTGACAAGCTTCTGGGCTTGACCATTACTCCTGATCTTAAATGGAACACGTACATCAAATCTGTTGCCAAGGCTGCTGGAAAAATGGTGGGATCTTTCTATCGATCCGGTAGATATCTCACTGCTGATGCCAGGTACGTCCAAGGATGGAATACTGTTGCCATATCTGGGCAGGAGCTGCTAGAAAGGACTTGTTCTGCCTTGATAGAGTTCAAAATAGACTTCGTAGCCTCGTAGGAGATGTCCTTTTCTCTTCCCTCCAACCTCTATCTCACAGAAGAGATGTTGCGAGTTTGTCTCTGATGTATCGTTATTTTCATGGAAAGTGTTCAACTGAGCTTCAGTCTATGGTCCCCCCTCGCCAAATTTCATAAGAAACACTCGTCTAGGTGAAAACACTATCAATAATCCCCCCCCTCTTTATCTGTGCTATACCTTTTTTTTTCTTTTTTTTTTTATTACATTTTCACCCCAAACAAGGCACATTGCCACTTTGGTGTAGGGGGCTACTATCAGGGGAAACCTTTACTGGGGTACTATGTAGGGATTTGGGCAGCGAGATGTTGGTTCACGTTGCACTTGAACTTATGCATGTCAGTACAGTTGGGGAAGCAGTGACCTGGAATGGAATTCCAAAGTCTAGCAGTTCTGGGGAAGCAACTACTGGAGTAGAAAGATCTTTTACATCTAGGGATCTCTACAGTGTGGGGGTGGGATTTTGCAGCTTGTCGGGTCTGTCGAGGGTGTTTACGTCGTGGAGGCACAAGTGCTTGCAGTTCATCAGAGCATTCACCATTATAATACTTGTAGAACAGGCAGAGGGATGCAACGTTTCGACGATGGGACAGAGGCTGAAGCTTAGATGCCAGTTTAGGGCCTATCAGGTTTGCGACTCTCTTTTGAACCCTGTCAAGGAGCGAGAGACTAGTAGTCGATGCACCAGCCCAAATATGACAGCAATACTCCATACATGGGCGAATAGTGGCCTTGTAGAGGTACAGGATACTTTCGGGTGTTAGAAGTTTTCTAGCATGGTAGAGAGAGCCCACCTTCCTCGCAGCGGCCCTGGCAATGCTCTCGATGTAATTGTTCCAGCTCATGTTTCCTGTGAACGTTAGGCCAAGGAGCTTGAGAGACGTACTCTCAGATAAAGAGTCTTTGGCCATTGCTATAGGTGGTAGAGAAGGTTTCTTGTAATTATTGAATGAAACCAGTTTTGTCTTGGCGGCATTGAACGTGACCATCCATTTTTGTCCCCATTCCACTACTGATTGGAGGTCATCCTCTAGTGTTTCTGCCATTACTTTAGACATATGTTCATTTGTTTTCCTGTCGTGCCTGCTATAGAGTGTGGTGTCATCAGCATATATACCCATCTCAGAGGCAATTTTGTCGGGGAGGTCATTTATGAATATCAGGAATAGCAGAGGTCCAAGGACAGATCCCTGGGGCACTCCCGCATTTATATCATATTGTTTAGATGTACGACCGTCGAGGATAACCTGGATTTTTCTCTTATCTAAGAAGGATTTAATTATGTTAAGTATTCTACCAGTGATACCGTATGATCTAATCTTCCTGAGGAGACCCTCATGCCATACCCTGTCAAAAGCCTTAGATATATCTAGAGCTACCGCTCTGCCCTCTCCCGCTTTGTCCAGTGAATGGTATATACATTCAGAGATTACAGTGAGGATGTCTGCCGTGGAACGGGCTTGTCTAAATCCATATTGTTGGTCGGTCAGAAGTTTAGCATCTGTAAGGTGCTGGACTAGAGCATGGTTAATTAAGGTCTCGAATATTTTGGCAAAAAGTGGGAGGAGGCTAATAGGGCAATAATTTAATGGGTCAGTTCTTTCGCCAGAATTCTTGAATACTGGTACCACAGAAGCAGTTTTCCAACAGCCCGGAAAGCAAGATTTATTAAGGCATTTGTTGTAGAGTTTGGAGAGATCTGAAGCTACTTCAGCTGAGCACTTTTTTAATAGCACAGCTGGGATGAGGTCGGGTCCACATGCTTTTGAAGTGTCAAGGTTTTTTATGATAGCATGCACCTAATCGTAGATTCCATGAACAGAGCTTCTTTCTTAGAACTGCACGCCTTTGGAATTGTCTTCTGTTTTCCTGCTTTCCGGCTGACTACAATATGGTTGTCTTCAAGTCTAATGTAAATAAGTTCTTGATGAATGGGGACATAAATTGATGGTCACATTCAATGCTGCCAAGACTAAACTGGTTTCTTACAATAATTACAAGAAACCTTGTCTGCCACCAATAGCAATGGCCAGTGACTCCCTGTCCGAGAGTACATCTTTCAAACTGCTTGGCCTAACATTCACAGGAAACATGAGCTGGAACAATTATATTGAAAACATTGCCAGGGTCGCTGCAAAAAAGGTAGGCTCTCTCTCTACCGTGCTAGAAAACTACTGACTCCTGAAAGTATCCTGTACCTCTATAAGGCCACCATTCGTCCATGTATGGAGTATTGTTGTCACATTTGGGCTGGTGCATCTGCTACTAGTCTCTCGCTCCTAGACAAGGTTAAAAAAAGAGTCGCCAATCTGATAGGCCCTGAACTGGCATCTAAGCTTCAGCCTCTGTCCCATCGACGAAACGTTACATCCCTCTGCCTGTTCTACAAGTACTTTAATGGTGGATGCTCTGACGAACTGCAGACACTTGTGCCCCCACGATGTAGATACCCTCGACAAACCCGACAAGCAGCTAAATCCCACCCCCACACAGTAGAGATCCCTAGATGCAAAAGATCTTTCTACTCCAGTAGTTTCTTCCCCAGAACCGCTAGACTCTGGAATTCCATTCCAAGTTCCTGCTTCCCCAACTGTACTGACATGCAGAAGTTCAAGTGCAACGTGAACCAACATCTTGCTGCCCAAATCCCAACATAGCGCCCCAGTAGTTGCTACCCCTGATAGTAGCCCCCTACACCAAAGTGGCAATGCGGCTTGTTTGGGGTGAAAAAGTAATAAAAAAAAAAAAAAAAAAAAATTAGCCGTTCCATATAAGTTATCAAATTTACCGAATTTTCATTACTAATGATTACTATATTGTCCAATTTCTACTGTACACTCTTTAACCCTTATCCTTGAGTGCCCTGTTGGCCTTGATAATGTGGTGATGCCTGCGTAAAAAAAAAGAACTATACTTCCCACCCCCACCCCGAAAGCAATTTCTGAATTAAAATTTTAGAACAAATCTCAAATGCTTCTAAATCAAAAATGAATAATAAAGATAAAAACGAAAAACTTTTGGTCAAGATCAAAATGTAGTATCTGTTCTTCAGATGCTGCACTTCCATTTCTTGTTCTCTTTCGGTGGAGGATCGGTCCTTCACGACTGAGACAGTTTTTTATTTTTGTACCTTTTCCCCACGTTAAAAAACGACCCTGGTGTCTAACTCTCTCCCGTGGGGAGGCATAGTAAAAAAAGTACAATAAAAAGACTATTTACAGGTAACAGAGAGCGAGCCAAATCGAAACCGAAAAAGAGGTGGATAAATAACACAATAAGTTTTTAGTGTTTTAACTTATTTTAAAGCGTTCTTTTTTTTTTTTTTTTTAGTTTGAAACACAAGCAGTACCGAGTTGCTAAGTTAGAACGATAGCAAAATAACGGACATAAGGCTGTCATCTCTACTGTCTCGATAATCCCTCAAAACTAAAAAAAAAAACAATAAACAAGATATTTTTTTTATTTTTATTCACATTCACTCCTAACAAGACATATCACCATTTGGACGTTATTGGCTACTATTTGGGACTCTGCCAAAGAAAGATTAATGAGATGTTGGTTCACATTACATTTAAACTTCTGCATATCAGTACAGTCAAAGAAGCAGGTAGCAGGAAGGGAATTCCAAAATCTAGCTGTTTGAGGGAAGAAAGTATTACAGTATAAAGCTTTTTGACATTTAGGGACCTCAAAAGTGAAATGGGTGTGATTTTGTTGCTAAGCGGGTTTGTCAGGGATATGTATGCCGAGGGGGCACAAGTACAATGAGTTCATCAGACTACATTCCATTAAAATATTTGTAAAACAGGCAGAGAAATGCAACATTGCGGCGATGGGACGAGGGTTTGAGCTTAGTTGACAAAGTACAACCTATTAGATTAAAAACTATTTTTTTGGACCCTCTCCAAGAGGGAGAGGCTAGTGATAGATGAACCAGATGTAGCAATAGTATTTCATGCATGGGCAAATGGTGGCCTTGTAGAGATATAGGATATTCTTAGGTGTGAGTAGTCTTCTAGATTGATAGAGGGAACCCACCTTTTTTGTAGCCGCCATTGCAATGTTAAGCTGAGAAGTTTGAAAGAAGAATTCTCAGATAGGGTTCTATTTGTCATGGATATTGGTGGTTGGAGAGGCGTCTTGTAATTTGATACTGATATAAATCCACCCAATAGTTGTCACAGTGACAGCTATTGGGTAGATTTTTATCAGTATCCACATCTGCAAAGACCCATTGCATAACTGATAAAGTGCTAATAATCAGTTCAAAATGCAATCTTTTGGAAATTTAAGGTTCAATCCTTAGTGCAGGCAATACTAATTATGAATTACTTAAGATTTCTACCCAATCATGGCTGACAGAATGAGAGCAATCTATATCAGTGGATTAAATAAAGGATTCTGTTTGAAATTCTGTGCAGATTCTCGAGTTCAACAAGATACACCAGAAGAATGAGGATGAGGTCACATCATTGAAACATTGTAAGAGTAACATCTAAGATGAGAATGTTAATCTGAAAAATCCAAATAATCCATTCTCATCTAAAAAATTTTGAAACATCCAAAACAGTTTGTAATCTCCCATTATTTCACCTCTAATGTAGCTCTCGCTAGCTGTCCTATCTTTAATATGTTACCTAGCACATCTCTCCTCTTCTGATGAGAAGCACTAGGTTTCAAAATATCTAGGTCTAAAGAGCTTACTTATCGTACACCTTTAATTGATTTAATCTCCCTATTGAATTAATGATTAAATTTATATGTATTAGTATACATATATATATCTATATCTATATATATATATATGTATATTGTCGTTTCTTTATTCTTTATGTTATATATGTTCATTATCATATATATACATATATACATACATATATATATATATATGAAATAAAAATTCACAACAGGCCTTTTCACCGATGCTGTAATTTGCACCACAACTTCAATATGTTCTCTTGACTGCCAAACAGACTCATTCTCTTCCATCATTCGTCTTTCTTAGCACAGCCACTCTCATATGCAAATTATGACGGGCATGCACAGAAGTATCAAAGAACGGTGTGTCCCTTTGAGGAATGCATTCGCCTAAGAGCGATACAAGGACGGCGCTCGAGTCATTCAGAGTCTGTTGATGTTATTGTTCGAGTTTGTATTTGCGTTAATGGTTGAGTCTGTGTTGACGTTATTGTTCGAATTCATATTGGCATTACTAATCAAGTCAATGTTATCGTTCATGTTTGTTGCTGTTGAGTATTTGTTGGCGGCCATTTCGATTCCAGAGTTTTATTGTTTTTTTGTTTTTTTACACAAATTAATGCCTTTATGTTTTAAACCACACAATTGCAACTCTAAAAATCCTTTTTGTTTTTTTTTTTGTTCAGGTATAAAATTGAAATTCATCTACTTGCATTTTTAAAAGTGACACACAGTTGTGATGAGGGAAAAGGTGTAACCTGGTTTGAAAGAGAATCTGATCCAAACAAGTCCAGCTATGCCGTACAGATGTGAATACTGTGACAAGACCTTTAAAGCTCGCTCCCGACTTGAATGCCATAATCGCAAACATACCAAGCCATATGAGTGCCAGATCTGCGGAAAGGCATTTCGTATCCGATCGCAACTGCTGATACATGTGCGGTACCATACGGGTGAAAAACCTTACGAATGTGAACAATGCAACAAACGGTTCAGCATCCTGTCAACATTGTCAGCACATCGGCGGAGTCACAGAGGGGAGAAGCCACATCAGTGCGATCTTTGTTCCAAGCGTTTTGGCAGCAAATATTATCTACAAGCACATCGCAGATTCCACACAGGTGAGAGAAAATTGATTTGCAAAATTTTCTGTAATATCAAGCTTCATTTTTTTTCTTGAGTTTAGTCAAGCATCATCATATTCGGTTTAATGCCTGTTTACATGGTATATGTGTGTTTTTGTTTGTTTATTTATTTATTTTTTTGGTCTCCCTGAGAAAGGAGGGATTGAATTTAGTAATTCACTCCTGTTCATCTGTTCGTTTGTTTGCATTTTCTCAATAACCATTTCTTTGATTTTTGGAAATTTTGCACAAACATTAATCACATTAATTAATTAGATTTTTGGAAATTTTGCACAAACATTAATCATGGTGAAAGTAAATTTTTCACTCGTGGAGGGAGAGTCTGCATGCTCAGCTTGTTTTACTCATATTCAGTTCAAATAAGACACATTGCCACTGAGATGTAAGGGGCTACTGTGAATTAGAGACTATGCCCACGGGGCCACTCTTAGTAGGTGTAAGAATTAAGTAAAGTGGGATATTGTATCCTTCCGGCTTGTAGTGAGCTCAATGCAAAATACAAATGTCTGTGCCCATGTTTACCCTATTTATAGAAATCAGCGGAGTCACTTTGGTTGGTTCCTTGTCCAGGGGAGATCACTCTGGTTGCCTTTTACTGTCAATGACAGATAACTCTTATACCTATACATGCCCCTCCCCCTCATGACCACAAGATGAATTATTGTGGTCATCTTCACGCGCAGTAAAAAATTTGTGTGACTTTTATGCATTGTGGTGATAAATTCTTTGGTGCTCTACTTTTCCGACATGAAGGTTTTCCTAACGGAAGAGGACTGACTGTGTGAACATATTCTTGTGTGGTAGCATTAACTTCCATATCTTCATCATGCTTTCTTGGTGACTCGGTGTTGATATGCCGTTCAGCCTCCATTGCTTCCTCAGGAAGTTGTTCCTGTGGGGGATCAGGGTTTATAGACAGGTTCGAAGTTCTTGATGTGACGTAATGTGGGCCATCCACAACTGGGTATATTTTACGGAGAAACCAATGGTTGCACAATGTTACTCTGTAGCTCCCATCTACTCGCACTCTGTACTGTCGGTTCCCCTGTGTCTCTACGACCGACGTGGGTAGTTACCATCCTGATTCTGGATTGGACACAATCTGCTACTTGCAGTTCCCAGAGCAGACAACAATGCTGGTTGTAGAACTGTTCGTTCCACATATGCCTCTTAGCCATTGCCACCTCTTTCCATTGTTTCCTTGTTTGGTATTTATCCCATAAGATGGGAAGGTGGTTTTTAATGACCCAACCATAGAGAATTATGGTTGGACATATTATGTGATGGATGGCTCTCGTCTGGGTGAGGCACCGTGTTTTGACAAGCTTGTGGGTTTGATCTTTACTCATGATCTGAAATGGAACATGTACATCAAGTCTGTTGCCAAGGTAGCTGGAAAGATGGTGGGATCCTTCTACCGCTCCAGAAGATATCTCACTACTGATGCAATTCTCTATCTATATAAAAGCCAAGTATGTCCAAGGATGGAATACTGTTGCCATATCTGGGCAGGAGCTGCTAAAAACAGCCTATCCTGCCTTGACAGAGTACAAAATAGACTTCGTGGCTTAGTGGGGGATGCCCTTTTCTCTACCCTGCAACCTCTCTCCCACAGAAGAGACGTTGCGAGCCTATCCTTGTTTTATCGTTATTTCCATGGCAGGTGTTCGTCTGAACTCCAATCTCTGGTCCCCCCTCGCCAATCTTTCATGAAAAACACCCGTCTAGCTGAATCCACTGTGAAAAATTCCCCCACTCTATATCTGTGCCTAAATTAAAACGTGGATTCCATGAACAAAGCTTCTTTCTTAGAACTGCATGCCTGTGGAACTCTGTTCCGTCTGCCTGCTTCTCACCGGACTACAACTTGGATGTCTTCAAGTCCAACGTTAACAAATTCCTAATGAACCGCCCCCTTAAGTAAACACTTCATCAAATCTCCACACTAACGTAATGTACTTGCAATAACCCTTATCCCTGAGTGGCTTCCGGGCCTTGATAAGTGATGATCACTGTGTAAAGAAAAAAAAAAAAATATTAAGGTCTTAGACAGGAGTGTTTTGATGGGTTAGTAATGCCCGGGCAGCTCGATCATGGCATAGACATCCATAACTGTTTGTGTTGTCGGCTAGTATGTGCTTTGTGGTTTTAACAACTAAATCTGCATAATAGGCTGATGAGGTACGTTTCCATATACCCCAGTTCCTCAAAAAGGAGTTGTACTTCTGGGACTCAAATGGTGGTTCACCATCCGAAGAAATTTCTTCTGGTGCATCGTAAGTCAGAACCAAGTTCTCAAAATATCACATATCGTTTTGGCCCTTCCCAACGTCATTAGAGCATCTACAGCCCATCCAGTATATCGACCCATATACACCATAAAGTTTCTACCTTGTATATTGACAAAATCGACCATCACTTGTTGGAATGGAAATTCCAGGTCCGCTGGGGACTTTAAGGATTCTCTCGGCTGAGATGTTGCAAGTGTGGCACTGGGATCTGGTTTGTTTGATGTTAGTATCTAAACCTGGCCAGAATACCATTCACACCTTGATGTGCAGAGTGAAGGAATTCTAATATCTCTGCACAAAGTTGTTGCGGTATCAGGATTTAGTTGATTTTGACAATAACCTTTTCCAGGCAGTATAACTCTTGATGCATATGCCACATTGCCTGAAAGTACTTCTTTTAAACTCCTCGGCCTAACGTTTACAGGGAATATGAACTGGAATAGATACATTGAGAGCATTGCCAAGGCTGCTGCAAGGAAGGTTGGCTCCCTCTACCGTGCTAGAAAACTACTTACGCCTGCCAGTATCCTATACCTCTATAAGGCAACAATTCGCCCATGTATGGAGTACTGTTGTCACATCTGGGCTGGTGCATCTGCTGCTTGTCTCTCGCTCCTGGACAGGGTTCAAAAAAGAGTCGCCAACCTGATAGGTCCTGAACTGTCATCTAGGCTTCAACCTCTGTCCCATCGACGAGATGTTGCATCCCTCTGCCTGTTCTACAAATACTTTAATGGTGAATGCTCTGACGAACTGCAAACACTTGTACCTCCCCGACGTAACTACCCCCGACAAACCCGACAAGCTACTAAGTCTCATCCCTTTACAGTGGAGATCCCTAGGTGCAAGAAAGCCTTTTACTCCAATAGTTTCTTCCCCAGAACTGCGGGTCTTTGGAACTCCCTTCCGGGATTCTGCTTTCCCAACTGCAATGATATGCAGAAGTTCAAGTGTAATGTTAACAAACATCTTTCTACTCTTCTCCCTTCATAATGACCCCGCTAATTAATTCCCTAATAGTAGCCCCCTACTTCAAAGTGGCACTGTGCCTTGTTTGGGGTGAAAATTGAATTTAAAAAAAAAAAAAAAAAAAAAAAAAAAAGAAGACTCGAGGAATGGGTGAGATATTGTTGCATGACTGAGGGAAGCCATTTTGAATTTGATCTCTCAAGGTTCTGCATTCTTCATCTGTGGCTGCTGCAGCCACAATCTTTTCCCATATGACAGCTTTCATTCTCGTACATCGATGTGGAAGCGGCTTTAACTGCAGTGTCAATCGTTTGGTCCTGGTCTTTTGGTGGAGTACCTGCTGGGTATTGATATGCACAATCAAGGGGATAAATTGAGTTTTCCAGGGTGATGTTTCATCTGGAATTTGTATATCAGTGTCTTTTCCTTGAAATTTAATAAGCGGTAGGCTTGGTTTAAAAATATCTTTATTAGTGGTAAGTGATCCACTGTTATCAGTAAGTCTGAGCATCCAAGTATAAACATCCGGCACAATTCTAGCCCATAGACCAGGGTTTAAGCTTCTCCTTCCACCGGTGCATATTGTGATTCCGCATTATTTGTAAAACGGGATCCAGCCAAAATGAGCTTCAAGTGACCATTCCTACAACTCGTATTCAATTTACCCTCACATCTGCAGTGTTTCTGAAATAGGAAATACGATATCCCTGTCTTCACTATAGTCTGTCACAAGTCCTGTTACTCTGTTCATTTCGAACATTTGGATACCTTTCTCACTCCTTTTCACTATCACTCTCTTCGATTCATGGAATATGTGCTCCAGTGATTTGTCCCAATAGAACTTCCTGTTCTTTGTCTTTAATAACTCTCAGAAGGCAGCCATAACTTCTGCTTATGTGAAGGCATATGACACCTGGTTCACGAATCCAAACCAGAATCTAACCAAAGTAATATTTGTCGGAGTAGGGAAGTTAAAGATGACTTCTGTCATTCTTTGTGTGTTTAATCCCATTCGCAGTAACTAGAAACCCTGCAAATTCTACCTCCATCTCCGACAAGTGAAATCTTATTTGTAAGGGTTTACCTTTCATTGTTTGTAGTGTTTGATGTCGACATGTGTTGAACGTACTTGAGTTGAAGTGTTCCTTTAGCCATTGTTTCAATTCCTGTTTTTAGTTTCTGTTGGCTTGAATGGGATCGTCTCTTGTTTCTTTGGGACCGGTGTTTTGCGCAGGCATCCACAAGAGGCTGTTTCCTTTGTTCTTGCAAAGCTGTTCTGTGACAACAATGTTGGGAAATCAAAAGGCAAAAGATGCAGATCCTTTAATGCTGTTTGCGACAAATGGAAACCGAATGTGTTGTCTGATACATATACCGCTTGTCATGTTTCTTTTAAACAAAAAACAAAACTATCTTGATGTGTAGCCAGTTATGCCTCTTATCTAGTGAGTGGTTGGAATCAGGTACTCATCTGGGTACCCAAGGAGTCTTTGAATATCGGGCCCGACCGAACAAGTCTGGGTGCCTGTATCTGTTTTAGGACAGTTAACCATTTTTTTATTTTTTCTGTGGGAGATAAATTCTGTCAAATATTTTTAAAGCTGATTATCTGTGATTTTAAGAGGGTTTTTGGGGAGGCTTTTCACTCTGACTTTGGGTTAATGATATAGCTAAGGGAAATTATATGTGAGTATTCTGAAGACTTGACAGAAACGAAACAAAAACAATTTTTGAATTTAGAGTGGGGGTTAGTTTCACAGAAATTTCATGTAAAATAATTCACCATTTTGAGACCATTCTAGCGTTTTAGGACGATTAACCAATTTATTATTTTTATAGGAGGTAAATCATGTTTTTTAAGAGAGTATCTTTTTTTTGTTTGTATGTTTATTTTTTTAGGCACTTATATGTAGCTTACAGAGGAATTTTGTTTAGTGGGGAGCTTGCCACTCAGACTGAGCGTTGTTGTTGTTATGGCTAAAGAAAATTTTAAGAGGAGGCTTGCCACTTTTACCTAAGGTTAAAGATAGGATTAAGGAAAAATTTTTTTTTAAAGAGGGCGTTTGATACTCAAATTTACAGTTAGTGGTTCATAATTAATGATTTTGTAAAATGTTACGGTTTAGATTTTGAAAATCAAATATTTAAACTTGCATAAATGAGTGTAAAGCTTTACAAGAATTAAGACAAATAGACTTATAAAACAAATGACGTCACTCTAACAGAAAATGTGATGTTTGGAACAAGTATCAAGTACTTTTTTGGACATCTATTTAAATATAAAAAAACTTTTTTGCTCAAGCTGACAAATCATTCACAAATTTTGGATGAATTTGATTTTTATTTTCAATTCATGTCTTTTTTTTCTATAGAGTGACACATTATTTCAGTTTTAAACTTTCCAGTTTAAGACGTTTTTTATTTCTTAACTTCATTAGAAACTGAGCACCACCTACAAATATTTAAAGACTGATTTTTTTTTTTGATAATCTTATAGATTAGTGTTCATTTGATAATAATCCACTTAAAAAATTGTAAAAAAAAAATAAATAAATAAAAAAATTAAGAGGGGGGAAAGTACTGCTCATACACGTGAACCAAACAAAAAATCATCTCATTTTCGGTTGTTCAAAGCAAAATACTGTTTAATTCACCATTAAAAATTAATGCAATGAATAAAAGTGCATGCAAGTTATATATTTAGAAAGTCATTCTTAATATGGGGAGACAAAGGTATTTTTAAAACTATTCTGTACTTTCACCTAACAATCTATTACATAAGAAACTGACATATGGAATACGGACCGTGTTAAAATAATATTTACATATTTATTTGGAAAACCTGCTCAGTTCTATTCTAGAAATTATATAATTTTGCTTCAAATTATAGTGTCTGTGGTGGTTGTGGTGGGATAAGAAACACTGTCATGATAAATTTTCTGTTGAAGCAAGCGTTACCTAATCACTAACCAAGACAATGTATTTATATATTTGAAAATTCTTATGATTCATCTTCTAACAGTGAATTCATTTTTTCTTAAAACTATGATGGCCTTGGTGGGAAGAGAAATTAGTTCATATATGTTGTACAATACCTGTTGAGAATATGTTAAATTGTTTCATATATATATTTACATCACCCGTCAGAGGGTAAGAAAATTATTTAATATATGTGTTGTACATTATCCGTCATAGGAATTGTAAAATTATTATATTATAGACATTAAAAAAATCCTCTCTCCTAAGAATAGCAGATATGTTCAAAATCCACTTCATTTTTCTCTTTGTTTTATATGGTCCTGAGCAATGCTGGGTGGGCCTGCTAGTTAATAATAAACAAAATATTTTATAACCCAGCTGTGTGTGCTTTATTTTGTTGCTAAGTGTATACATCGAGACAGTGAAAAAAGTTGATTTTAGAAATTATATAGACAGAAAAACACATTGGACGACTAGCCACAGTGAATACTGGCTCATACATAGTAACAATATTCCATGAACAAATGGTAGCTTTGTAGAGATATAGGATACTGTGAGATGTGACTACTTTTCTAGTGCGGTGAAGGAAGCCAACCTCAAATTCATAAACATGCTATTTTGACGAGTTGTAATGTTTTTCTCTGTTTCTCTCACAGGTGGGAAGCTTCATTAGTGTGATCAATGTGAGAAGGGTTTTTGCATCCGTAGCAATTTTTTACTTGAGCAGCAACGCATGCATTCCAAGGTTTTGAAGCCAGTTTTGAACCCTAACCCAGACTGGATAGGGCGTGCTAAGCAGCTCCTGCCCATATGTGGTAACCGTGCTCTATTTTTAAACGTACCTGGCTCTTATACAGATAGAGAATTACATCGGCTGTGAGATACCTGCTGGAGTGGTAGAGTGATCCAGGCATTTTTCCAGTGATCTTGGCAACAGATTTGATGTATGTGTTCATTTTCAGATCAGGAGTGAATGTCTGTTCCAGAATCTTGCCCAAGTCAAGAGCTATTCATTTCAATTGAAGTATAGTGGATGTCAGAGCGATTATGATGAAAGGAGTGAAGCTTGGTTTCCAATGCATTAAAATTAACCAACCACCTTTTTCCCCATTGTACCACATGCTCAAGATCAGAAAAGAGAGAATCAGAAAGATCTTGGTCATTGCTGGCTTTTTAAGTGTTGCTATAGATTGTGGTGCCATCTGCGTAAATATCTATGAATGTGATACTGTCAAATGTGAGTACTTTTCTAGTGCGATGAAGGAAACTGACCCCAAATTCATAAACATGCTATTTTAACGACTTGTAATGTTTTTCTCTGTTTCTCTCGCAGGTGAGAAGCCTCATCAGTGTGACCAGTGTGAGAAGGCATTTTGCATCCGCAGCAATCTACTCGAGCATCGACGCACGCATTCTGGTGAGAAGCCATTCATGTGTGACATTTGTGAAAAGTCGTTCAGCACACGTAGCAATCAGGCGAAGCATCGGCGCATCCATCTTGGTCTAAAGTCATACATTTGCACGTATTGCGATAAGGCTTTCATTGACAACTCCCGGCTACAGAAGCACACCCTTTCACACCTCAAGAAGGAGACTCACAAGTGCAAATACTGCAAGGAGACGTTCGAGGATTTAGATGCGTGGAGTGTTCACCTGAAAGAGCATCGTGCGAAAAAGCCCTTCAAATGTTTCCATTGCGAAGAGGCATTCAGCACAAAGAGCGAACTCAACACGCATTACCGACTCCACATCTCCGAGAAGCCTTTTGCTTGTGACATGTGCACGAATGCATTTCCTACACGGCATGCACTGACTTTACACAGGCGGAAACACAAGGCTCTAGCTCTGTATTCGTGCAAATACTGTGATGAAACTTTTACGGTTAGTGCCGACTGGAGCACACATATCCAAGAGCATCTTGCTCAGAAACCCTTTAAGTGTGAATTTTGTACTGAAGCTTTTTCATCAAGTTATGACCTGATGAAGCACAGACGGATCCCTCATTGATTTACAATATGGGATTTATACTCAGGGATCCAATGTACACACGCATACGTTTAGTTTAATTACTCTAAAACTTTTTTATATTACATCATCCATTATAAAATCTTTACTTTGTACTTTCTGGCAACATCACCATGGCAACTTGCAGCACAGAATATGCCGATGACTTGAAGACTGCCAGTGTTGATAAATTCGAAACATGGCAATTATAATCAAATGGACAAAATTCTGTTGTAAATTATACTCTTCTGAAGGTTGAAAGTTCAATCCTCAGTGTGGGCAATATTCAGAATACAATTGTGAATTACTTGGGACTTCGACCTGGTCATGGCTGACAGAACTAGAGTACATTACTCTCATATATTAAATAAAGGATTCTGTGCATAATTCCATGCAGATTCACATTTGACAAAAAGATTTTCAAGTTTGACAAGATACATCTGAAGAAAGCCAGAGATTAAATCGACCGAAACATGAAAATAACAATCAGGTTGAGAACAGTAGTCTGAAGAATCCGAATAATATGAGAAAAAAAGTAAAAATAAATTTAATCGTATGAAAGCATTTTTTCTAAAAACAGTATATAAATGTTTTTTTTTATTTCAGAGGAAAAGTTTCAAGTAAATTGTTTTGTTTTTTTTGTTTTTTTTTTTCAATCAAAAAATAACAATTTTGTGGCGAAAACATGAAAACAACTATGAAAGAAAACAATTATTTTTCAGTTTCTAGAAACTTTAATTTTTTTTCTGGTTTTAAATTAATTGAAATTTGTTTGACAGCTAATTGCTGATTGGCTAATCGCATCAGCATCTTCCAGATGCTTCTGTAACCATGTCGGAAGGTGCTGATGTGATGTTGTTAGAACTTGTGTCAGAATCTGAATAAGTACCATTTATTTTTCTACTTCCATAGACAATTTTGTAGAAAAAAAAAAAGAATAGTTCAATTTTTTTGCAGTCACCATAAAAAGCTGTTTACAATTACACATTTATTTTGTGATTGTATTTCATAAAAAAGAACTTTTATTTCTTGAATATAACAAGGATTTTATTTTCCTTTTTTTTTTTTCATCTAACAGCATAATTGTTATTAACATACAAAATTAATCTCTATAAAGATGGATTGTTTTTTTCACTGACAATGAGATTAAAATGCTAAATTTATATTCAAAATAGAACAACAGTAGTTTTTAGTACAATGATTGAGTGTATATGATCAATGCCTAAAGATTAACTAATTTGCATATTGCTTTCCAAAAGAACATCTCATTACTTCACTATCTGTTCTTACTGTTTTATCGAGTCATCCTCAGCATCAGTAAACCATAGACAAATTCTTAGCTCCAGAGATGGTACTATGCATAATCATACATAATCACATTAACATGTCGATTCTCATTAGATTCACAAAGTTAAGTAACATTGAGCCTAGTCGTTGCCAGATGGGTGACAATTTAAAAATACCAGATCATTTTATTATAACTCAATCCTATTTTTTTTATATCATGGATTGAAACTTAGCATTTTAGGTGAAAAGAATCCTTTTTTTTCTGATTGATAATCAAAGGTTAACTAATTTGCACATTGCTTTAAAAAATATGTTCTTGTTCACAATTCTCCATATTAAACGACAAAAATAAAGAAAAATCTGTATGATGTATGTACTTGTGATGAAATGAAAATATCATATTCCAAATATCACATAAATTGATCAATTAGTATTTTTAGGAAGAAAATTATTTTTAAGCAGTTAATGGGAATTTGTAGGCATTACAACATACATCTAATATGAATTATTATTGAGTTATCTCCCCTTGTTTCTTCACATTTTTTTCAAACTGGCAGGTGAGAGAGAGAGCCATTCCTCAGATACTCATGAAATTTGATTTTCTTATCCAAAAATAAAACTACCTGATCCGTTTATGTGATTTATTGAATACAATGTTTTCGTTTTGCCACTGATATGTACATCATACATCTTTTTCTTTATTTTTGTTTTTTAATATGGGAGGAAATTTTGACCAAGAATTAATTAATAAACCATTCCTTTTCATAATAACACAGTTCTGTTTTTTATATTGTTTCTTTGCATTTTAGTAATCCAACAGAACCTCATCTGAACACAATTTGATTGCCACCTCCAAACATAGCTT
The DNA here is from genome assembly GCF_053919585.1 of Euprymna scolopes. Lineage (NCBI taxonomy): Eukaryota > Metazoa > Mollusca > Cephalopoda > Sepiida > Sepiolidae > Euprymna > Euprymna scolopes. Next base: position 17,959,934 of record NC_136487.1, read on the forward strand.
TTAATTATAATGCAGAACGTAAACTACTAGTCTCCCAATATAATAAACGACAATATAAAAATATATACTAACTAGCATGGGTGCCCGGCGTTCCCCAGGTATTTGGAGATGTATGTTAAGCAAAAAAAAAAAAGTGGTCAATTTTTTTAACTTTGACCCCTACTATGACCCCTTAAAATATATTGCTTTATGCTCAAATTAAGTTATTAAGTTAGATCCATGTCCAATGAACCTATGTCTAAAGTTTCAAGTGTTTACACCGAAAATTGTCGGAGGAGTTTGGTAGAGTTCTCAAAGGTCAAATAGTTGAACTTTGACCTCTTAATCGCCAAATTTCTGGCCGAAAACCGATCACCTCGATTTTCCCAAATCTCAGTACTCTGTATATCAAATTTCAAGTCTGTAGACTTAAAATTGACAGAGTTATTGCGTAGGGAAATGTACACACACAGACACACAGATACACACACAGACAGACACACTTTCACTTTTATATATAGATGTATATAGATTTATTCATTTATTCAATAAGGATGATGCATCAATTAGGGGTATAGGATCTTTATACCATGGTATTTCGAAGCCTAATGCTTCTCATCAGAAAAGTAGAGAAGATGCTACGTAACATAATAGGGATGCAATGTCTAGCGATAAGAGTGAAATAATTGTGCAATGAGAGATAAAATATTGAAACTTTGGAGAGGGAATGGAAGAACTAAAGTGATCTCTCTGATGTAGGAGCGATATAGCTTTTATTATATAATAAAGGTAGGTGTATACCACGTATGCCATGGTGGGTTTAATATATGTGTGTATGTGTTCATCTAAACTCTCGGGAAGAATATAGGATAAGTGATTGAAAGAGGATATTTATTTAATCTTACATATTAATGGGTTAGAATAATGGAAGGGGTTTACTTGAAATAGGGGATTTATGAGAGGTTCATATATATTAGTAGGAGTATCATAATTATAACTTAGTATTTAAATGAAGAATAAATTATTCGAAATAATTAATATAATGAGAGAATAAAGGTAAGAAGATAAATTATAAAGGATAAAATATAAAATTTATAAGTGAATAAGATAAAAATTATAAAATAGAGGATAAACAAATGGTTAGGCTTCGAAATCCCATGGTATAAAGAGTTTTACTTATCCTAATTGATGTATAATCCTTATTAAATAAACAAATAAATCTATATGCATTAGTATATATTTTTATATTCTCATTTTCTTATTTTATTGATATTCTATATAAGCTCCAAAGCAATTTGTTGAGCTTTGCATTATCCTGATAAGTCTCCTCTTAAAGAATTGATCTTATTTTTTTAACCCCCTCATATATATATATATATATATATATATATATATATATATATATATATATATATATATATATGGCAGTTAAGCTACATGGAGTATTTGGCATTTCATTCTCATGTTAAATTTAGATAAAAATACATATGAACCCTACTTAAAAGATAACACTAATTCAATATACGTAAACCCTAGGTTCAATCGCCCTCCATCAATTATAAAACAGATTCCTTACTCAATCTAAGTAGACTCAGCAATAACTCAGGTGATGAAAATGTATTTAACAGGTCAATCAACATCTACGATACAGCTTTAAAAAATAGTGGGTACAAAAATATTGATATTAAATATAAGCAACAAAACACTGATAACTACAATAAAATTAAAAATAGAAGAAAAAGAAATATAATCTGGTATATGCTGCCATACTATCAAATGTTAAAAACAAAACTTGACAAGAAATTTCTAGACCTCACCGTAACCAGTTTTCTATACAAAATCTTCAATAAAAATAACCTAAAGTTATCATACAGCTGCTGCAAAAATTTAGAGATGATCATTAAAGCACATAATAACAAAATATTAAATAAGAGCAATGAAAACGATAATAACAAAATAAATAAAAAAAAAAGTAAACATGACAAAAATAAAACTAACACAGAGGACAAAAATGTAACTAGTAGTAATAATAATAATAATAATAATAATAATAATAAACCAAATAGTAATAATAATAATATTAATAACCCAAACAACAACAACTCTAATAGAAATAAAAATAAAAATACTAATAATGAACAAGATAAATGCAACTGTAGATACTACACACTTCAAAATAAATGTCTGACCAAAAGCATAGTTTACCAGGCCAAAATATTTGCTGAAGAAAACCCAAATAACAAGAAATATTACATAGGTATGACCTCCTTAGATTTCAAAACCTTATATTATGACCAAAAAAACACCAAATGAAAACAGCACTAGCAAACTAATACTAGGAACTCAAAGAAAGTGGGCGCTTGCCAATAGTCGAATGGAAAATAGTAAGACAAGCAAGTAGATGTAGGGACCTAGGCAATCCATGTAGATTATGCCTGAATGAAAAATTCTCTATCCTATTTAAAGAACCCCAACATCTATTAAACTGTAGGAGAGAAATAGTGAACATCTATGTGCACAGGATGAACTTTACTCTAGGATAGTGATACAAAATAATTTTTTAAATTAACAATGACAATAGAAAATGAATAAATAGATTAATAAAATAAAAAATAAAATAAACATATATATTCATAAATAATTCTCTCTCTATATATATATGTACAAAAAGAACTTACCTAATATCCAAAATATAGACTAAAACACAAAATAACATCGAACTACACCTAGGTTGAAAGTAAGTCGGGTTACTACAACAAAAGGATATCTACCCTTCCCATATAACGCATAAAGGAAAGTGGTGAACCTGATGTCAACTGTACCTTTGTCCTGTAAGTTCCCGCCCATTGGCTGATTAGGATGGGCACGGTGGCAACTAGGAAGCTGATTGGCTAACTAGAAAATTTTATAGCATGTGTGTGTATAAAAATGTGCAATAATCACAACTTTTCATATAAACCTGACAAACTCTCACAAGAATTCAATGCAGAATATTCTGTGTAGCTTAATTGCCATATATATTTTCATAACTTACTACCTAGCTCTACCTATGTATTGTGCACTGTTGAAGGAAATACTGAAAATTTTTGCATGAAATTATATCTTGGTATATTAATTTATGTAATTAAACGAAGTAGTCATATATATATATATATATATATATATATATTATATATATATTATATATATATATATATTATATATATATATATATGATATATATATATATGATATATATATATATGATATATATATATATGATATATATATATATGATATATATATATATATATGATATATATATATATATGATATATATATATATATGATATATATATATATATGATATATATATATATATGATATATATATATATATGATATATATATATATATGATATATATATATATATGATATATATATATATGATATATATATATATATATTCAAACAATAATGCAGTAGATTTGTAAATAATAAATACTTCCTTTTTTGGAGACAAGGACGAATGACACAGGTAAAGAAAAACAAAATTTTTTATAACATGTATACATGTATAATAATTTAAAAAAATTAGATCTAATATCCAGAACATTTGTTTTTCTTTTGTTTAAGGGAGGTGGCATTTGATCAACACTGCTGGGGAGCAATGATTTAAAACAGTGTTTCATGGTTAACAACTGATGATTCCTGAAAATATTGAGACTCTTGTGAGTTTGAGAAAGCAAGTTGATTCAACAATGCAGGAGATTAAATGACAAAATAATTTTCCAATCAAGAACTAAATAATTAATTTTAAAAATAGTTTTCAAGGTTAAAAATTTCCAAGACTAGTGTGTGTGTGTGTGTGTGTATATATATATATATATATATATATATATATATATATATAAGACTTTCAGAAAGTATATACTCTTGAAGTATATATTCCATAATTATATTTCAAATCATAACATATATTAAACTCAATGAAAGGGAATATCCGCTTCAAGAGTATGCATACCATTAGTTATCATTCCAAAACATGAAATTAATTCACATTCTTTTTTTAGGTATCTGCTGAATAATATAAAAAATAAATAAAAAATTATGAATGTGAATTGATTTAATTTTTTGGATTTGGGAATAATTAATGGCATATGTGAAGAGAGAGTAACCATTTATTGAGGCTAAAAGCCATTCGTTAATAAATATTAATGAGGTGAAGCAAATTTGATGACTTAGGAAGAGGGTTTATGACAAGAATTTGTTGACATTTTAATTTGAAGATGACAATGTTGTAGTCAGTATGGAAGCAGTTCCGTGATAATGTGTTTAATAGATGAGAAATTCTTGTGGTTGATGCAAACTTTTCACTATCAGGATCTATCATTGTTAGACGATCACAATTTGAAAATGATTGCAAAACTCTGTAAAATAAACATTTTGTAACAAACTTTTTGTCTTCTGAAATTGTAAAATGATTTCTTTTCCTGTAACTTCTTCATCAACCGAAATTGTTTATTATGGCCCTAGTTGGGGAAACCTTGACTTAGTACATTGAATTATAGATTTTGTGTTTTCGGGGTTATTTTTTATTTTTGGTCTCTCGATTTATCGGAGAGGGACGTACGTGTTCAGTGGCGTCCGTGCATCCATTATTTCGGATGATTGCCAAATAATTGTCCATTAGTTTTTCCAGAAATTTTCCCACAAATCGTATTTGATTAAATAGATGTGCACAGTAAAGAAAGATTTTTTGCAAAAATTCCCATTGCATTCCCAGGGGCTCAAAAGAGGTCAAAAATGGCTCCAAATGGCCCAAAATGACATATTTTGCCCCATAACTTTTGATCCATCAATTAGATTTTTCTGAAACTTGGCCAAAATGTGGACCCCATTGTTCTTAATATAAATTCAGTATGGGTGACCCTGGCAAAATTCTGGTTTGCATCCCCGGAGTCTTTTAGTGCTAAAAACGCCACTTTTTGTGGCTCTTTTTTTCATATTTCTCTTGATATGTCTGATTATATAGTGGTTTTTCACGGTGGTTAACTCAAATATACATGTGTTAAGGCCTAAAATTGCACCATTATCCATTTTATACTGGGATTCGGCGTCCCCAGGGGCTCAAAGGAGGTCAAAAATGGCCAAAAATGACACTTTTTGCCCTCTATCCTAAATGTGGAGGTCATTGTTCTTAATATAAATCAATATGGCAAAGTTCTGGTGCGCATCCCTCTGGGATTTTTACAGCTAAAAAAACATGCCTTGGAGCTCTTTTTTCATATTGCTAAAAAAACTTGATGTATGTCTATATAGTGGTTTCCCATGGTGCTGAATTCAAATATACATGTCTTAAGGTGTGAAACTGCACCATTTGTCCATTTTCACTGGGATTTGGCGTTCCCAGCTCAAAAGGGGTCACAAATGCCCCAAAATTGCAAAAAATTACACTTTTTACCTCATAACTTTTGCCCCATTCATTAGATTTTTCTGAAACTTGGCGAAAATGTGAAGGCAACGTTGGCCCTTCACACTTCTTACATTCACCATTTCTTCACTATTTTTTGTTGCGTCATCTCACATGCAGCACCTGAGGGGGACCACACATGCGCGGCTTGTTATTTTTATTTTTTGTTAATTTCAAAGAAGTCCTTTAATAATAGGGGACGCCCCATGTTTTGATAAGCTTCTGGGTTTGACCTTTACTCCTGATCTGAAATGGAACACTTACATCAAATCTGTTGCCAAGGTCGCTGGGAAAATGGTGGGATCCTTCTACTGCTCCAGAAGATATCTCACTACTGATGCAATTCTCTATCTATATAAAAGTCAAGTACGTCCAAAGATGGAATACTGTTGCCATATCTGGGCAGGAGCTGCTAAAAACAGCCTATCCTGCCTTGACAGAGTACAAAATAGACTTCATAGCTTAGTGGGGGATGCCCTTTTCTCTTCCCTGCAACCTCTCTCCCACAGAAGAGACGTTGCGAGCCTATCCTTGTTTTATCGTTATTTCCATGGCAAGTGCTCATCTGAATTCCAATCTCTGGTCCCCCCTCGCCAATCTTTCACAAAAAACACCCGTCTAGCTGAATCCACTGTGAAAAATTTCGTCCACTCTATATCTGTGCCTAAATCAAAACGTGGATTCCATGAACAAAGCTTCTTTCTTAGAACTGCACGCCTGTGGAACTCTGTTCCGTCTGCCTGCTTCCCACCGGACTACAACTTGGATGTGTTCAAGTCCAATGTTAACAAATTCCTAATGAACCGCCCCCTTAAGTAAACACTTCATCAAATCTCCACACTAACGTAATGTACTTGCAATAACCCTTATCCCTGAGTGGCTTCCGGGCCTTGATAAGTGGTGATCACTGTGTAAAAAAAAAAAAAATGTTTTGATATTAAATGTTGCTGGGTTGGAGTTGGCTGCAAACAGGGCCAGTTTAAGGAAATTGTTCTCCTAGGTGAAGACTTTTAAGGAAGAAGTAACCAATATGGCTGACACAATGACGGCTAAGATATAGAAACTAGACAATTTTGTACAGAGGTACTTTCAGTTGTTGGCCATAACAAATAGAGGGCAGTCCTTGATGTTACTCTGAGAGCATGTGTGCATGCGATTGGATATGTTGCTGCGAAAACTGAAATGAGAAAGCTGAAAGAAGTGTTATTCAGAATACAGTATGAGTTGCCACATAATTTGAGATTGCTTGGAGACCCCTACTGAATAGTTGTGGAAGTATTATAGTGCTATAGGGTGCATCACGCTGTTAGAAAGAAGACTCATGGTGTTGGTGTCCATCCAATTGTTGGGTCAAGATAGCACATTGGAAGTATATCAGGTAGTTAACCTGCCCATACTGTGTACTCGAGTTTATAAAAAACTGGAACAGCGGCTGATTATAAGGTTGAGTCGGAGCTTGTGGCCAGGAGACGGTTGAGAAAATCAGTTTTGAATGATTAAAAGCTTAATTAAATCTGTTAAACTAGGAAAATTTGGGAGAGAGTACAATGGCTTGGTCAGTGATATGGGTCATTTTAATCATATTGGAATTGTTAATTGCAATGCGGGTGGTACTGAAAAGATGTAGGAAAAAGTGAAGTAAACTTAAAATATCAATAACAGAGCACATAAGCAGGATACCAATGTGTGATCTCTACCAGAACGGAAATGGAGTGCATGAGTTATGGCTCTTGACAGAGAGGACGAAGGTTCAGGTAGAAACCCCACCTGCAGAAAAAGCATCTAAGATAACATGCTGTTAAGCCGAAAATTGTAGAGAAATGAAAGGAAAATAAACATATTTAAAAAAAAAAATGAAGAAACACAAAGGTAAGTCCTGTCACACATAGATGCACACAAATATACATATGTAGCGGGACTGGAGGATATATTATATATATCCCCCAGTCGTACAAAATAGGAAAAATGAATTGTTTTGAGGAAGAAACGGACAACATGTTAAATTGAATTAAACGAACTAGAATTTATTTCGTGAAGAAACAAATGAAAGAAAAGGGTACAGCACGTGTTTAGTTTGGTGTGCGTCTCTCGCTATTAACTGGTGAGAAGGAAAGTCGTTTGTTGGAGAGAGGGAGAGAGAGAGAAAATCAATCCAGGCTATGGAGATAGAAAGTGTGTAAGGTGTACATACTGTCTGTTGGTTCTTGCCCCACACATAGTAGCAGGTGACGTGAGGCGCACCCGTCCGCGCACCCCGAAAAGGGCTGGTTGGTCCGTCGACCTGTCAAGTCGGAAGCCGAATTGAAAAGAGTGAAGCAACTTATGCTTTCTTGTTTCCGGTGGTCTTTTGCGCATGTGTGGATTTCCTTTAAAGGGGAAGTGACGTTGCCCATGTGTGCATACATGTGTGTACGTTAGCGTGTTTGTGTATGCACGTGAATGTGAGTGTACATACGCGAACGTGAATATATCTACATGTGTGTACGTGCGCGCATATGTTTGTGTGCGCGTATGTGTATGTGAACGCATGTTTTTGTGCGAGACTAGAAAAGGCTCGCACACATATCTACCATCTGTAGGGCCAGAACATTATTGCATTCCCAAACGAACAATTATTTGAAGAATACTTACCTAGCTAGGGATCTTTCTTCTGTACCCTCAAAGTCATGATCCAGCTCCTGTTGATTTTGCGATGGGAGTTTAGTTCTGTGCAGTTCTAGGAAGTTCACCCTCCCAGGCTTTGTCATCTCTCTTTGGGAAGAGATTAGTTTATTGCTAATCGTCCTTACCGGGGAATGCCGTCGAAACTGCCCAGGCACTTTTTTCAGGTCAGAGTGCCCCTCCTTGGAGCCGCTGACATCTCAATCCCACTTTCCAACCCTGGTGTCTAAGTTTTTGCAGTGGGAGAGAATTAAACAACAATTATTTGAAAAAATCTGTTAGAATTTTTAAAAATATTTTTTTTTATTTTATCTTATATATATATATATATATATATATATATATATATATATATATATATATATATATATGTATATATATATATATATATATACATTGTTTTTTTTTGGTTTGTTGGATGGCAAATTTTATTTGTTTAGGCATAAATTACTGAGTAATAAACAAAAATGATAAGGGTGTATGTGACAATATTGACATGTTAAAAAGGGTTGATATGCCATGGAAACAGTCATTGAAATTCAGACAGTGGAAAAGAAAGAGCACAAAAAAGAAAGAAAGAAAAAGAAAGACAAAAAAAATTTGAACTATTAAATGCTTGTAGGGGTCATAAGAAAACAGGATTTATAATAAAATATTATTTTTCTCAAGTAGGGCTTTTAAGTTACGAGGGGCGTGCAATAAGTAATGCCCCTGAACCACTTCCCATAGTAGTAGAGCAACGAAGCTTAGCACAGTTATCAGTCTTTCTCTACATAGAAACCACCCAGAGTTATGCATTTCTCCCATCGTTTGATGCAGCTCTGGAGACTGTTTTTGTAGAACACCCCAGGTTGGTCCTTCAACCATGATGTGACTTCGGAAATCAAGGCTGCATCATCTGGGAAACGCTTTCCTTTCAAAAATAACTTCATGGCTGGGAAGAAGTGAAAGTCAGAGGGTGCAAGGTCAGGAGAGTAGGGAGGATGGAGAAGGATTTCATAACCACACGCCCGTGCTTCTGATCTGGCGACATGCAAGTTGTGGACCGGAGTGTTGTCCTGCAGGAGGAGGGTACCTTTGCTGATCTTGTGTTGCCTCTTGATTTTTCCTCAAAAGTGAAGCATAATAGGCTCCTGTAATTGTGGTACCCTTTGTCAGAAAATTTGTCATTACTACTCCGTCTTGGTCCCAGAAGACTGTGAGCATAACCTTACCTTCTTTGAGGTGAGTCCAAGTACTTCCCCTGCATTGACTGAGCATTGGTCTCTGGATCATAGTGATGGACCCAGGTTTCATCCTGTGTAATCAGTCTTTTAAAAAACTTTGATTCATTTTCTTGGCACATCTCCAAATTCATCCTCGAGCACTCGACGCGTTCTCGCTTCTGGAATGGTGTGAGCAACCTGGGAATCCATCTGGCAGACACCTTATGCATATGCAAATGGTCATGAATGATAGTTTTCACAGACCCTGTACTAATCTTGACATCTTGAGCTATTTGGCGAATAGTAATGAGCCGATCTTCCAAAATAGCAGCCTCAACTTGACGGACAGATGCCTCATCAATGGCAGAAGGGGGGCGACCAGGTCTGGGAGCTGTTTCCACAGACTTCCGGCCATGTTTGAATTCCTGATGTCAGCGTTTTACAAGGTCATATGATGGGGCATTATCACCATAAGTTTCTTTCGTTTCACCAAAAGTCTCCTGTGGTGTGCGTCCTTTCAAATACAAAAACCGGATCACTGCTCGACATTCAACAGGCTCCACTTCACACCTGACTCAGTTCAAACACCTGTAAAACAGAAACCACAATTAGTTCAGTGCTGTAATTTGCCACATAACCCGTAGAGATATAAATCATTGCACATGCAAAATTTCAGCTAGATCAGACAATTGGAAGTGGGTCAGGGGCATTACTTATTGCACGCCCCTCGTATTTAGATACCGATATAGGCAAATATGAGACCAATTGATGCTGTTAGTACCACAAACCGAGCTTGTTTTTGAAAGTTAGTCAAGTGATGAATGAATCAGGGTTGAGAAAGGGCAATACCAGAAATTAAATGAAGAATTGTGATTTGGGGACCATCCTAAAAGAGGAGGAGGAATCTCCCATTCATGGTAGCAGGAAGAGATAAAAAATAGATGAATAAAAAGAAAAGAGAAGCATGTACCTAAAAGTCTGATAATCTAATTATAATGGAAGCTTTGACTAGACTAAACTCTGCTCAGCTCCCCACCAAGAGCTACGTCGTTGAGGGAGTACCCCTCAGATTGAGGTTGAAATTGTTAAACTTGAAAATCGACTCTGCCTGGCTCCCCACCGGAGTTCACGTTGCTGGGGAATGGCCTCTTGGCTTAGAGTTGAAATCATTAAACTTAAAAAATGGCCAGAGACTTCGCTTTGCTCCTTGCCAACTTCATACCGTTAAAGAAACTGATCCTCGCACTTGGGGCTGAAATCGCTAAACTTGAAATTCACTCAGACTTTATCAAAAAGTGCCATACAGACACGAATATAAAAAGCCCAAGTTAAAACTTGTGAAGAATCAGTTTATAATTTCTCAATAAATAGTTATTGTTAATTTATTCAAAAAGGCCAGTCATCAAAATGTTCTTCTTTCTTTTAGCTTGAAATGATCTTTGCTCTGATACAGTGATACAGACTTTGATGACTAATGCCGGATGATTTGCCCTTTCAATCTTTTGGAGGAAGTAATGATTCATTGGACAGGACCTTTCAACACCCAGTGCCTTCGCCAGAGTGACCACTAGTTACCGAGTGACCCACTGTGACTCAGAATGGAAGAATTTGATGACGTCACTGGACATCATTGGAGGAGAAAAAAGGGTACAATTAGAAAAAAATCTAGAAGACTTGAAAATAGTCTGTCAGCATCAAGTACCCGAGTGGATTTGTTAACAATCTGTTTTAGGTCATAAGCAAGCGAGTGGTCCTGACAAAACTTCCTATCGTTACCTGTTTTGTTTGATAGACATAGAGAGGACCTGCCTCAGAAACGGGCGAGAATCTCTCGGCAGCAAGCTGAAAGACAGAAAAGGAAAAAAAGAGGCCAAGATGGTGGCTGTTGTTTTTTAAAGCCTCCGGTTATGCGTAGATCTCAAGCAGTCCCGTGTGGTATATGGAAATTGGGTGTACCTGAAACATTATAAAAGGCGAGTCGCTGGGAGGAGTGGGAGAAACATTTAAGACATGCGAACAGAGAACGTCGACATCTCGTGTTGTGAACAACGAACTCTACTCGACTCAACTTGTGACTAGCGAACCTTTTGTTGCTTTGCATTAGACAAAGACTTCTGATACATTGATACGGACGTGAATGTTGGTTGAGGGATGAGCAGACGGTATGATCAATTTTCTCAGTGATACTCTCAAAGATTGTGGAGATGGTAGAGATCAAATATAAATGCTGTGAGTAAGCACTACTCTAAAACACATGTAGGGATGTTTCGGATCTTCTTTGGAGATGTCCTAATGTAGACAGATATTTCATGTCGATCTTGAGAGTCGGGTCTGATGTTAGAATGGCCTTTGATAGAGAAATTACTTTAATCAGTGTTGTCAGATAGTTCTGAGACTTCTAAACAATCCTACAGAAAAGCTATCAATGTCTACAAGAGGGCAATTTTTAAGGCTAAGTTGAGTTATTCTCAAAGGAATTGTGACTCTATATCAGGTTGGCTCTCTATAGTGTTGATCTTCAGGTTATTTCATCTTCTAAGGATATAAATGCTGTGAGTAAGCACTACTCTAAAACACATGTAGGGATGTTTCGGATCTTCTTTGGAGATGTCCCTGCCACAGGGGAAAGTATTCTTAATGTAGACATATTTCATGCCGATTTTGAGAGTCGGGTCAATATGATATAAATGCGGGAGTGGCTCAAGGGTCTATCCTTGGACCTCTATTATTCCTAATATTCATAAATGACCTCCCTGACAAAATTGCCTCTGAGATGGGTATATATGCTGATGACACCACGCTCTATAACAGACATGACAGGGAAACAAATGAACACATATCTAAAGAAATGGCAGAAACACTAGAGGATAACCTCCGGTCTGTAGTGGAATGAGGACAAAAATGGTTGGTCACATTCAATGCTGCCAAGACTAAACTTGTTTCCTTCAAAAATTACAAGCCTTCCCTACCACCAATAGCAATGGCCAATGACTCTTATCTGAAAGTACATCTTTTAAACTCCTCGGTCTAATGTTCACAAGAAACATGAGTTGGAACAATTACATTGAGAGCATTGCCAGGATGGCTACGAAGAAGGTGGGTTCTCTCTACTGTGCTAGAAAGCTACTAATGCCCGAAAGTATCCTGTACCTCTATAAGGCCACTATTCGCCGATGTATGGAGTATTGTTGTCATATTTGGACTGGTGCATCTGCCACTAGTCTATCGCCCCTAGACAAGGTTCAAAAAATAGTCACCAATCTGATAGGTCCTGAACTTTCATCTAAGCTTCAACCTCTGTCCTATCGACGAAATGTTACATCCCTCTGCCAGTTCTACAAGTACTTTAATGGTGAATGCTCTGACGAACTGCAAGCACTTGTACCCCCTCGACGTAAATACCCCCGACTAACCCGACAAGCAGTTAAATCCCACCCCTTCACAGTTGAGATCCCTAGATGTAAGAAAGCCTTCTACTCTAAAAGCTTCTTCCTCAGAACCGCTAGACTTTGAAATCCCCTTCCGGGTCGCTGCTTCCCCACCTGTACTGACATGCAGAAGTTCAAGTATAACGTGAACCGACATCTTGCTGCCCAACTCCTTACATAGTACCCCTGATGCTTATGTCCTTGATAAGTAGCCCCCTACATCAAAGTGGCAATATGCCTTGTTTGGAGTGAAAATGTAATAAAAAAGATAAATAAAAAATTAAAAAAAAAAAAGGGGTGATCTCTTCGCTGACAATTCTTCTAGTGATGATTCTGGTACTGTTCTTCCTGATTTTCCCGTGAAAACTGATCAGTTTCTTGATTCTGTAATTATTAATCCAAAAATGGTTGCTATAATTATTCCTGCTCTTGCTCCTGATTTGATTCCTGTTATTTTCAAACGTTGTGCTCTTGAACTTTCTTTTACCTTCAACCTCTGTCAGTTCTGTTTACTTTCTTGTTGGAAAGAGTCCTCTGTTGTCTCTACCTTAAAAAATGCTGGTAATCGATCTGATCCAATTAAATATTGTCCTGTTAGTTTTTCTCTGTTATTAGTAAAGTTTTGGAGAGGTCGGTCAACAGCAAGCTTCTTTATTTTTCTGGAAAGTCTGGGCCTCTTTAGTGATGTTCAGTATGACTTTCATTCAAAAGTTCATCTATTAACTGTTGTAACTGAATGAATCTGTCGGTATGTGGATAATTTAGGCGAAGGTAGGGTCATTGCGCTTGACAAAGTGTGGCATTCACTTTACCACCAATACCATAATTTCAAGGTTATAGTATTGACATTATTAGTCTTTTCTTTCTGATCAAAGCTTGCAAATAACTCTGGATAGTGTGTATTCGTTTGTTTTTTTCCAATAAATGTCGGTGTTTGTCAGGGTTCTATTCTAGGTTCAATGCTGGTTTTTCTCTATATAAATGACCTTCCAGAGAATATTAGGAAATTAACTGATGACACAACTATTTTGGTATTGCTTCTTTCCCATCTTCCTAGGATCAGTTGAAATATGCAACTGATCTATAAGTTGATTTCGGTTCAGTTATGGATTGAGGTAAGAAATGGCTTATTTTTGTTTAATCTTATTAACACTCAGCTATTATCTTTCAATTGTAGGTGTGTCCCTTTTCTTCCTGAGATTTTTATGGATGGCTCTGCTCTTGATGAGAAATCGACTCTAAAACTCCCATCAAATCTTTCTTGGAATTCATATAATACATCCATTGCTCTTTCTGCTTCATAAAAATTTGTTCTCTCTATCGCTCTAAACACTTTCTCACACCTGTCACTATTCTCTATCTCTACAAATCTACTATAAGACCACGTATGGAGTATTGTTGCCATATTTGGGCTAGTGAATCTCTTTCCTATTTAAGGTTCTTGATGAACTGCAAAAACGTATCTGCAATTTCACTCAGGGTTATGAAGTTGGAATTTTTTATCCAGCCCCGACTCCTTGAGTTCAATAAATTTATTTTTTTTACATGGCTTTCCTGTTTGGTTTTACAAGTTGAACAATTTAGCAGTTTTGTATGGCTTTGCTTTTATTGTTGAAGATATATCATATTTTGTATTGTACTCCAGATATTTTGGTCCATCGGATCCCTGCAAATCCTATCTAGACAGCTGTTTTCATTTTGGTTGTGACGTCACACAGGATCATGAAAATTCTGTCTTTGAGTAAGATCACTGTGGATTACATCGGATAACAATTGGATTGTAATCTGAAAGTTATCCAGTTCCTGAATCAAATGGAATTTGACAATTGAATTAGTTCGGGATCGATCCAGAATTACAATCTTATCCAAAAGAAAATGGTCCTAAATCAATAAGAAGCAACCCATGCTACTATAGCCCTTTATAGATTTTTCCTATTTTTCCTTTGATCCTCTTTCCATACAGGCAATATTATCTTTTAAAAAATTTCTTCTCTGTATAATGTCTTTACTTCCCTCTTTTGATGAGAAGCATTTGGCTTCGAAATACCATGGACTAAAAAGGTTTCCCTATCCCTAAATAGTGTATCTCCTTTTGAACTGATAACATAATAAAATTTCATTGTACATTTTTTATCCCTTTGTTATATCAATTTATTCTATAAAGCTGGTTGAGTGAGTATATTTATCATACAAGTTAATGTTAAACGTAAAAAATAATATACATGAAAATTACAAAATTCTTGCTGAATAGGTGTGGGAGGCTGGTATGTGGATCTGCGGAATAGATTTCCACATAAGGGTCAAGGAGTCAGGAGTCGGAGTTGAAGATATCAAAGAAGTCAGAGTCGGCGTCAGCATACTAGGAATTCTAGGAGTCAGACTTTTACCATCCGACTCCGCAACCCTGATTTCACTGGACCCACCCTATCTTCTCTGCAACCTCTCTCCCACAGGCATGATGTTATTAGTTTCAGTCTTTTTTATGAAATGTGTTCCTCAAAATTATCCAATTTATTCTCTGATTTCTTTGTTCTGGCTTATTGGTCTAGTGATCTTCATCAATTTGCCATTTTGATACATGATTGTAATACAGCTTCCTATTCCAATAGCTTCTTTCCAAGGATTGCAAGATTGCGGAACTCTTCCTGCTCACTGTTTTCCTTCTACCTACATCCTTGGTCTTTTCAAGACTAAGTTCAATAGGCATCTTCTGTCTTTGCAATAATCAGCTTTCGTTCTTGTTAGCTCATTATATCAAGTGGCTTCATTCCTTGTTTTGAGCAATTTCCATTAAAAAAAACAGCTCAGGAAGCAGTTGAGTTAATGGCAGTTTTGTGCAAGAAAATAGGTTGGGTTTGGTCTCCCATAATTGTATTTAAACCTCTGGAAGATTGGACTGTAGACCCCTGATGTTAGAGACGGAAACCTTGTAGTGGAAATTGGTGGTCTGGGTTTTCTCTTGTTTTGTTAGCTGGACTTATTCATAGTGAGGTTGAGGAGTTTGCAGAAGAGGTCAGCAGAGTTGTTCAGAGCATGGAAGAGGGGGACCGAGAGAGAGAGATAGAACAGGGACAAAGGAGAGAAGTGAAGAAGAAAGACTTTTGTCATCACGAGTCACATCTTCTACTTGGTGCGGATTGTGAACCTACGTGACTTATTTTTTGCCATTCCTTCTGATTCAGGGCAAGTTGGTTGATGTTGAGAAATGTCCAATCAAAAACATTTTCTCTCCTTCCTCTGCCTCTTTTGCCTTCTGATATACTCTCAAAACTTAGTTGACCGTTTGACATGGCCAAAAAGTTTAAGTGTTTTACTTTTGATTTTATCAAATAGAGAGGATAGGGAAGTAGTTTGACGGAGGATGGATATTTGTTTTTTTTCGATCATGATTTTGAAACACCTCAATGCGATTGGCTAGTTGTTTATTCCATGTGATACAATCAAGGTCATATAAAACTACATAAATTGAATAAACTTTTACTTTTGTAGATGAATGAAAAGGAAAAAACCACAGCAGTTCCCATTAATATGGCATAATAGATTTCTAAACAAGAGAAACAACCCAAACCAGATACAATTAATTATACACAAAAATTTTTTTAACTGTTAAATCTCTATATATAAATCTCACCTGTCTGTTTAAATGTGTGTATGTATGTTTGTATGTCTCACAAAAACTTTTGACAGAGGCGACGGATCCTGACAAGATCGGTATCATTTTGAAGCTCGACGTCTTGGATGACAAATATCGAAAAATTGGCCAAAAACATTAATTCCTTCACCTCGGCCATTTTGTACAAGGAAGGGTCGAATTTTTTCGCTGACATTTTAGCAAGTTATCGTCACCTTGGATTGACTTTGGTTAATTTCAACGCTTTTGACTTCCAGTCGCATCATGGAGACAGTGGCTAAGACGTCAGATTTTCTTTCACTTTCTTTTCTACCTTCGCAGCACGGGTTTAAGCCTACCTGCCTACTGCCACTTTTTTTTTTTTTTTTTGCTCAATGCACACTTCCAAACACCCGGGCAACGTCGGGCACCCAGGCTAGTAAAAAATAAGATTAAAAAAACATTTTGGAATTAATTTTATTTACTTTATTACAATAAAAGACAGGAATTTGAACATCATTTTTTTTCTCATCGTAGGATGAAGGTTAGTTATCAAAAGTAAATTTGCCTCTCTTCTTAAAAAGTGCTTCCATTATAGCCGACATCAGTGGGGACAACATTTTCAAATGTAATATAAAACCTGTTAAAGAAATAATAAAAAAAAACTTTGAAATAAAACAATGATTAAACAATTTGATTCTGAATAAGTGTTTAAAGCACAAAAACGTATTTCCTTTTGGACACTTTCCATCATTAGCACTAATAAAAAATGTTGCCATGATTATTTTGTAGCAATAAACATTTAAATACTTGCCGATTTAGTACAGAAATAAAAGGTTTACTGCTGTCAATTATATAAAGGACATTTGTGCATTTATATGTTGTTTCATCAGGAGAGTTGGGTTTTTCAGTATTATTATGTATTAATTTGGAAAAAAAATCTAGAGGAATCTATTATATAAAGCAGAGTTGTTTGTGTGTGTATCCAACTAGAGAGGAATGGGCTAAGTAGAGGAGAAAGATGAGAGAGAGGAGTAAATAATGAAGGGGGAGAGAAAAGATAGAGTGGTAGAGAAATAGAAGTTTTAATATAAATGTATTACATTTTGCTCCAGGCAATGCCGGGTAGCTCTGCTAGTATTAATGAAATTATAAAATAAACATTCAAAGAAAATTTTTAGCTTATAGACTTATTTGTTATAAATGTTGGTCTTTTCTTGAAAACAATTTATTTTGTACAAAGATTATGATTTCAGTCATTTTCTTGAAAGCAAAAATATTTTACCAATCAGAGCAGATATGGAATAAATCCATAATTATACATTAAACCATCATGGCAAATTTTTCAGTGCTAGTACATACCCCCCCCCCCCCGAAAATAAAAATCTGTATGTACGTAGCTGTGACGGAAAAGAAAATATACACAAAAATCATGTAAATTTACCAAGTAGTTTTATTTTTATAAAGAAAATTATTTTTAAGCTAATTTGAATTTTCCAATGTCCCCTTCCCATGTTAAGAATGGCTTTCTAAAATCTCACAAAAATTCCAATTATTTGGAATTATTTCCCTTTGTTATGCGAAATGGCATTGGGAGATCGTCGATCATTGTCTAGTCACATAATTTGATTTTCATTTTTTTTTTTTAAATAAAACTACTTAATCAGTTTACGTAACTTTTTGGTGTACGATATTTTCTTTCTGTGATGGGTTCATACACTGTAAAGATTTTCCTTTATTTTTGGTATTTTTGTCTTTTCATCGGGGCAGAGGCAGTTATGTATTTGCATTGCCTTTTCATCAAAATAACAAAGAGAAGGATAACTCCAACTTACTCTAAACTAAAAAAAAAGAAGGTGTTTGTTGAGAGAGAAAGAGAGGCGACAGATCGATTTTTTTAAATATGCCATTTTCAGAAACAAATATTACTTAATTGTTATGTCGAAAATGTTATGCAAAATTGCATCAAGAGTCATTGCCTAGTCATAAAATTTGATTGTATTTTTTAAAAATTTTTTAGTTTATTTTTATCACATTTTCACACCAAACAAGCCATATTGCCACTTTGATGTAGGGGGCTACTAGTATCTGTTCTTCAGATGCTGCACTTCCATTTCTTGTTCTCTTTCGGTGGAGGATCAGTCCTTCACGATTGAGACAATTTTTTCCAGTTTTCTAAGTTCCAGGGATACTATGTAGGGAGTTTAGCAGCAAGATGTCTGTTCATATTACACTTGAACTTCTGCATGTCAGCACAGTTGAGGAAGCAGGAAACCGGAAGAGAATTCCAAAATCCTGCCATTCTGGGGAAGAAGCCATTAGAGTAAAAGGCTTTCTTACATCTAGGAATCTCAACTGTGTAAGGATGGGACTTCGCTGCTTGTCGGAGGTAAAACTATTCAATCAATTTACATGATTTTTGGTATACAATATTTTCTTTCTGTTCTGGATACATACACTGTAAAGATTCTTCTTTATTTTTGTGTTTTTTCATAGGGGTAGTTTTGAACATGCACACCAAAATAACAAAAGAAAGGATACTCTAACTTACTCTAAAAAAAAATAAAAAAAAAAAAAGACTAAAAATTAGTAATAAATTAAATATTTCATCGGGGCAGGGACAGTTATGTATTTGCATTGCCTTTTCATCAAAATAACAAAAAGAAGGATAACTCCAACTTACTCTAAACTAAAAAAAAAAAGGTGTTTGTTGAGAGAGAAAGAGAGGCGACAGATCGATTTTTTTTAAATATGCCATTTTCAGAAACAAAATTACTTAATTGTTATGTCGAAAATGTTATGCAAAATTGCATCAAGAGTCCGTCGATCATTGCCTAGTCATAAAATTTGATTGTATTTTTAAAAAAATTTTTTACTTTATTTTTTTTTATCACATTTTCACACCAAACAAGCCATATTGCCACTTTGATGTAGGGGGCTACTATCAGGGACCTAAGTTCCAGGGGTACTATGTAGGGAGTTTAGCAGCAAGATGTCTGTTCATATTACACTTGAACTTCTGCATGTCAGTACAGTTGAGGAAGCAGGAAACCGGAAGAGAATTCCAAAGTCCTGCCGTTTTGGAGAAGAAGCTATTAGAATAAAAGGCTTTCTTGCATCTAGGGATCTCAACTGTGTAGGGATGGGACTTCGCTGCTTGTCGGAGGTAAAGCCATTCAATCAATTTACATGATTTTTGGCATACAATATTTTCTTTCTGTTCTGGATACATACACTGTAAAAATTCTTCTTTATTTTTGTGTTCTTTCATGGGGGTAGTTTTGGACTTGCACTGTCTTTTCACCAAAATAACAAAAGAAAGGATACTCTAACTTACTCTAAACAAAAAAAAAAACAAAAAAAAGATCGACTAAAAATTAGTAATAAATTAAATATTTACATGAATGTGACGAATAGAAATCTTAACTTCTTACAGGAAAAATTTTAACTTGGTTTTAGAATAAACATCTTAATTTTATATGTAAAAATATTTTTAAAAAATAACAAAAACTTTCATAGATTTAATATCCATGTCAAAGGTCAAGCAAAATTTGTTGACCACTGATATCAATTGTTATTTTTTAGGTAAAGTTTAAACAATTTTTTTTATTATTTTACTTTTTTGTATGAAAATTGATTGTATGACTTTTGACTTTAATAGCATTCATTCCAAAGGAGTTGAGCTGACTTCTCCCATAGAACACAGCATCCCAAATGATTGCAGACTGTACACAATGGCTGGCATCAGTCAAGACAGTTATGGGCATCTAGTCCCAGGATTAGTGACGACCACCATTGACCTGTGGATTGGAGGTTAGGATGCTTGTGATTAAAAATTAAGACAAACCTATTTGTGTATAGTCCGTGTTCAAGAAGAAAAAAAGAAAAACTTTAAATGGCTGCCTTTTTCTTTATATATTTATAATGTTTTCACATGACATGCAAATGAGATGCTCCCAATTTAATACAAAAAACCTGATGTTTTAGAGACAGGATCATTATTGATTTGAATTTCAGAGGAGCAAGTTTTGATAGCAGAGCACCGAGACTTGGAGTTGAGTTTTGACAGCAAAATGTTGAGATTCGGAGTAGTGTGGTTTTAGCAGCAGTAAACATTTTTTAACCACAATGCTGACGATGATGATGTATAACCATGTCTTTAGCTAGCCTCCCAGGCATCTTTGCTAATCATGGAGTGATTCTAGAGCATTGCTTCGTGAATGAACTCTCCTGTGTTATGGTGTGCAGTGTGGCCAAACCAACAAAGTCTCCTCTTTAAAAGTGTTTGGTTAAGGGGGATGATCCTGCATTACGTCCAGATTTGTGTATTGGAGACAAAATGGTGCCAGCGAATCTGCAGAATTTAGCGGATGCAGAATAGATCAAACACTACCAAACTTTGAGGCCCACAGCTCTCATAAATCATATCTCACAGCTATAGAAAAGGATCATTGAACAAGTGCCTGATAAATTCGGACTTTCATACCTATTATGATCTTGCGACAAGAGTTGCAGGCAACTGATAATAGCAATACACATGAAAAAATTTAAATGGCTTAAAATATTTCAATATTTGTATATATAGAAAGAGCTTGATAAGCTAAGAAAGAATCTTTAAAAATTTTTTAAATCCAATTAAAATCAAGGAAGTTATGACTATTTTTATGCTCTGCGTGTTTGGATATTTTCCCCTCTTTAAGACCATATGCGTTTTGTTACATTTTTTGCACTACTTTTTCAGTAAAAATGTCATATCTTTGTTAAAACACAAGACTAAGCAATGAAAATTGCCATATAAGTGTATTTTTGTGCAAGGAATCTGAATATGCTACTGAAAATCTCCAGAAATGAATAGTTTCCAAATAATCTGCAGTAAATTCACATAAATATGCTGCGATTGCTTAAAAATGCCAAGTATTCATTAAAAGAAAAGAAGTTAGAGAACTCAAAGTTTAGTTGTAATGCATTTTATGTGCCAAAAACTGAAATCGAAATCTAGGATTGGTTAAAAATGGATATATTGCAATATTTCTTTGGTATTATTGTAGATTAATACCTTCTGTTACCCCTCCCCATCTGACCACCTCTCCAAAATATGTGATTCTACCTTTATAGACAATTGCATGTGAACAACTTGAAAAACTTTAATAAAAGATAAACAAAAATTATTTTAGAATTTAATGTAAAACAATTTCCCATTTTGAATCATTCGAGCGTTTTAGGGCAGTTACCTCCCACCCTTTTCCTATGATAGATAAATCCTGGGTGTTTTTTTGTTTGCTTGTTTGTTTTCTAAAAGGCGATTATGCATGGTTTTAAGAGGGCCTTTGTGCAATTATGAGACGGTGGGGAGGTTGCCACTCTGACTTTGGGTTAATGATAGGGCTAAGGAAAATTATGTGTGAACATCCTGGAGACTTGATAGAAACAAAACAAAACAAAAACAATTTTAGAATTTAGAGTGGGGGTTGGTTTCACATAAATATAAAATAATTCACCATTTCAAGACGATCGTAGCGTTTTAGGACAGTTGACCAATTTATTTTTTTGGGGAGATTAATCATGTGCACTTTCTTTAAATGTTTTTTATGCTTATATGAGTTCACAGAGGAAGTTTGTTTAGTGTGGAGCTCTGCCACTTGTACTTAGCGTTATTGTTAAGGCTAAAGGTTTTAGGAGGAGGCTTGCCACTCATACCTAGGATTAGACATAGAATTAAGCAAGTTTTTTTTTTAAGAGGGTGTTTGATACCCATCGTAAAACTTTACAAGAATTATGATAAACAGACAAAAATAAATGTTATTTAAAAAAAGTGACGTCCCTCTAACAGAAAACATGATGCTTGGAAAAATATCAAGTATTTAAATTCTATTTAAATATAAAAAAACAAGTTTTTGCTAAAGCTGACAAATTATTAAAAATTTTGAATTAATGTTATTTTGATTTTTTAATTACATTTCATGTCTTTTCCTACCGTTTTTATTTTTTAACTGAGCACCTCCTACAAATATTCAAATATTGATTAATTTTTTTAATTTTATTTTTAATAATCGGGTAGATTAGTTTCCATTCGATAATAATTCACTAAACATTTTTTAAGGGACGAAAATTAGAAGTGTGTGTACCGTTCGTACCCGTGAACCAAAACATCATATTTCACATTTTCGCTTGTTAAAATATTTTAAAATTTACTACTACCCAGTTTTGAAAAATATTTGTATGGTTGATAACAAAATAGCTCTAACTAAACATGTAAGAATTTTTTTTTATAACCAGATTTTCAATTAAAAAAAAAAATCGATTTGAAATAAAAATGAACAACAAAAACAAAACGTCTGTTTACGCCATGCTTATCGCTTCTGCTGCTATCACTAATACTACAGAAGTCTTGATTCAAATTCATAACGATTTTTTTGGATATTATGTTTTTAAATTGCTACGTACCACTAGAGAAAACACTGTTCAATCATCTTTTTAACGAATAAACATAGTAAAACGATTGTTTTATTTAATAGTGTGTGTCCCAAGAAAATGTTTTTCAAAATTTTCAATACTCATCATTTTGAAATCTTTATTTTAACACAACAAAAAACCGAGTGGTCAAATGAATTTCGGACTCTCGAAATTATTAAAAATGACATCTCTTTTGGCTAATTTCCAAATTTCATTAAAAAATTCTTAACAGAAACACGGTACGAATGTTTAGAAATCAGGGGGGGGGGGCTCGTTACAAAATCTTACCAAAAATGCTGTTTTATGATGTTCACATTTTTACCACTTTATTTGCTTAAAACTCTAAAATTATATAATGTATGTTATTATTTACTAATTCATTTGAAAGTATATTCATTTCTGAACAAAACGGTGGTATTTTGAAGACTTAAAGTGCTTTGATTTTTAAAATATGACTATTTTAGCAGAAACCCCTTGAAATCTGTGATTATCCAAAGCTACTGATAACATGCTGGGCATTGTTGAATCAGTTGTCGATATCAGTGTAATTGTCATCGGCAAGCTTTTAGTCGCTTACAACCCATCCCCCTTGTTGTATAATAAAAACAAACAAAACTAAAAAATCTGGTTGTTTTCCAGTTCTGAATTGATTAACATTTCTACAAACAATGCATTTTGTTTATTTTATAACCATGATTTTTATAAATATCAATAAGTATTAAAATAACTCTCTAAAGCAGAGTTTCCTAATCAAGGTTTGCAGAACACTGAGGGTAAGAGCTTGGCAAAGGTTTCTTCAAGAGACACTGATAAATAAATAGAAATTATTTCTTTGCGCATATATGTAAATGCATTTCTCAGGTTTTTTTTGTTCAAACCTAGTTTTCTTATACATTTACAGAATTTTGTATAAATTGGAAAAAAGATCCAGTGATATTGTCAGAAAAAAATGTTGATTGTTTTTTATTCAAAATTGTTCGTAAATTTGAGAAAGACAATTTTTTTAAAACCTAAACTAAAATATTGCTTGCATCATGAAGGATAAATAAATAATTAAATAAATAAGATTGGAAAATATTTTCGGTACTCTTGCAGAGAGTGATCCGTGCTGAAATAATAACGTTATTATTTAAAATGTCATTCTTAATATGGGGGGGGGAGTGTTTTGTACCTAATCTGTACTTTAACCTTACAATTGAATAAAAAAAAAACATATCATAAAACTTTAATTAAACGTGGAAATACGATTTAAAAAATAGCACGGATCAGTAAATGCATTAGCACCATATTTTCTTATGTAAAGGTTCCTTGGGATATCACTATTATTGGAAGGGTTCCATACACATTTTTAATTTGGTCCAATTCAGTAAAATGATAGGTGAGAGGTGCGATGGTATAGAAAAACAAATTTCCTTCGGAAATTATATTAGGGTGAATAAGAAATTTCCAAAAGAAATTGGGCTAATGTGTTTAAGAAAGTGACGTCATGTACTGGAAGTCACGGGAAGTTGACATGTCATGAAGCAAGATTATTTTTTTGTGAAAAATTATGACAGTTAATAGATTTTTCTTGTAAAATGTTTTTTTAATTAACAAAAGTAGAAACTTACCGATCTTTAGCGATACCAAGAGTTTCAGAGATGAAACTTCCAATGACCGAAGAATGATCCTTATTTACATCTGGGCCAAGTTTACCAATGGAGCTCACTGTCAGGGAAGCACAGGGGTCCGTACTACCCCCGTGACTCATCAGAGTATCAGGGTGGACGAGAACTGTAATGTACTGAAATGTACAAAATAACAAAGAAACTGATTTTATGTGATATTAACAGCATTCACCTCAAGTTAAATTGGCTTTTTCCATAGAAAGAAGTTTCATGGGAATATCAAATTCACAAGCAGTCCCAAGTCACTTGTATATCCCAGTTAAGGGAAATGATGACATTAAGTTTTTACAGTTCTTGCAAAGAGGTGCCAATGCCCTTCTAGATATAGTGCTTGGTATTCCCAAATGGTCATCCATCTAATCAGGCTTATCGTTGCTTAAATTTGGTGATCTAATAAGAACCAGTGAATCAGCATGATTATAACATGTTACCAGAGTATTTAATTATGAAGCAATTTTTCTCCAGACACATTCATAGTAGGTTTATTTTCTATTTTTTACTGTTTCCATTTTTATACTTCTTAGTACACAATTTGCTCGTTGGAAGAATGTGTTATTAAAGGATAGTTGGATTAAGACGTGCTAAAATAATGAAAAAAAAAAAAAATCCAGTAATTGTTCCGATTCAAAATAAATTACAGTTGACTGAGAAAAGCCTATACCGATCAGTTGTCATCATTTATTCTGCCTGTTGTCCATCGATTCCTTTGTGATGCACATAGTCATCTGATAAATGATAATGTACATGTTGGTTCTATCTTTATTTTATTTAATTTTTTTGTGGGCACAGAGAAAACTCCAAGATAACAGTAGGCTATAGGCTGTTTAATAGCGAAGGGTTGCAAAGCTGCCAAAGATTGATAACTTAGCAACATTGATGTTAAGGGGAATAGGATAATGGTCTATCTGAAAATGAGAAAGAATTGGAGTAGCAAACTTTGACTGCAGTGGATTGAATTTATCCCCAGAAATTGTTAGTTGAAAGTACAGAATAGTTAATGATCTATCTGAGGAAATGCAGAATAGTTAACAACTGATTATTTAACCACACAAGTAAACTGGAAGAATATATCAGCAACATGGAGGATGTATCCTTCTTTGCATGATAATCAAAAAGAATCATTGAAGAAGAACGGTCAACTGAACCTGTGCTGAGCATGCGCGGAAGAGCACAAGCATATGAGTTTGCCAACCTGTGGTGAAAAGCAAACCCGGGACCTTTTGATTACAAATCAAGTTTTTTTTTTATTTTTATTATTTTTTTTTTTATTCAATTTTCACCCCAAACAAGGTATAGTGCCACTTTGAAGCAGGGGGCTACTATTAGGGACTTAATTAGCGGGGTCATTATGAAGGGAGATGAGTAGAAAGATGTTTGTTAACATTACACTTGAACTTCTGCATATCAGTGCAGTTGGGAAAGCAGAATCCCGGAAGGGAGTTCCAAAGACCCGCAGTTCTGGGGAAGAAACTATTGGAGTAAAAGGCTTTCTTGCACCTAGGGATCTCTACTGTAAAGGGATGAGACTTAGTAGCTTGTCGGGTTTGTCGGGGGTAGTTACGTCGGGGAGGTACAAGTGTTTGCAGTTCGTTAGAGCATTTACCATTAAAGTATTTGTAGAACAGGCAGAGGGATGTAACATCTCGTAGATGGGACAGAGGCTGAAGCCTAGATGACAGTTCAGGACCTATCAGGTTAGCAACTCTCTTTTGAACCCTGTCCAGGAGCGAGAGACAAGCAGCAGATGCACCAGCCCAGATGTGACAACAGTACTCGATACATGGGCGAATGTTTGCCTTATAGAGGTATAGGATACTGTCAGGCATAAGTAGTTTTCTAGCACGGTAGAGGGAGCCAACCTTCCTCGCAGCAGCCTTGGCAATGCTCTCAATGTATCTATTCCAGTTCATATTCCCTGTAAACGTTAGGCCGAGGAGTTTAAAAGAAGTACTTTCAGGCAATGTGTTCTTGGCCATTGCTATTGGTGGTAGAGAAGGTTTCTTGTAGTTATTGAAGGAAACAAGCTTAGTCTTAGCAGCATTGAATGTGACCAACCATTTTTGTCCCCATTTCACTACGGATTGGAGGTCATCCTCTAGAGTTTCTGCCATTTCCTTGGAATGAACTACACCCATTTTACTCCAAAGTGACGATTTAGTTTCACCCAGCAGCTATTAAAAGTACAAGCCGATAAGTGATTCACGTTTTTTTTTAAATACATTTGCTTTGATAATGTGTCTCATGTTATTGTATTTTCGTATCGTGGTGTGTTGATTCGGCGAGATTGTTTGGTCCTGCTTGAGAACATGTGTGTCGATTTAATGGTATTTGTTCGTGGTGTGGTGTGTTGCTTTGGCGGTGGTGTGCAGAATTGCATGGACGAATTTGTTAAGGACTATGCCGTGACTTGTGAAAACAAATATATATATATATATATTGATGAAAACAAAGGAATATTCAGTTGAACAATAAATTTTGATTGTAAAGTTCAACTTACAGTTTTAATTTTCTTTCTCTTAGACACACACACACATATATATATATAAAAAAATCATAAAAAAAGTTAAGTCTTATACTCCAGGCTCTAAGTCATGTCGGCTCTGCACAACCGAAGCTATAACTATAATTACTTCCCCTCAAAGTAACAATATAATAAACTCTAAAAACGAACTGATCTCTTTCTGTAAACATAAGTCCAAATTTAATTATGGTAATTTTGAAATTACATAGTTATTACTTTAACCTTTCAGATATATATATAATTCTTCTTTAACATTACCGTTTTTTTCTACATACTTTCTTAATACTTTATAACTTAATAATTCTTTATTTTACTTTTTTATTTCTTCTTTGTTTGGCCGGTTTTCTATCTGCAAATTCCGTCTTAGTCTTAATATTCCTATCTACCCACACATCTATATCCTGCATGTATATTTACTTATATTTTGCTATATGTATTTACTTACATACTTACTTGCTTTATCCTGAATTTGCAGATACCGGCCATCCTCTCCCCTTAAATTTTTTTTTATTTTTATATTTATTTATTTACTTATTATCTATTTTCTATTTTTTTTATTAATTAATTTATTTATTTTTTCCATTTATTGTCTTTTAACAACTCTTGCTGATATTTTCTTAAGTAATATCCAGTACATTTCAGTTGACCTAAATTTTTTTGCCCTATATTTTTTCGCGCCTTTTAACATCCTTTTTGTCTGGGTCATTTTTACATTTGTTTTTCTATCTTATATTTAATTCTATCACCATTTAATTTCTTTTTTTTTTCTTTTCTTCTTCCCTGATCTTTTTTATTATGTCTCGGCAGTCGTGTGAAAAGCATATCTTATTTTTCTTTTATTAATATTATTGGAATTTTCCCCTTTTCTTTTCTTTGTACATATTTGTGAATTATTCCATGGATTTCGGCCTTTTGGATTATTTTGGACCATCTTCCAGTTGCGTGATTTCCTTGGATTTTACTTCAGCAAATGAAAACTCAATTAACTTTCTTGAAGTTATACTTTTGGATTTTACCGTCATTGGATTGTTTGCCTTTCACCAGACTATCCATTCACGTGTAATCAACTTTATCTTCGCCATATACCCTCTGCTCCACTTTTTGTTATCAAGTAAGATCTTTGACTTACTTGTTGTTTCATCAAATACTTTTGTATGCAAAATCTGATCCCGCATTTTGCTGGTTCCTGCCCTCTGATAGGAAGGAAAGTGTTTCTTCGAAACTCCGCGGATTAAGGACTATCCACTTATCAAGTGTTTCCTTTTCAGATTAAATATATTTTTAACTCTTTTTCAAAGTGTTTTTTGGCATGTTTTATTAACTGTTTGCTCATGTATATATATATATATATATATATATATATATATATATACACACACACATTTTTTTTCTGGTGCTCTCTCCCATTTTTTTTATTTTTTTTTTTACACACCACTTATCAAGGCCCGGAAGCCACTCAGGGATAAGGGTTATTGCAAGTACATTACGTTAGTGTGGAGATTTGATGAAGTGTTTACTTAAGGGGGCGGCTCATTAGGAATTTGTTAACGCTGGACTTGAACACATCCAAGTTGTAGTCAGGTGGGAAGCAGGCAGACGGAACAGAGTTCCACAGGCGTGCAGTTCTAAGAAAGAAGCTTTGTCCATGGAATTCACGTTTTGACTTAGGCAGAGATAAAGAGTGGGGGAAATTTTTCACAGTGGATTCGGTTAGACGGGTGTTTTTCGTGAAAGATTGGCGAGGGGGGGGACCAGAGATTGAAGTTCAGACGAGCACCTGCCATGGAAATAACGATAAAACAAGGATATGCTCACAATGTCTCTTCTGTGAGAGAGAGGTTGCAGGGTGTAGCGACAGAACCCATACTCTAAAATCGAATTTTCTTTGCCAGGTATTTCCAAAATGTTGATATGTAACCAAAGCATAAGAAAAAAAGAATCTTATTTTTATTTTCGAGTTGACAGCAGGGTGCCAAAGGACAATCTTTTACAAATTATTTTATGTTGGATTTTAAGATTTTATTATATCAACTACAAAGAAACTTATATTTCCTGATTAGGGAGGATAGATTAATATTGTTTTTTCCTTTCTTTTTAAAAAGTGACACCAAAACTATTAAGTTAATTCCTATTTCCACCACGTAAACCTCTTAAAATAATTTTAAAAAATTTTAAAGTATTTGGGTAGGTTATCTACCTTTCTTAGAATTATGCTTTGATATTTATCTCCCTGGCAAAACTTCTCACCTTCATATTGGATTTTTTTCGAATGTGACAAATTTTTAATTACTATTTCATTTAAACCCGGCAACTTCTTATGACTAAATTATCTAATTTCGTTTTTTTTTTTTTTTTTTTTAAATCTTCTGATAATATTCACCATCAAAAACGTGATTTTAGGCGAATATAAATTACTGGGTAGTGATACCCATTTCACTGTGAATAATTTGTGATTGAAAATGGAATTCATTTAAAACATTTTATTTTGGTTAAAACTATTACAAACCAAGGATGATAAGTTGATTTCGTAAGGCAATAAGTAATACCATATATATATATATATTTACATGCATACATTATACATTACATTATAAACTTTTTAGAAATCAGATTATGTAGGTGCTTAGTCTGCGATAGGTTAAAATTAATATTTTTTTTCCTTCTGGGAATCTACACTGCATTCTTTATTTTTATTTTTGCATTTTTTTTTATTCAAAGCTTCTTTAGACTATATATATATATATATATATATATATATATATATATATATATATATATATAAGGAGCCCACTAACATTTTGAATTCAGTTAAGTGCATGCAACTGTGTAACAGAGCACGTATGAGTGCGTGAGAAAATAGCAGCAGCAGCTGTAAGATAGCTGGCTTGCAAGGATATTAGCAGCAGCCGAAAAAATGCACATATGCAAATTAGGAAGCGTACGCCAGCAGACACGATAAGAAAAAGATAAAAAAGCTCATCATGTGGTTGGGAGAAGAAAAAGTGCGGTTGAAAAAGATGGATGTATAAGGACAAAGTGATTGTCTATGGCCAGCATGTAGCGGAACAGAAAGGAAAACGCTTATCAGGGGGATGGACATGTGGCCCCACAGTGGCAGCGAGAGACTATTTAAGCTGATGTCGAAACAGAGACGGTAATAAACGACTTGTGTTAAAAAAAAAAGAAAAGCAAAGTCGGATTTATTTACTTTTTGTTTGTTCCTTTTCAACGGTGTCAGATGGTGTGGCGGTTCGAGAGAGGTTTGAACTGTAATGAACACGTTACAGTTGTATCTATTAAACCTTTATTGTGTGTCGGGTTTATTGTGTGTCGGGTTTATTGTGTGTCATGTTTATTGTGTTTATGCTTATTTTATGTGAGTGGATTGGAAATATATTGAGTTTAATGGGGTTTTTTTTTGAGGAAATATTTTCTGACACTGAGGTGCCTGTATATTTTACATTTTTTATTTCGATTTTCTTATTTTGCTCAAGCTGGGGATGGAGCAAGCTACCGGATGTCAGACATTCATCCGCTATCTCATATATTCCAACCGAGAGATCTTTTTAAGGTTCTAATCGTTCCTTTAAGTGCAATTTTTTAAAATCTCTTTTGCACTTGGTTCACTGTGTATATTTGTCAAGTAGTTTTTGAAATTCTTTTTCATGAATCCAGTTGTTTCTATAAATATTGGAATGATGGAAATCTTCCTAAAATTCCAGTTTCTTTTCATGTTGTACAGAAGACCTTGATACTTTGTTATCTTTTCCCTCTCAGCTCTGTTTAACCTAGCAGCAATGGAGATACATACTTCTACTAAGGTTGCTTCTTTCTCCTTCTCCCATATCACTATGTTAGGTTTGTGAGCATGTTTTTTCAATGTTTCCATGTTTTTTTTTTGGTTTTTTTTTATTACATTTTCACCCCAAATTGCCACTTTGGTGTAGGGGGCTACTATCAGGGGAAACATCTACTGGGGTACTATGTAGGGATTAGGGCAGCGAGATGTTGGTTCACGTTGCACTTGAACTTATGCATGTCAGTACAGTTGGGGAAGCAGTGACCTGGAATGGAATTCCAAAGTCTAGCAGTTCTGGGGAAGAAACTGCTGGAGTAGAAAGATCTTTTACATCTAGGGATCTCTACAGTGTGGGGGTGGGATTTTGCAGCTTGTCGGGTCTGTCGAGGGTGTTCACGTCGTGGGGGCACAAGTGCTTCCAGTTCTTCAGAGCATTCACCATTATAATACTTGTAGAACAGGCAGAGGGATGCAACGTTTCGACGATGGGACAGAGGCTGAAGTTTAGATGCCAGTTTAGGGCCTATCAGATTTGCGACTCTCTTTTGAACCCTGTCAAGGAGCGAGAGACTAGTAGCCGATGCACCGGCCCAAATATGACAGCAATACTCCATACATGGGCGAATAGTGGCCTTATAGAGGTACAGGATACTTTCGGGTGTTAGAGGTTTTCTAGCACGGTAGAGAGAGCCCACCTTCCTTGCAGCGGCCCTGGCAATGCCCTCGATGTAATTGTTCCAACTCATGTTTCCTGTGAACGTTAGGCTAAGGAGCTTGAGAGACGTACTCTCAGATAAAGAGTCGTTGGCCATTGCTATAGGTGGTAGAGAAGGTTTCTTGTAATTATTGAATGAAACCAGTTTTATCTTGGTGGCATTGAACGTTACCATCCATTTTTGTCCCCATTCCACTACTGATTGGAGGTCATCCTCTAGTGTTTCTGCCATTACTTTAGATATATGTTCATTTGTTTTCCTGTCGTGCCTGCTATAGAGTGTGGTGTCATCAGCATATATACCCATCTCAGAGGCAATTTTGTCGGGGAGGTCATTTATGAATATCAGGAATAGCAGAGGTCCAAGGATAGATCCCTGGGGCACTCCCGCATTTATATCATATTGTTTAGATGTACGACCGTCGAGGACAACCTGGATTTTTCTCTTATCTAAGAAGGATTTAATTATGTTAAGTATTCTACCAGTGATACCGTAAGATCTAATCTTCCTGAGGAGACCCTCATGCCATACCCTGTCAAAAGCCTTAGATATATCTAGAGCTACCGCTCTGCCCTCTCCCGCTTTGTCCAGTGAATGGTATATGCGTTCAGAGATTACAGTGAGGATGTCTGCCGTGGAACGGGCTTGTCTAAATCCATATTGATGGTCGGTCAGAAGTTTAGCATCTGTAAGGTGCTGGACTAGAGCATGGTTAATTAAGGTCTCAAATATTTTAGCAAAAAGTGGGAGGAGGCTAATAGGGCGATAATTTAATGGGTCAGTTCTTTCGCCAGAATTCTTGAATACTGGTACTACAGAAGCAGTTTTCCAACAGCTCGGAAAGCAAGATTCATTAAGGCATTTGTTGTAGAGTTTGGAGAGAACTGGAGCTACTTCGGCTGAGCACTTTTTTAATAGCATAGCTGGGATGAGGTCGGGTCCACATGCTTTGGAAGTGTCAAGGTTTTTTATGATAGCATGCACCTGAGCAGGGGTGATTTTCAGATCGTCTAGCGTGGCGTCTGTCCGCATAGGAAATTGAGGTAGGGGGTGGTTTAGAGGGTCCAGTGTGGAGTTTGAGGCAAACCGACTGGCAAGCATGTTAGCCTTCTCGGTTGCTGAGCATCAGAGTTGTGTATCAGAGTTGACATATTGGACATTTAAGGTCAAATTTAGTGAATTTGGCCTTTTCAGAAGTTAAGTTTATATGCAAAACTAATTCTCTGCTCTAAATTCTGAAATAATTGTTTGTTTGTTTTTTCCAACGCATAATTGCTTGTAAAAATAAAAGAAAAAGACAAATCTCGTGGGAGGGGGAGTGATATTTACCTGAGAGTACTCATCTATAATTTATCAACAATTATTTAAATATAACATTTTCAAATATTCTTTAAAGTCCTCCGCTGCACTTTAAAAAAAGGAGAGGAAACTGATTAATCAAGCGGGTCAGTTCTTTTGGCAGAATTCTTGAATACGGGACTGGGGAAAAAAAAAAGAACTTCCTCCCTTTTAATTACATGACGTCATTTTCAGTCTTTAGACTGCCTGAAATTTTGGGCCTTCATAATTTTCGTGTTTACAAAATTTTATCTTCTTCAAACTGCAATTAATAATTAATCTGTGTTATAATTTTGTTAAGTTTTAAGATTTACACAGTTTAATGATTAATAATATTATAAACATTTGTATATCAAATATGAAATCCGGTTTTACTGAATGTTCATTTGGTTACCTACAGGGTTCCATATTTTGTTCGGTAAAAAGAGACAAACAAAATGAGGAGGGGGTCTATAAAATGCTGATATTTGTGCAATAATATTTTCAAATTGGTTTTAATCTGGCGATAAAATAGCTGACAATAGTCATGTTTATATTAAAACTTAATATTTAAAAAAAAATTTAAACACAATTAATTAAAAATCTATGTTGTAATCGAACATTTTGAAATAATGAAATTTTAATCGTTTTAATCTTTTAAAAATTAATTAATGTTTACGAAGTTTCTTTTTCTTGGCAATTCAACTGATTATAGTATATATTAATTCGAAAAAATGCTATTAAAAAAAAAACAATATTAAGTTTATATCAATTTTTAATTGCAACTTCAAGGTAAAGTTTTGTTCAATATGTGTATTTAAATTTAAAAAAAAAATATTTTTTACGTATTTGAACTCTTGTTTCATAATAAATAGAAATTTCGATAGATTTAAATATATTTTGTTCGAATTTCGAAAAAAATAAATGGGGGGGGGCACGCACTAAAAAAAAATATTTTCCCTCGTATATTTTACGAAAACTGCATTTTATATGTAATTTAATTCTAAAATGGATAAGTATCAAAAATTTCATGAAAAGCTGACCATTAGTTGATTTTTGCTAGATTTATTAAATACGGGTATGTTTTCATGTTCGGAATGTCTACTACATGGAGACGTTATTTCAAAGCGTCAATTATGTAAACACGATTTTCGTCTCGCAATTTCATTATTTTCGTTCGTTGAAAAAATTTTTTTTAATTATTAATGTAGGTATGTGAAAATGCCAAGGCTTTTGCGAGGGTTAAGTGGCATTGATAACTTGAGTAAGCCGTAATTCTGTGCACTGAGGTATGTGTCATAAATTGGCCCCTACCACCTATATCCGGGGGGTTAACTACACCGCAGGGATACTGATGAGGTAGCACACATGTTTCGCTACATGCTGGTATTTGAATTATTTTCATACGTTCAGTAGAAGTGTAAAAATTTTTGAAGTGAAGTTTTGTGTCATTTAAATCATCATTATTAGACCTGAAGGTAAGTTGTAATAGTTTTGAAACTATATATATTCGTTAATATAGATATTAAACATTATTTGTGCGAAATATGAAGCCTATATGACTTTACCTTCATTGGTTTTGAGTTTACCTAAAATGTGAAGCCGTTACGAAAATTTTCAAAATTTCACTAACGCCATATCGTTAACCTACGCACTTTGTTTACAAATATTTTCCAACAACGGCAATGACGCCAAACTACGGCTGGCTAAAAAAATTCTTTTAAATTATTAAAATTTATTTCAGCATAATGAACTTTTAGGATTTAAATTATTTTACTTTCTTTAAACCAAAACATTTCTCCCCGGCAAAATATTTTATCATTTTATCGAGCTGCTTTTTTTTTTCTTCCATTTTGTTACTTTGCTTTTTTTTTTCTATAATAAACTAATAAACAAATTTACAATTAAAAAAAATACAAGAGTTATTTTTAAAATTTAAAAATAAAACTTTCATGAATATATTTTTTATTATGCACATTTTGCAAACTTTAAATTCTAAAAGTTTTAATAATTTAAAAGAAATTTTGGGTTTGTATTGCTGTACACATTCGAAAAAGTTGTCAAAAACCAAATATATAACAAATAAATATTATCAAAGGCAAGATAAGTTACTTTTCTACCAAACAGGATACATTTTTTGTTTTTATTCAATGTAACATGTTTATTCAGCTCGAAAAACATGCAGTGCTTACCGTTGTATTGGAAAATTCAAAATGGTGGCCACTCTCTCTTAAACACGGTAAGTTTGGGAAAAGGTGTTATAAATAATAAACTAGACAAAATACTATTAAAAAAACACCGAATATATGCCAACTTATGTCACGGTAACATATAATGAGCGAATTTCTAACAGTATTTTGTCTAGTTTATTATTTATAACATCTTTTCTTGAACTTACCGTGTTAAAGAGAGTGTCGGGCGCCATTTTGAATTTTCCAATACATCGATAAACACTGTATTCAAGCTGAATAAAAACACGAAAAATATATCCAGTTAGGTAGAAAAGTAACTTATCTTGCCTTTGATAACATTTATTTGTTATATATTTGTTTTTTTGACAACTTTTTCGAATCTATGTGTACAGTAGTAATACAAACCCGAAATTTTAATTTATATGCTAAAAGAAATTTTAATAATTTATATGCTAAAAGTTCATGAGAAATGTAAAAAAAAAAATAAATTATATTTATTGGTGTTTCTGCAGTTTATTTTGACATAAAAAATAAGCATTAGCAGCAGACTTCATATGCGGGGATAATATTGCCTTAAGTAATTGACTACATCTTCCGCCCCAGCATCCCCCTTCACCTCTTAATCTTGTAAATAATTCATTAATAAACTTTCAAAATATATTTTTCTTGTTCTCCATTCAATAAGCTCTCCAGTGATATTTGTCTTTTTGAAATCGGACAAGAAATAAGAAAGTTATGACAAAATAACTGTGAAAAATCTTGATATCGGTCACAACTTTGTTAAGGAAATCCATTGATTCTATTGTCAAAAATTAGCCTCAAATTTCAGCTTTAGAATTGTTGTAACTTTCTTATTATTTGTCCTACAGAGGTGGTCCAAGTATCATTAGAATGGTCTCTGCATACTCTTTCTGCTGAGCTGTTCCATTTTAAGATATGTTAACTTTGAATTTTTCTTTCACGTACCTAATTAATGGTTTATTTTGCCCTTCTTTTAAATGGCACAAAAGGGGTTTGTATTACTGTACACATAGATTCGAAGAAGTTGTCAAAAAACAAATATATGACAAATAAATGTTATCAAAGGCAAGATAAGTTACTTTTCTACCTAACTGGATATATTTTTTGTGTTTTTATTCAGTGTAACATGTTTATTCAGCTCGAAAAACATGCAGTGTTTACTGATGTATTGGAAAATTCAAAATGGCGCCCGACTCTCTCTCGGAGAGGGTAAGTTTGGGAAAAGGCATTATAAATAATAAACTAGACAAAATACTGTTAGAAATTCGCTCAATATATGTTACCGTGAAATAAGTTGACATATATTCGGTGGTTTTTTAATAGTATTTTGTCTAGTTTATTATTTATAACATCTTTTCCCAAACTTACCGTGTTAAAGAGACAGTCGGGCGCCATTTTGAATTTTCCAATACATCGGTAAACACTGCATGTTTTTCGAGCTGAATAAACATGTTGGGTTTGTACTACTGTACACATAGATTCGAAAAACTTCCCCCCCCCCACGTGTACAAATATTTTTTTCCTTTTGGAAATTAAGTTTAGTCTCTAATCTTTCAAATACAATCAAAAAGTAGTCGGAAACCTATAAAAAAAAATTATGAAAAATCGGCTTTCAAAACTAGGTCCCCCATTTTTCTTCGCCCCTATTATCTAGCTTTTTTTGTTGTTGTTGTTATTTAGGTCAGTTTTTACAACGTGCCACACTGCCACAGCCTATTATAAACACCCAACCTAACCTCCCCATGTTAAGAACGGCTCTCGGAATACCCTTCTCTCACCTCAAAAGCCGTTCTTAACATGGGAAGGTTGGAAGGGTAAGGTGTTTATTCCGAAAGTCGTTCTTAACATGGGGTAGTTGGGGTGTTTATACTATGCTGGGTCAGGTCGTAAAAATTGACCGTTTGCTTTCGGCCATTAAATATGGCATATTTTAAAATACTGATTTCTCCGTCTTATTTTGACGACAGGGGCCCGAAAAAAATGGTGTTTCCATTTTCGGCGATAAAATGTAGTAGTAACACCCTTTTACTCTGTATGGCTTAAAAAAAAAAAAAAAAAAAAAAAACATTTTAAAATTTATATCCTTTCTTTAAAAAGATGCTTACAATTTATTAATCATCGTCAGGATCGGACGATGCTCATGCTGAACGTACCTGGTTGTTCCCTACAAATAAACATGTGCTTTTTTCTTTTTTTTTTTTTTTTTTTTTTTTAAATACCTACTTTTGCAGGTTTCCCCAATTGTTTCGACAGAACATCGGTGGCCTTCGCAAGGAAATCTTCAGGAATTTTATCCTTGGATAGATTAGTAAAAACGTTTATGGTCGGCATGTTTGTGAACTTTGATAGACGAGAAGAAATATAATTGACGTTCAAGCCGGTGCTATAAAAACAAAGGAAACAGGGGGAAAATGATATCAATGTCAAGGCCACAAAGATCAAGGGAGATAATTATTTCGATTTTTTTTTTTTTTTTTTTCTGTCGGGCAAAAGTTTACATTCTCCCTTTGAGGCGCCTCTACCGGAAAATGCCGACGGAGCTATTCAGACATATTTTGTAGGCCAGTATGCTCTACCTCTAGAGCGCTGGCTTTTCAATCTCCACCTTCAGGCCAAGATCACAGTGTAGTATCTGTTCCGGCAGATGCTGCAATCAAAGACCATTGCCCTTGTGGCATTTTTCTGGTTCATGTAGGGGCAACCCTACATACCAGTGTGCAAATCACTATCCAGCTCCCATTTCCCACCTCTCTGGAGCTGGTACCCTTTTCCCTTCCCCTTCTCCTCTCTCTCCATATTAAAAAACAGTCTTGTGCCTAATTTGCTAAGTGGGGAAGCAAATAAATACAACACAGTGTAGTATCTGTTCTAATGCTACACTTCACCTTCTCTGTCCTCATTCAGTGGAAGAGAAATCCTTCATGACTGAGACAGTTCTTATTCCTGTTTCTATCGAGAGTGCCCCCATTTGGGGAGCTGGATTTTCACCACATTAAAAATCGACCTTGTGTCTAACTTTGCCCTGGTGAAGAGGCAAGTAAATTTTTTTTTTTCAGTTTCCACCTTCGAACTTTATGCCACATATTCCCGCGATGGAAAGGAGGGTATATACGAACACTGAATTTCTTTTAATATTTGAGGATCGACTCAGAATTTTAAAGCCAGAAATTACTTTATAGTCAACAATTTAAATGCTCCCAAATTACTTTCAAGTTTTGAAGGGTATTAGAATCAGCAATGGCAGCAAATGCTATTTTTAATTGTTGACTCCTGATTGGCCAGAAGTTCAAATCTGCAGTTTCATCAACCAATCACAACGCAAGAAATAGTCACAGAATTGAAATTAGCTCAATTCTATAATATTAACTGAGAAACGAGCCACACCTACAAAAAACACCTAAAAAAGAAATTAGATTTTTCTTATAAAAACGGTCTTCTAGTGTCATATTTAAAAGAAACAAAAATGGCTGTCACATGGTATGTGTGGAGGACTACGATATATATATATCCTAATCCCGTTACAAAAGAAAATAATGAAACGAATGGAATGAAGAAAACAAAAACTCAATTTCTGGATAGAATAAACGTGTCGTTTATTTACTGTTGAAAGAATGAATGTTTTAGGTATAACACGTTTTCATGTCTGCGCGGGTGTAACCATTGTTTGTTGCGGGACTTGTAGTATAGAAAGAAAAAGGAAATGTGTGTTCATCTCACGTTCGGGTCACTATCATTTGTTCGCGCGTGGGAAGAGAAGTGAGTAATGTAGTGGAGATGCGAATGATAGTCCAGCATGTAGACAAAGACATGTTAGCAGTCAGCTACGTGGAGGTGTTCTCCGGCATAAGTTGTAGAAGAGTTGTCTGGTTGATGGACCAAAGCAAAAGGGGAAAAAAGAGTGAGAAAGTCAGTCCAGTTCATGCAGAGAGAAAGCGTATAAAGTGTACGTACTGTTTGTTAGCTTTTTGCCCCACATGGTAGCGAGTGGCATGAAGCACAGGCGCGCGCCTCCCAAAAGGGAGGCGGCTGTTTCGCCGAACCTCTCAGCTCGAGAACTGGTCCGAAAAGGAAGAAGCTGGTTATTGCTCTTGCTTTTATAGGTGTTTACGGTGGTCTTTTGCGCATGTGTGGATTTCTTTTGAAAGGGAAGTGACGTTGTCCATGTGTGCGTACGTTAGCGTGTGTGTGTATACACGTGAATGTGAGTGTATGTACGCGAACGTAAATATATGTGCGTGTGTGGACGTGCGCGCGTATGTTTGCGTGCGCGTATGTATATGACAAGTAATATGGCTTGAAATGTGAATGCGTATTTTTGTGTGAGACTAGAAAAGGCTCGCGCATATGCTTTAAATTATGTCCATCAAACCTCTGCATTTAAAATCCCCCTTTCTACGCTAAAATCAAATCATGTGCTGGAAGCCGATGAAATATAATTTAAGCTTAGATTTTTGTCAAGAATATCAGTTGAAGAAAATCAGCATATGATTAACAAGAGAACAATATTGTCATCTCTCTTGTTACTTTGAGGTTCAGGGAAATTACTATTAATTTTTCAATTAACATTCACATATTTATATACCCAGATAAAAAGCAGCACACACACACACACACGCACGCACGCACGCACGCACGCACGCGCACACACACACACACACACACACACACACACACACACACACACACACACTGTTCCAAAATGGTCAAAGAGCACCTAATTCATTCTCAGCTTACATGCACACACACGCACATACAGTTATACAGGAGAGAAACTGTAGACACTATCCTCGGGTGTCTTTGGTCTCTCTGTATGGAAATTTGTCAGAGACTCTAACATGAGGATATTTCTCATCAGAAGAAAACTCTTATCAATTATTCAAAAACATAGTGTGTTGTCTTCTCAAGCCATCCAACACATTATTCAGGTTGCAAATGGGGACAGCCTCTTTATAGGGCAGCTTCTAATACCAAATTTCACTTGGAAGTATTTTGACGTTCCTTGAGTAAAATTTTTGGTTGGCGTTTTTTTTTTTATTTTTATTTTTTATTTTGTTTTCTGATTTCTCAATGTCTATTTTAATTATGGTTTTAAATATTTAGTTTGATAAGGGTCTGCATATAAAATTTTTCTTAATTTTCATAAATGGCCTTCATCCTGCATGCGACCTGTAATTATAACACGATCAAACCTGTAGGGTCGAATTAGTTGCTGACCCATGATCTACACCATCGCACACATGCACACACTCATAAACTACAAACATGAAACATTTTATTACTTTTCTAACGGAATTTCAAATGAACAATTACATTAAATGTTTTGTAATCTTGTATACATAAATATTTTGTGTATTTTTCAAATAATGTTTTCTTTTTTCATTCAACTTTTATGCTTTTATCCATTTCTTAATATTTTTATAACAATTTAATTGGGTGCTACTGCATTGTACAAACCGGAAGTTGGTAATTGTGCATATTACTCACCGGATTTCTTGTAACTAGCCTGGGTGCCCGGCTTTGCCCAGGTGCTTGGAGGTGTGTGTTGGAAAAAAAAAGTGGTAGTTGGCAGGCAGATTCGAACCCATACCGCAAAGGAGGAAAAGAACCTGAAAAAAAAGTGACGTCTTTGCTGTTGCGCCCATCGCCAAACCGGAAGTGATGTAGGTTTAAATTAAGGCTAGTC
Organism: Euprymna scolopes; assembly: GCF_053919585.1. Classification (NCBI taxonomy): domain Eukaryota; kingdom Metazoa; phylum Mollusca; class Cephalopoda; order Sepiida; family Sepiolidae; genus Euprymna; species Euprymna scolopes. The sequence goes on from NC_136487.1 coordinate 18,000,638, forward strand.
AGTTGAAAAGAGGGGATGACTTTTGAAAGTATCAATGCAAAAAACCGACCCCTCTCTGTAGAAAAGTGCTCAGTTAAGGGTGAAGGAATTAATGTTTTTGGCCAATTTTTTTATATTTATCGTCTGAAGGGTCAACCTTCAAAATGATACTGATCTCGTGAAAATCCGTCGCCTCTGTCGAAAGTTTTAGGCATGCATATATACATACATACAAACAGACAGGTGAGATTTATATTATAGATATCTGCCTGAATTCAACCAGCACCTGACGTCATCGCCAGAATATACCGAGTGCTGTTAAAAGTGCTTGGAAACCCATTGAAATTATTTTGTTTTTTAATAGCATTTTCAAGTTAAATTCATTTTTTACGATATTTTTGTTTATTAAATTGTTAGGTGAAAGTACAGAATAGTTATAAAATACCCTCACCTCCTCATGTTAAAAATGGTTTTCTAAATAATAACATTATTTCAACGTTGTGACATAGATGCACAAACACTCGCCATTGTTGGGCTAGCCATATCAAACATTTACAAGAAATCTGGTTCGTTAATATGCAACAGTAACAACATTCGGTTCACATGATACACCAGCGCCTTAAATTGTTAGTACGGGTCTTAGTATTTCCTCCACAACATGTTAACAAACAAGGGGCTGTGCTGCCACACGTTCAGTTCGACAATCTTAAAAAATATAAAACATGAACGTAGCATTTTTTTTCCACTCTTACCTACATGAACGTCCAGCAAAACATACACACACGCTGCTCACTAAACACATATACATAAGTGCATTCACTGGCAAAACACGTACACACATATACATGTACATGCTATATGGCTATATCATTTACACACATGTAATACACACGAACCTATCAGAATTGTGACCTTTGTACTCAATTTCTCCTTATAAACTTCTTTCACCTAGAATGTTCTTGAACTCTCAGCCATTGCTTTTATCTTTATCTTTTATTCCTTTAAAAAGTTAATTAATTTTGTATGGATAGATTTTGACATTTTTGTTGCTTTTCCTTCTGCTTCTTAATATTTTCATAATTTAATTGCCAGCATGAATCTTAGCATTTTCCTCCAAGATGCAACATCTTAACAAACTAGGGTTCACACGACTACATATTGAGTTCCAAAATCTTAAAAAATATAAAACCTGAATGCAGCATTTTTTCCCATCATTACTTTACCTATTTTTCTTCAATAGCAGCATATGCGATAGGTCCTTAAAAGTTTGAAATGAGGCAATGTATTACATACATGCACTTTTATATGCCCCCGTGAAGCGCACACACGCACACACACACACACACACACACACACACACACACACACACACACACACACACATATACACAAGTTCATACATACACCCTTTCACTGGAAAAACAGGCATGCTAATACACACACACACACACACGTGCACGAGCAATGCACCACAGCCAACAAAGAAAGGTCGTTTCAAGAATAGTTTAGACCAGGGTTTTCCAACCTTTGTTACCTGAGATAGAGTCTGATAAGAACTTAGGTTGGTATGCATCATGCCTAGGCAGGAAATATGTATTCAAACTTGGTTTATCCAAACACACATAAGCTAGCGGTGTGTGTCCACCTTCTTTTGAACTGAGCAGAATGCAGCCTCCCTCATCACATCTGATTTTAACTTTAAGCTGATGTTTAAAGTGCAAAATCAGATTCTAATCAAAAGACGGTTTTCCTCCACTCTTTATATCTAAGTGTCAAGTTCACACTACCAGCTAGGATTGTGAGGAACACAATTCGTTCCTCCTTGAGCCATGAAGGTATCACATTGTATACTACAGATGCTGTATTTAGGCGTATCGACTGCTTGGAGATGACATGAGCTGTCACCTCGTTGATATATTTCAAAAACTTTTGTAGCACGTTACACTCAAAGAATGTGTGAGTATTTCATAAACTCTGTTGGTAATTATTTCTCTCCCATTGTGAGCAATGTGACTCTAAGGTCTGAAAGAGGGATTGAAAAGAGTGCTTTCAAGGAGGAGCACTCTGACCCTGCAAAAGATGTCTGTGCAGCCATGTCGGCATTCCTCGGCAGAGATGCTGGAAGAGTCTTGTTGTTGTTGTCTTTGACTGACTCAGTCCATCAATGCAGGCGGAAGGACGCTGGTGTTGTCCATTCAACAACAGTGGCAAAGCTCTTGCGGTATGGTAGTCACTGAAGCACCTCTTGATGTCCATGGTGATGGCGATTGTCATTGCTCTGCTTCTCACACTCTGCCTTCACTATAGCCTCTGAACAAATCTTTTTTTTTTTTATTTTTACACAGTGATCACCACTTATGAAGGCCCGGAAGCCACTCAGGGATAAGGGTTATTGCAAGTACATTACGTTAGTGTGGAGATTTGATGAAGTGTTTACTTAAGGGGGCGGTTCATTAGGAATTTGTTAATGTTGAACTTGAACACATCCAAGTTGTAGTCCGGTGGGAAGCAGGCAGACGGAACAGAGTTCCACAGGCGTGCAGTTCTAAGAAAGAAGCTTTGTTCATGGAATTTGCATTTTGATTTAGGCACAGATATAGAATGGGGGAAATTTTTCACAGTGGATTCAACTAGACGGGTGCAGCAAACTCCAAACATCATATAGACAGATGGCAGTTTGGTTGACTTCAGATTGCTGGTAATTGTCCTGCATGTCTTGTTGAGCTTTATGTTGACCTTTGCAGCATAAGCAGAACGAGACCATGTTGCTGTGTGGTATTCTGCAGTGAACTAGCACAGTGCTAAAGCTGACAGGTATAGCATTTGTGCCTTGGTTCCCCAAGAGCTGCTAACCAGTAAAAAATAAAATGAAATAAAAATAAATAAATAAATTAATTAATTAAAAAAAGCAAAAAAAAAAAGGCAGAAGTTGGTAATTTTCCATGACACTGCTTTTGGGTTTTAGGGGCGTGGCTTAATGCCAATGCTTTTGTAAAAGGCGTGTTTCAATTCTGCAACGTTTATACATAAATAAATGAAAAGGTGTAACGCACGTATGACAAAACTGACTTCTGTAGCTGAACGTCAACTATATTTCTTCTTGTTCTTCAAAGGTCACAAAAATGCCGACCCTCTACGTCTTCACTAACCTATCCAAGGATAAAATCCCTACAGATTTTCTTGCTAAGGCAACCGATCTTCTGTCGAAACAATTGGGAAAACCTGCAAAAGTAAGTATTAAAGAAAAAGCACATGTTTAATTGTTAAGGACCGGGTACTTTTAGGGTGCCTGTTAAGATAGTTGAAAATAGTAATATATCCTAAAATTACGAAAATTCATTGAGTCGAACGTTATTTATAGGCAAAAAGTAATTTTTATGGAAAAATTAGGTAAAATTGCATTTTTCTTAGATGTAGTAGACATTAAACAGTTCACACAAAGGAGACATAACTCGAAACATAAAATTTAGATTACACCGACATTTGTAGCCTATTGCGGTAGACTTTTTTTTTTACTAGAAATATATTAGCAGTTGTTCAACTCAATGAATTTTCGTCATTTTTGGATATATTACTATTTTCGACATATCAATTAAGTACGTAATATTGTTTTTCCTAAAAATGACATATTAGAAAAAAATCGATCTGTCGACTCGATCTTAACAAGCACCATTTTTAGTCATCGTCCAATCCTGACGATGACTAATAAATCATAAATATCTTTTCAACACGCGAGTGTAAACATGTTTTTGACATGTGAGCGCATCAACAATATGCGCACGCTGGCACATACTAAATGGCCACCAGTGATAACATAAGGAATCATATTGCTTAATATCCGGAAAACTATTTGTCTGCGCCAAATTTAAATGCGATATTCGTTTTCAGCATACTCGAAAACCTACTTAAAAATCGTCATTTTAAAGGTGATTGTTAAGGTGGAAAGAAAGTAAAAATTTACAAAAAAAAAAAAAAAATCTTAAATTTTTTTTCTACCATTAAAATTTTGGCCGTTTTTGTTTCAGGTACATAAAAGCAAGTATGGCAGCATGCCTGTATTTGCAAAATGTTATTCAACATAAAATAATTCAATTTAAAAATATGAAAATAAACTGTATACCACGTAAAATGTAAAAACAATAAAAAGCCAAGAAGACAAACAAGCGAAATATTCAGGCCATTCTATGTGGGAAGTTGTGCAGCAAGATGTTTATTCACGGTACATTTAAATTTCTACATGTTGAAACACTTGGAGGGAAACAGGGAAGAGAAAAGAAATTACAAAGGCAAGCAGCTCGGGTGAAATGAAGAAATTAGATTACTTAGTTTTCTGACATTTGGAGACTTCTACAGAGAAGGGGTGGGATTTTGCTGATTGTAGGGTTTGAGGGATGGGGGACAAGTGGAGTAAATTCGTCGGAGCACATTCCATGGAAGTGCTTCTGAAACAAGCACAAGGATGGAACATTGCGGTGATGGGGCTGGAGCTTGGTAGACAGTGTAAGAACCTATTAAGTTAATAACTTAAAGTTATAGACTTGTAGTAGTCACCATAACATACTATTTTACCTTTATTATAATTACCCCTTGCTGACCGATCGAGTCAGGCACTGACCAGTCAGCTACTAAGGCACATTGATCCTATATGTCTCTTAAGGAACTAATTACCTATTTGTCAGGAACTAGCCACCAGTCAACAGAGGAGCTCAGACCACCAAAGAAGACAGACCTCTCTCCTCTCACTTTCTGTCCACTGAATCCCCCAGGCTGCGACTACTTCACTGGAGGCCTCCGCTGGACAAACTGGGGACACTTGAAGTTTCTGCTTCCTGACACGAGAACATCCTAGAACTTTCTGTTCCTTTTTTTTCTTCCACCTCGGACACAATCCTTCTTCTTTCGAAATAAATCTTTTCGTTGTTTTGTTTTAAAAAAGAGGTGTTGGGTAACCATTCTGTGCTTCGGTGTTGCAAATTAATCCTTTATTAGGGGGTTTGTGCACTTATGCATAAAATCTTCCTAAGGACTCTTTTTTTGGATCCTGTTTAAGAGTGAGAGCCTAGTGATTGGTGCACCATTTCGCATGTGGCCAAAAATACTCTTTCAAGCATGGGCGAATTTGTTGCTTCGTTTTGATTTTATGATTAAAAGAAAAATTCTAATGCTGATGACTGCATTTTCATAGGTAAAAGTTACTATTATAAAATTGTGTTGTTAAACTACAAAACAAGCAAAAATATATATAAAAATTGCACATTTATTATTTTATTTTCTTGTTAAAATGTTAAATAATGATTTATTATATAACATCATTAACCTGATAAATTATTTTTTCTTGCAATATTTTTATATTGGGTGTACATAAAGAATCTTGCCCCCCCCCGTCTTTTTTTCATTTTTTTTTTCAGCGGATTATTATCGAATGGACACTAGTTTACTAGATTATCAAAAAAAAAAAAAAAAAAAAAAAGAAAAGGAAAAAGTCAATACTTAAATATTTGTATGTGTGCTCAGTTTCTAATGCAACGTTCTAATAAACAACTAGTTGAACAATTCAACATTTTTACACAAAATTTCGCGAATTTAGCCTTTTTGGAGATTATTTTATTTTTAAAAGCGAAATTCAAAAAAGAATGAACTACTTAAAAACACTAACTTCTCAAAATTTGGCCCAAAATACATCGAGTGGTTCTCTAAATGGATCATCGATTTACTAAAACATTGCCTTAAAAAACTAAAAACACCCTACAAATATTTAACTATTAACTTTTTTTTCCATTTTTTAATAATCTGGTAAATTAGCGTCCATTCAATGATAATTCGCTGAAAAAATTAAAAAATTAAGGATAAAAATAAAAAAAATAGAAAGGTGGGGTGCAAGATTCTTCAGGTCCGCCTTATATTGATTTTATTGATATGGAATCTAGTTTTTTTTTTTGTAATATACGATTGTAATAATGTTTTATCGATGCGTGGTAAATTGTAAAAAAGACATCAATATGTGATTAAATGTTTTATTTAACACACACATATATATATATATACGTACATATATATATATGTATGTATATATATATATACACACATATATATGCATAACGACTTCATTTAATCACATAAATTAATATACGAAGATATAATTTTATGCGCAAATTTTCAGTATTTACTTCAAAAATGCTCAATGCATAGGCAGAGCTAGATAGTAAGTTATGAAAATATATATAGCAATTAAGCTACACAGAATATTCCACGTTTCATTCTCGTGAATGAAACTATATATATATATATATATATATATATATATATATATATATATATATATATATGCCAAATAGAAGCACCCCAGAAAACATTCTCCAGCAAAATATGTGAAGTAGACCAAATTAATTACTGGGAGAGGTAGAAGGAGCCGCTGTTATATTCACTACAACATCGAAGAGAACTATATACTATTATCTATACATGGAAAATCTTGGAAGGAAGGGTCCCAAACACAACAATAGTAGAAATAACCCACAAGCCGTGAGGAAGGTTGTGCTATATAAAAACGACACGTAGGAATACACGTAGGATCAAGTCCCTCATCCACCAGAGCTTCATCTACAGTGGCACAAGAACATTCAACTCAATAAGAAATATAAAAAGAGTGTTGCCGACACTTTCAAGAAACATCTGGACATCTGTCTGGAAAAGATATCTGACCAGTCACCAACACCAGGCTACCTTAATCCCAACCTCAATTGTCTAGTGGACTGGACCTCTGTATGAAGTGGGCAGCCTGTCAATAACCGATGGAATAACATAAACAACAAACAGCATATACATCAGAAAAGATGGGTGTGTTGTTTAAAGCCATGCCTCAAAATGTATAAGCCGATTCATGTCATACCTACACCAAGTGGTTAAATTTATTATGGGTAAGAAAATAATTTTTATGATATTTAGAAAGCCATTCTTAACACAGGGGAAAAGAGGATGTTTTGTAAGTATCCTGTATTTTCACCTAACAATTGAATAAACAAAAAAAAAAACCCGTAAAAATTGAATTTAACTTGAAAATCTTATCTAAAAAAATAGCAGGGTCCATGTTCTGCATAAGTACCCAAATGACTATTAATCTAAAGAAGACTGCAGTAATGTACCAGCCTGCTCCTGGAAAAGGGTATGTTGAGCCTCAGATCTCAATTCGTGGAACCAACCTAAAAGTCGTGGACAAGTTCACTTACTTGGGCAGTATTCTGTCAAGGGCAGTACACATGGACGATGATGTTGATTGCAGGATAGCCAAGGCTAGTGCTGCCTTTGGACATCCAAGAACTACTGTGTGGAAGCATAGAGGAATTCGGCTGCAGACCAAACTCCCAAGAATACCGAGCTGGGATTCTTACCATCATCATGTATGCTTGTTAAACTTGGACTGTATATGCCAGACATTCCAAGAAACTAAACCATTTCCATATGATCTGCCTCCATAGATTGTTAAAAATCAAGTGACAAAATACCAGACAATAAGGTTCTAGCCTGGTCAAAGCTTCCATCAATACGCACTATGTTACAGCAGTGCCAGATGCCGCATGCCTGATTCAAGGCTCCCAAAATAGCTCCTTTATAGTGAACTGTTCAAAGGAAAAAGACCCACAGGAGGACAGTTGAAACGGTTCAAGGACAATCTGAAAGTTTGGTTTGTATTCTAACTCATGAGAAAAACTAACCCAAGACAAATGTTCCTGGCGTGTCATAACTCACAAAGAGGCTACGATTGATGAAAAATGTGACGTTAGAAAAGACAGAGCAATTAACATCTCTGATACAGAATTATCCCACTGGTGTCCAACATGCAGGAAATACTTTAGAACTCGAATCGGTCTAACAAGCCATCTTCGAACCCACAGAACAATTGCATGATCATGGTTATCTTCCCAAGCGATGGACAAACACCAAGAACCCAAAAGATTTTTATCAATAACATCTATGATGCTTTGTTTTCACAAAACGAAATAAAAATTAATTAAATGAATTATTAATACAAGTACTTTAATGGAATGTGCTCTAATGAACTCGTAGCACTTGTGCTCCCTCAACATACATTCTTCCGACTAATTGGGAAAAAATTTTATAGTTAAATATTTAAAGATTTATAAAGAATCGGAATAGGTAATTGTATTGGAATCAAGAATTTAGTACAGAATCAGTAATTGTATCAGAATCGGGAAAATATTGGAATCGTCCCATCACTAATATATATATATATATATATATATATATATATATATATATATATATATATATACATACATATATATATATATATATATATATATATATGTATATATATATATATATGATGAGAAATATGGAAATAGTATTTCGATAAAATAGAGAAATAAAAAGTAACAAACCGTATTATGTGTTCATCAACGTTTCATCTTTATTTCATCCACAGGAAGTCTCGAAATAAAGACGAAACGTTGATGAACACATAATACGGTTTGTTCCTTTTTATTTCTCTCTCTATATATATATGCAGTATTATTTATTGCCTTACAAAATCAACTTATCGTCCTTGCTTTGTTTTTATACAAAATAATTTTAAAAAAAAGAAGAAATTCTTTTTTCAGTCACAAAATTATTAATAGTAAAATGGGTTTCAAAGAGAGTTTAGTTAGTGATTTGTATATTCTTAAGAGCCTTTCGAGCTCCAAAGAAGTGCCAGCTCGATTGTAATGCAAGCAAGTATGTCATCTCCAGGGGGAGAATAGAAAAGATGGAGTAAAACTGTGTTTAGATTTTCATACAACACACTGGCTTTCTCTGATTTAGCTGAAAGAAACTGCTAAATATAGATTTTGTCCAATGAAAAGTTGTTATGCAAATATCACATTTACTGTGCTGTTACTCCCAACAGCTTAAAAATACTTAATTATGACGTATTTTTTTAATATTTACTACCAAATATAATTTTATGTGCAATCTTTGAAAAAAAAAACGCTAAAATAAAATTTTCAATACACAAACTGCTCCAAGAATACTTATTTGCAACATTTTCACTGATAATTGCTTTCAAATAGATACATTTGTAAAATAGTAAAGAAAAGGCCCAAATTTAATTTAAAATAAAAGACTTACACAATATTTGAAGACCAAACTGCTTAAAATAGTAATTAAAGTATTTCATATACAGGGTGTCCCAAAAGAAGCTGATGGATTTTAAATTTGATTAACTTCCTCAATATTTAAGTTATGCTTACCAATTTTCATATGTGGGTAGATGAGCCTCTCCGCAATTTTTTGAGATATAGTAAGATATCATAGTCTACTTATTCTAATTTTATTTACACAACTTAATCTAGGGTATGTTTTTCACAAGGTCTAATTTTAGTTATGAAAAATGATGTTACTCAAATGTCCACCATTTTCATTTTCACACTCTTGTGCTCTCTGCATGGCATTGTCCAGCACATCACTTAATGTTTCAGGGTTTATGGCCCTAATTTCCTTCTCTATATTGTTTTTAAGGGCATTTATTGTGACTGGTTTGTTTGCATATATCTGCTCTTTGAGGTAACCCCAAAGGAAGAAATCTGCACATGTGAGATCTGGCGAGTGGAGTGGCCAATTTATCTCACAGCCATGAGAAATTATTCAGTTGCCGAATATGTCCTGGAGCAGATTTAATGTTTCTCGTGCTGTATGCGCCGTTGCACCATCCTGCTGGAACCACATTGATCGAGAGACCCAATTTGACTTGATCTCCTTACTGATGTGGATGGATCCTCGGCCACACTCTCTGCTAATCTCTGACGATTCTCATCACTTATTGCCGTGCGGGGTCTACCAGATTTAAGGAGGTCGCATACAGACCCTTGCTCATGAAATCGAGCCACCATAGCTTTTATTGCATTGGGAGTAAGGGAATTTTTGTGTTGAGGTTTTGTTCAAATTCTCTTTGAGTTTCTGATATTGAATCATTCAACCGAAAATATGACTCTATAATAAATATCCGCTCCTCGATAGCGTAACGACTCATGATGAGCTTGGAAGGGTTACTCTAGCTGATCTGAAAAAAACAAAAGAAAAATATAAAAAAATAAGAAAGTTATGAATTTTTTTTTTTAACCATCAGCTTCTTTTGGGACACCCTGTATAAATAAACCAGTAGGTGTATGCATGTGTATGTAAATATTTAACATATACACTTTTAAACTATTGGTCACATAACATTGGAATTAACAGGAAATAGTAATCATAAACCAAGGATGGTTTATAATGAATAAAATCTTTGTTTGGATGGATGCATAACACATACAGAAATAGGTCAGCAAGTTAAAATGCAAAATGTTCATTTCAACTTGTTGGCATATTTCTATTACTTTTGCACATGTGCAAATTCATTCATAGCTTTAAATTGTTTAATTTTAAATGTTTCTTATCTATCTGTCGATAGCTCAAATGGTATGTAGCATGGCTGGAGCTGTAAATGTTTTGGTTTCCATTCTAGCTGATGGTACCCAAATCATTTCTTTAATATTTTGAAATCAGTACTATATATTAGGTACAATATAATATTCAATAGAGAATTGGCTCTGTAATACTAAATACAAAATCTGCATGAATTAAAAGATATCTAAGCGTATTTTATGACCAAGCAAGGCTGGGTGCTCCCACTAGTCTTTATTAATTTATTATCAAATAAATATTTTTGTAAAATTTAAACCAAAGTTTTAAATGACCAAACACAATTTTTGAAAGACAAACTACGTCAAAATAAGCCAATCGGACACCCACATACACAAAATCAATGAATACACACGAGAGAGAGAGAGAGAGAGAGAGAGAGAGAGAGAGAGAGAGAGAGAGAGAGAGAGAGAGAGACACACACACACACACACATTGAAAACACACACACACACACAAACATTGAAAAAATACGCACTCACACACACTTACACACATAAACATTGAAAAGACACAAACATTGAAAAAACACACACACGCATAAACATTGAAAAAACACACCCACACACAAACATTGAAAAAAAAAACACACACACATTCACACGCAATAAATATGACACACAGGCAAGGTTTAATAGATGCAACTGCACACGTATCACTGGTAGCAAAAATTAATGTCAGTCCAGAGAAGTCATAAACGCTTTGACCCCCACATATGGAAGGCAATAAATACAAGTACACAAGAAAAATATACATACAGCTCACACAGAGAAAGTTTTCTACAATAAAAAGAATGAACACTATTTTTCACAGCAGAAAACATGATCAATGTGAAAAACACTTGCATTTAAGCATCAAATACAAAAGTTATTAAAAGAAAATCCATGGCAAGAAAGAAGAAGAAAAAGAAAAAAAGAAAGTATACAAAATTATGAAGATAAAGTCTGACTTTGAAATATATTAATTTTAAACAATAAATATTGTTTATCCTTCGTTGTGATTTGCTTTCGAACGTATATAATACATACGTATTCATTTTAAACTTTAATCAACGCTTCTATCACGGAAATTACAATCTTAACTGAATCTTGCGTAGCCAGCACTCTCTGTCATTTCAAAACAAACACTGCTGAGAATAAGATGCAGATTTTTTTTTTTTTAATAACTGACTTTCGTATTCAACTCAAAACCATGGCAAAAAAGAAGAAGTAGAAAAGAAGAAAATACACAAAATTATGAAGATGAAGTCTGACTTTGAAATATATTAATTTTAAACAATAAATATAGTTTATCCTTTATCTCTGCGTTGTGAATGGCTTTTAAACATATATAATACATACGTATTCATTTAAAACTTTAATCAATGCTTCTATCACGGAACTTCCAACCTTAATTGAAGATTATATATTTTTTTCTCTGGTTGCACATCAACAGTCTGGAAATGCCTGGCAAATAAAATTCGATTTTAGAGAACGGATTCAATTGACAGTTCTTCTTCAATTGTTCTTTTTGATTATTCGTGCAGAGAAGGACATATCTGTAGAGGGAAGATGGATTAACCAGTCTCTGAAGTCATGATGAAGTCGAGAGCTTGGGTTCAAACACCTTCCTCTAGTAAACAAAAATAAATAAATAAAATAAAAATCAAAAAAATATGTCATCAAATAGGGACGACTCTGGAACAAATTTTTTTTTTTAAGAAAAGAAGAAAGACTAGAAAATTATTCCTTATAAAAAAGATAGTCTAAGATTGTTTTCTTCTTTCTATTTCTATAAAATATAAACTTCAAATTAATTCTTTCTTATATAACTTTAGGATTTGCTGATGAATCGGCTCAAGAAGATTCACTCAGGTTTCTACATTGTTGACATGTTGTCTCTTGGCTTACCAGATGCAAACTGTCTGAAAACTCTGTTTCAAACTGGAATCAGTTAATGAAAACTCTCAAAATCCATGCTAGTTGAACTAATCTCTACATACAGCGTAGAGCTGCGATATATAACATTTGAGCCCAGAGAAAGATATAACCAACATGCATGTGATATTTATCAAATGACTGTGTGCAGCACAAAAGAATCGACGGGCACCAGACGGAGTAAACGCTGACAACTGATCAGTATAGGCTTTTCTCAGTCAAATAGCATTTGGTTTGAATCAGGATAATTTCTGGATTTTTAAAAAAAAATTATTTCAGCATGGTTTATGGTGTAAATTTAACTATCCTTTAATAACACATTCTTCCAACGAGCAAATTGTGTACTAAGAAGTATAAAAATGGAAACAGTAAAAAATAGAAAATAAACCTACTATGAATATGTTTGGAGAAAAATGGTTTCATAATTAAATACTCTGGTAACATTACATGTGTTGATGCACTGGTTCTTATTAGATCACCAAAGTTAAGCAATGTTGAGCCTGGTTAGTACCAGATGGGTGACCATTTGGGAATATCAAGTGCTGTATGTAGAAGGACATTGGCACCTCTTTGCAAGAACTGCAAAAACTTAATGTCATCATCTCCCCTAACCAGAATATACATGTGAGTGGGGACTACTTGTGGATTTGATATTTCCTTGACACTTCCTCCTTCGGAGGAAGTCAGTTTAACCACCTAAGGTGCATGCTGTTAATATCACATAAAGTCAGTTACTTTGTTATTTTGTACATTTCAGTATATTACAATTCTCGTCCACCCTGATACTCTGATGAGTCATGCGGGTAGTACGGACCCCTGCGCTTCCCTGCTATTGAGCTCCATTGGTAAACTTGGCCCAGATGTAAATAAAGATCATTCTTCGGTCATTGGAAATTTCATCTGTAAAACCTTTGGTATTGCTAAAGATCGGTAAGTTTCTATTTTTCTTAATTAATTTTAAAAAAATCTAATTCTCTGAGAAAAATCTATTAACTGTCATATAATTTTTCACACACACAAAAAAAAAATCTTGCTTCATGACATTTTTTCTGTGACATCAATTTCCTGTGACTTCTAGTATGTGACGTTACTTTCTTAACCACATTAGCCCAATTTCTTTTGGAAATTTCATATTCACTAATATAATTTCTAAAGGAAATTTGCTTTTCTATGCTACCAAACCATTTTTGGTGCTTGTTGAGAAACAGAGAGAGAGAGACAGAGGGAGGGAGAGAGAGAGAGAGAGAGAGAGAGAGAGAGAGAGAGAGAGAGAGGGAGATGCGACAGATCGATTTTTTTTCAATATGTCATTTTAAGCAAACACAATATTACATACTTAATTGTTATGTCAGGAATAATAATATATCCAAAAATTACGAAAATTTATCGAGTAGAACTACTGCTATTATCTTTTTAGTAAAAAAAGGTTTATTGCTATAGGCTACAGGTTGGCGCCATTACAATATAATGTAAAATATTTGTTCTGAGTTATGTCCCCTGTCCATGAAATCCTCACCGTCTACTCTCAAACATCTCTGGAAAATACAATTTTTCCCAATTTTCCGAAAAAAAAAACCTACTTTTAACTATAAATAACTTTCTCCTATGAATTTTCATAATTTTTGGATATGACAATTAAGTAATATCATTTTTCGACATGGCAATTAAGTAATATCGTTTTTGCTTAAAATGGTATTTTTAACAAATCGAGCTGTCACCTCTCTCTCAACAAGCACCTATTTTTTTTTAGTTTAGAGTAAGTTGGAGTTATCTCTACCTTTTGTTATTTTGATGAACAAGGCGGTGCAAGCCCTGCCCCCATGAAAAGACAAAAAATACCAAAATAAAGGAAAATAATCCTAACCCTAATCCTAACACTAACCCATGACAGAAAGAAGATATTGTACACCAAAAGTCATATAAACTGATTAAGTAGTTTTATTTTAAAAAGAAAATCAAATTGTATAACAATGCCATTTTGCAGGACAAGGGAGATAATTCCAAATAATTGAAATTTTTGTGAGATTTTAGAAAGTCATTCTTAACACATGAATGGGGACATTGGAAACATTGAAATTCACTTAAAAATGATTTTATTCATAAAACTAAAATTTACATGATTTTAGTGTATGATATTTTCTTTCTGCCACGGCTATGAAGATCATTCAAATTTTTCTTTAGTTTTCTTTTTTGGGGGATGGGGGAGAGGAGTATGTACTTGCACCGAAAAATCAGTCATGTCGGTTTAGTGTATAATGATAGATTTATTCCATATCCGCTGTGATTGGTAAAATATTTTTGTCTTCAAGAAAATAACTGAAATCATAATCTTAATACAAAATAAATTGTTTTCAAGAAAAGACCAACATTTATAACAAATCCATATTTTAAACCTATAAAAAAATCTCAACTTTAAAACTCAACACTCTGCTGACAAAACTTGCTAACTCTAACATCCAAATTCAAAATCAACCCAGTTTCTGAAAAATTAGGCGTTTTATTTCAAACTGGAAGCATTTCATTTGCATATTACGTGACAATATTGCAAGCATATAAAGAGAAAAGGCACCCATTTTTTCTGTCTTTTTTCTTCATTCTTTTTGACTGCACAGGACTCTACAGACCGCACACAAACAGGTTTGTACCAATTGTTAAGGCATTTAATTACAAAAAAGTAACTTAACTTGTCTTTGGTAACATGTAAGCAAATCCATATTTTAAACCTATAAACTAAGAAATTACCATGAATATTTATTTTTTAGCAATTTATTAATACTACCAGGGCTACCTAGACTTGCCTAGGGCAAAAACATAACAGTTTTCTATTAAAACTTCTATTTCCCTACATTTCTATATCTTTCTCTCCCACTTCCTCGTTTATCCACTTTCTCCCCAATCATCTCTTTCTCCTCAACCCAGCCCACTACTCTCTAGTTGTACACACACAGAGACAACTCTGCTTTTAGATTTTTTTTCCAAATTAATACATAATAATACTGAAAAGCCCAACTCTCCTGATGAAACAACATATAAATGCACAAATGTCCTTTATATAATCGACAGCAGTAAACCTTTTATTTCTGTACTAAATCTGCAAGTATTTAAATGTTTATTGCTACAAAATAATCATGGCAACATTTTTTATTAGCGCAAGTGATGGAAAGTGTCCAAAAGGAAATACGTTTTTGTGCTTTAAACACTTATTCAGAATCAAATTGTTTAATCATTGTTTTATTTCAAAGTTTTTTTTTATTATTTCTTTAACAGGTTTTATATTACATTTGAAAATGTTGTCCCCACTGATGTCGGCTATAATGGAAGCACTTTTTAAGAAGAGAGGCAAATTTACTTTTGATAACTAACCTTCATCCTACGATGAGAAAAAAAATGATGTTCAAATTCCTGTCTTTGTAATAAAGTAAATAAAATTAATTCCAAAATGTTTTTTTAATCTTATTTTTTACTAGCCTGGGTGCCCGACGTTTAAGAAGAGAGAGAAATTTACTTTTGATAACTAAGCTTCATCCTACGATCAGGAAAAAAAAAATGATGTTGAAATGAAATGATGTTCCATTTCAGATCAGGAGTAAAGGTCAAACCCAGAAGCTTGTCAAAACACGGGGCCTCACCCAGACGAGAGCCATCCATCACAATTGATGCCAGCTGGGGATCAGAGCGTTGATGATGTAAGGATAGGAGTTTGGTTTTAGATGCATTAAAGGTAACTAGCCACATCTTCCCCCACTGAACCACGCGCTCGAGATCAGAGGAGAGAGAATCCGAGAGAACTTCGTCATTTACAGCCTTTGATGTGTTGCCGTAGATGGTCGTGTCATCAGCATAGATGTCAATGAATGATTTAAGTATGTGTTTAGGGAGGTCATTGATGTAGATCAGGAAGAGAGTTGGGCCCAGGATTGACCCCTGAGGGACTCCAGCATTTATATTGCAGGCCTCCAATTTTTGTCCATCTACCACTACTCTTATGAGCCTATCGGAGAGAAATGATTTAATGATTGAGAAAACATTTCCAGTTATACCGTAGCTGGAAATCTTGTGAAGTAGGCCCTTATGCCATACTTTGTCAAAGGCCTTTGATATGTCAAGAGCAATTGCCCTAGAAAGGAAGCCTTTGTCAAGAGATTCACTAATCCTGTGGGATATAACCGTCAGCACATCTGCGGTAGATCTTGCAGAGCGGAAACCATATTGTGTGTCACTAAGAAGGTTATTCCTGCTGAGGTGGTTGACTATTTCTCTATTTAATATTGATTCCAGTAACTTACTCATAACACAGAGAAGACTTATTGGTCTGTATTGAGAGGGAGATGACCTGAATTCTTAAATACAGGGCAAACTGATGAGGTCTTCCAGGGGGTCGGAAAGCACTTCTCCTTAAGGCAGCGCTTAAATAGTTTTGTAAGTATGGGAGCAAGTTCTGGTTGAAGCTTTTTTAACACTATAATTGGGATGCCATCAGGGCCAGTTGCTTTACTGGAATCTAGGTTTTTTATTAGCTTGGCGACCTCATGCACGGATATTTGTATGTTACCTAGCTTGTTCTGTGTTATAGGAGGAAATATGGGGAGTTGATGACCTTCGTCGCATAGGGTAGAATTAGCTGCAAAGTTCTTTGCAAATAGTTTGGCCTTGTCTGACGCTGACTAGATAACCTCTGGTCCATTGATAATGGTTGGGATAGAACGCACACTTCTGTTCAGGATCCTATTTGTTATTTGCCAAAACTGGTGGGAACCAAGCCACTGATCAGCTACCTTGGATTTAACAGACTGGGCATATAGCTCTCTTGCATTTTTTATTACTCTTTTACAGTGATTGCTGGCAGTCCTGAAAGCAGCTTTAGTCTCAGTGCATCTATTACGTTGGTAGTTATGGAAAAAGTGATTTCTGTGCGCGATAGCAGCAGCACATTCTGGGGAGAACCATGGCTGGCTGTTAGGTTTTTGTTGGAATTTTTTAGATGGTATGAATTGGTCTATGCCTACAATTAACCATTCGGTCAGATCTGATACTATAGAGGACACTTCCTTTTTAAACATGGAGTGCAGAGGTAAATCAGATATGAATGTACGGAAGCTATCCCAGTCAGCCATCAACACGTGCATCAAGGCTGTTGCCAAGGTCGCAGGAAAGATGGTGGGATCCTTCTACCGCTCCAGAAGATATCTCACTACTGATGCAATTCTCTATCTATATAAAAGCCAAGTACGGCCAAGGATGGAATACTGTTGCCATATCTGGGCAGGAGCTGCTAAAAACAGCCTATCATGCCTTGACAGAGTACAAAATAGACTTCGTGGCTTAGTGGGGGATGCCCTTTTCTCTACCCTGCAACCCCTCTCCCACAGAAGAGACGTTGCGAGCCTATCCTTGTTTTATCGTTATTTTCATGGCAGGTGCTCGTCTGAACTCCAATCCCTTGTCCCCCCTCGCCATATTTTCACGAAAAGCACCCGTCTAGCTGAATCCACTGTGAAAATTTCCCCCACTCTATATCTGTGCCTAAATCAAAACGCGGATTTCATGAGCAAAGCTTCTTTCTTAGAACTGCACGCCTGTGGAACTCTGTTCCGTCTGCCTGCTTCCCTCCGGACTACAACTTGGATGTCTTCAAGTCTAATGTTAACAAATTCCTAATGAACCGCCCCCCTAATTAAACACTTCATAAAATCTCTTCACTAACGTGATGTACTTGCAATAACCCTTATCCCTGAGTGGCTTCCGGGCCTTGATAAGTGGTGATCACTGTGTAAAAAAAAAAAAAAAAAAAAAATACCTTTCCTTAATTGTAACAATTGCTTGAATGTTACCAAAGACAAGTTAAGTTACTCTTTTGTTTTGATACCTCATTGTAATACATCTACCTATGCCAGTAGCTTCTTTCCAAGAACTACAGGTTTATGGAACTCTCTTCCTGCTGACTGTTTTCCTTTTACTTTAAACTAGGTCTTTTCTAGACTAAAGTCAATAGGAATCACCTGTCTTTGCAACAATCATCTTTTGTTCTTGTTAGCTCTTTACATCAAGTGACTTAACCCCTTGTCGATAGCGATTTCCATAAAAAAAGGGATCTTTTTTATTGATGTTTCCGGCACTAGTCAATATCATCTACATAACAAACACAAACAGTAGTAGAGAGATAACACATCCCATCATAATATTCAACTTTTGCCAGTTAGTTAAATATTTATTATTAAAACATCTCAAAAATATACTTTTAAAATATGCTATATTACTTGCTTTGATTAGACTATTGTTCTCATCTTGAGTGTCGTTTGTGCAACGTTTCAGTCAGATAAGCCTTCGACCATCCCCAGGCATGTTGGCTGTTGTTTTGAAAAAAACAAAAAACAAAAAAGAGAAAAGTTACTGACTCCATTGATATTTTCGAGCTAGTCTCTATTTTATGATTATAGTTTGGGATTTGTGAAAAAAATTGGTTGACAAAGGGGAGGCAACTCTAATAAAGATCGACATCGGATTATCTCCCTTCCATTGCCGAAAAGTTGCACAATGTTTTTTTTTTTTTTTTTTTTTCTACAATTAGAGATTCCCAAATGCTACTAAAATGCTTAGTCTGCTTAATAATTTTTCTTTTTTTAGCTTATGTGCTGCCTCGTTGAGTTGCCTAACAATCCATCTGAAACGTTGCACAAATAACACTCAAGATGAGAACAATATTCCAGTCATGTAAAAAAAAAATCAGAACTTTAAAATATGCTAATATTAGATTTCTAATGTCTTCAGAAATTCAAAAGAATTCTATTGCTTTCACTACTAGTTGATGTCTTACTGAACTATATGCATTATCTAAGTCTAATTTATTATTTTGGGCCATTTTTATTCAGTATCAAAACATAGCATGTTTGATTCAACCAGGAAAGCCGTGAATTTCAGTTTTCTATATTGAGGTATTAAATATAGCCATTGTCTAGCAATGACACCAAAAAAATCTTACCTTCTACATTGAGTAAGGGAATTGGTTGAAATTGGTCCGAATTTTTTCCTTTTGGTGTGTGGATTCTATTTCCTAATCTATAATTCTCTGTCACAAATTTTAGTGCTTGTTAAGATATAGTCAAAAATCGATTTTTAAAATATATTGGGAACATGAGCTGGAACAGATACATTGAGAGCATTGCCAGAGCTGTTGTGAGGAAGGTGGTCTCTCTCTACCGTGCTAGAAAGCTACTTACGCTTGAAAGTATCCTGTACTTCTACAAGGCTACCATTCACCCATGTATGGAGTATTGTTGTCACATTTGGGCTGGTGCATCTGCTACTAGTCTCTTGCTCTTGGATAGAGTCTCAAAGAGAGTTGCCAACCTGATAGGTTCTGAACTCTCATCCAAGCTTCAACCTCTGTCTCATCGATGAAATGTTGCCTGTTCTACAAGTATTTTAATGGTAGATGCTCTGACGAACTACAAGCCCTTGTATTCCCTCCACGTAAATACCCTCCCCCGAAAACCCAACAATCAGCAAAATCCCACCCCTGCACAGTAGAGATCCCTAGATGTAAGAAAACCTTCTACTCTAATAGTTTCTTCCCCATAAGTGCTAGATTCTGAAACTCCCTTCTGGGTTCCTGTTTTCCCAACTGTATTGACATGCAGAAGTTCAAGTGTAATGTGAACAGAGATCTTGCTGCTCAACTCTTTGAGTGGTGTCCTTTTGTGTCTGGTCCAGATTTCTTGGAGCTGATGTCATGCTCTCTGGATAGTTGTTTCGATGGAGGGTTTCTCTTAAACTGTCTCTAGAAGTGTAAGCCATGTTTAGTTTCAGAACAGTTTCTGATGGTTCGTTGTTCTACACAAATCCTGGAGGTGACTGGTTCTCAGTAAACAGTTCTTGCGTTGGAATCCACAGAGCAAAAGATTCTTCCCGTGTTGACACAACGAAAACATATGCGAAGTTTCTACAGAAAGGTTTAATATTTATGGAGCAATTCTAGTTTCTCATTGGTTGCTAGCAGAACATGAATTAATTCGATTCGTCAGTTCCTAGCAGCATCGTTTATAAATAGAATCTCCCTACTGTGCAGGATCATACCCCATTAGAAGACAAAAATATTGCAACATCCCCCCCATTTTTTTTTATAATGGGGAAGTCCCTTTGGTTCATTCTGCTTTAAAATAAATATATATTTTTATATTCAAATATACATGATAAAATTAGAAATCATTTGGATCTTAAAATTTTAGCATCTAAAAAGACGCCATTTTAAATTTTGTTCAAATGTCAAACATAGAAATACAGGGTGACCCCAAAAAACAAAAGCTAAATGGAGGCCATCTAGAACATATGCTGTAGAATGGAGAAAAAAAGGCCAAAGACCCTAGTGTTTTGATGTGATGTTTTGAATATAATAAACTAGTTATGACCAAAGTTTCATTTTATTTGGACAAAACACTTAGAAACGGGGCCTAAGAGTTGGGGGGCCTAAGAGTTGGGGCCCGTTTTTTTTTTTTTTGGTCACCCTGTATATGTGTACAGAAAAGAAAAAGAAATGGGTTTTTATTTTTACCTAAAAAAGGATAGGCATGTGAAAAAGGAAGCCATCTCTTAAATTTGATTATGCAGCTTTGTTCAAAAACGCATACGCATATACATATAAATATACATATAAATAAATATACATGCAATATGTACCCATTTAAAAAGAGAGTTTTTTTTTAAATTAAAACAATGCAAAAAAATAGGACATTTTGATAAATAATGTGCATAAAAAATAAAAGTCAATTGTAATTTATGTGCACCTTAAAATAAGCATGCAAAAAATATTTGTCAAAAAGGAAATTTACAAAGAAAATGTTTAAAAAAAAATGACTTGTTTTTTTTAACGTTTTTTTAGTAAAAGTATTTGTTACGCATTAGTAGGTTAAAGTGTTAATACAAACAAAATGGATGCAGTTTAACGTCTTGCCCAGGACTTTGGTAGCAGAGCGTAGTTCTGATCTACGGACCTCTACCACCAAAGTCCTGGGCAAGACGTTAAACTGCATCCATTTTGTTTGTATTAACACTTTAACCTACTAATGCGTAACAAATACTAATCCACTTGATATGCCCTTGATATAGGCAACTGACGATTCCTTTCTTTACATTATATGGATGGTGGGAGTTGAAGTTTAGGTACTGTTCAGTAAAAGTTGGCTTTCGGTATATAGATGACATAAACCCCTGACCTTTGCGAGTTATCAGTACATCTAGTAATGGAAATTTATTATGTTCTTTTTCCACCGTGAACTGTATAGTTGGACAGATCGAGTTCACATGGTTTAGTAATGTTTGAACATCTTCCTGATGGGGCCGGAGTATGAATGTGTCATCTACATATCGCAGCCGTATTGTTGCCTTTAGTGGTGTTCATCCTAATGCCATTTCCTCAAAGTATTCCATGTATGCATTGGCTAGTACTGGGGACAATGGTGATACCATCGCCAGACCTACTTCCTGCCGATATATATCAGATCCCATCACAAAGTATGTAATTTCTATACAGTAGGTCAGCATCTCCATTATATTGCCATTTGGGACGCAAGTGCATTCTTTCAGTGAGGTATCCCATGTCAGCTTCTCCTGTATCACTGTCAGTCTCATCAGTGGGTACTTTCGTGAACAGACTCACTACATCTGGACTCATTATCTGGTTGGAATGAATGGGAGCATTGTCTATTATTTCCATGAATTGAGCTGAATTCTTGACGTATGATGGAGATTTGCCGATGATTGGAATGATTATATCTACCAAGAATCGGCTCAATGGATGGCATGCTGAACCTTGGGCACTGACAATGGGTCTTAATGGAATACTGTCCTTGTAAATCTTAGGGAGACTGTACAAAGTTGTTAGCTTGCTGTAATGCTGTATTAGCTGTCTGTATTTTGCAGGTGGTATAAGGTCCTTGCTCTTACTGAGGATTTGTGACAGCTTCCTTTCCGTTTTCAAGGTCGGATTCTTTTTCACTTTACAGTAGCCACAAGATTCTATTAAATTTTCCAATTTCTTGGAATATTCTGCTCTATCCATTGCCTTTGTTAGCTAGTAGTATTATTACTAAGTTGATCTAGTATAGAATTTAATATGATATAGGAACCATTAATTATAAACAATAGATAATATATACAAGCAATAAGTAAAAACATTAATATATATATATATATATATATATATATATATATATATATATATATATATATATATATATTTACACTGAAGTCACCACTTATCAAAGCCAAGAGGCCACTCGGGGATAAGGGTTATTGCGTGTACAGTAATCAATGGGACAATATCGTAGTAATCGTTAGTAATGGAGATCTGATAAAGTGTCTTACTTAAGGGGGCAGTTTATCAGGAACTTGTTTATGTTGGACTTGAAGACATCCAAGTTGTAGTCGGGTGGGAAACAGGCAAACAGAACAGAGTTCCACAGGTGTGAACTTCTAAGAAAGAAGCTTTGTTCATGGAATCTATGTTTTGATTTAGGTACGGATAAAGAGTGGGGAAAATTATTGACAGTGGTTTCAGCTAGTTGGGTGTTTTTCGTAAAAGATTGGCAAGGGGGGGCCAGAGATTGGAGCTCAGACGAGCACTTCCCATGGAAATAACGATAAAACAACGTCAGGCTCGTAATAGATAGATAGATAGATAGATAGATATAGGTTAATATATAGTAATAATTAGGTTTAAGGCTCCTAAAATCCGTACTAGAATTTGTCCGCAAGTTAGAGTACTAGTAAAAATCAAATATAAAAAAGTGATATTTTCCTGAAGGTTGAAGGTTCAATCCACAGTGTGGGTGACCGAAAAATACAATTATGAATTACTTAGGACCTCTATCAAGTCATGTTCTCTCTCTCTCTCTCTCTTTCTCTATCTCTCTCTCTCTCTATATATATATATAATTATTATATAAAAAAAAACTTTGTGTGTGTGTGTGAGAGTTCATTCGGCTGGACTGATTATTTAAAGATTTCACACAAAAATTTTGCAAATGTTGCACCCCCCTGCCTGTTTTACAAGTATTTTAATGGTGGATGCTTCAACGAACTACAAGTCCTTGTACCCCCTCGATGTAAATGACCCTGACAAATCCGACAAGCAGCAAAGTCCCACCCTTATATAATTCCCCCACTCTTTATCTGTGCCTAAACCTAAACATAGATTCCATGAACAAAGTTTCTTTCTTAGAACTGCAAGCTTGTGGAACTATCTTCCGTTTGCCTGTTTTCCAGCTGACTACAATATGGTTATCTTCAAGTCTAATGTAAACACATTCTTGATGAGCCGTTAACAAATTTACCGAATTTCCAATTATAACGATTGCTATATTGCCCAATTAACTACGGTACACTCTTTAAGCCTTATCCTCGAGTGGCCTCTGGGCTTTGATAAGTGATGATGCCAATGTAAAAAAAAAAAAAAATTTCAATAAGTGTCTACAACTTACATGCAATAGCTAATCGATTTCACTTTGGTTGATTTCTTTTACTTTGAAGTATTTTGACGTTCCTTGAGGAAAACTAATTTTTTGTGAAGTGTTTTTTTAAATTTTATTTTTTCTTTTGTTTTTATGATTGTATTTTAATTATCGTGTTAAATATTTAGATTGACAAGGGTTTGCATATGTAATTTTTCTTAATTTTCATGAATGGCTTTCAGCTCACACGCGATCTGTGATTATAATATAATCAGGTCCATGACCTTATGATCCATGTTCACCATCGTGCGTATTCACGTACTCATAAACTACAAACATAAAAACATACATTTTGTTACTTTTCTAACGGAACATTTCAAATGAACAATTACACTGTCTTGTAATCTTGCATACATATGTACTAGAAGATGTACCCGACGTTGCCCAGTATTAAACGTAACATTAAAATCCGTTAAAAAAAGAAAGAAAAAAAAGGAAAGAAACTGAGATATGAGCATGCGAGTGCTATGTTTTTCTAAACAGTTCACTTTTTGTAAATAAAAAAAAAATACTCGAGCTGAGATCGAGACAAAAACCTAAAATCCGAGACCCTCCCCCAAATACCAATTTTTCAATTTTGACCTCTTAGCGGCTCTTTTTTTTTTTTTTTTTTGGATGAAAACCGATTAAAAAGTTTTCCACATGTCTGAATACCCTATATACCAAATTTCAAGTCTGTAGATCAAATAGTTATTGAGTATATAGGTTGAGAATTGTCGTCATGCACACACACACACACACACACACACACACACACACACGCATATATAATGAATAAATGACAAAAGTCTATATTACAAATTTGATGATGTTGACCATGTTACAATTTATTCTTGTAATTCACTTGACACTTACAATTCTTGACAGTATCTGTTTCGTGACACAAAATTACTTATTTAATTATTATATAAATCAATGAATCTATTTTGCCCTTAACTCATCAGAAGAATTAGCAACAATCAATCCATCAAAAGGAAATAAAATGCGTTTTGACGTGATTAAAAAATCCGAAAATTGGAAAAGAAGCTGCAATTATTTTATTATTTGCTTACATTATGCCATTTTCCAAATGGCGTAAGGTAAGCATAATTTTAGCAGACGGCTGTTTTGTTCATAATACAATTAAATACCACTGACGTCTGCTAAAATTATGTAATAATAATACACCATACCTTCGACATTGCCAATAGAATGGTGTAATGCCTATACTAGTCTTAATATATACCATAGTTTGATTAAATAAAAGATTACGATTGCATCATATTTAAATATAAGTATTGCATCATATCTGGTTACGTAACTATAACTAGGGTGTGTTATACACTTATTAATCAATATGCCATCTATTCCTCGACGTAAACGGAAGTCGATCGCATTTACGGTTTCATAGCAACGCTTCCTAGGGCCAGGTACAGATTTAGAAAAACAGAAGCACTCACCGCACCTATATCGGAGTAAAAATCCCAGGAAACGAGTAGTTTTTTTGGGTTTTTTTATAAGGTGGTCACCACTTATCAAGGCCCGGAGGCCACTCAGGGATAAGAGTTATTGCATGTACAGTACGTTATTGTTGAGATTTAATAAAGTGTCTACTTAAGGGGACGGTTCATCAGGAATTTGTTTACGTTGGACTTGAAGACATCCAGGTTGTAGTCGGGTGGGAAACAGGCAGACGGAACAGAGTTCCACAGGCGTGCAGTTCTAAGAAAGAAGCTTTGTTCATGGAATCTACGTTTTGATTTAGGCACAGATAAAGAGTGGGGAAAATTTTTGACAGTGGTTTCAGCTAGACGGGTGTTTATCGTGAAAGATTGACGAGGGGGGACCAGAGATTGGAGCTCAGACGAGCACCTACCATGGAAATAACGATAAAACAAAGATAGGCTCGCAACATCTCTTCTGTGGGAGAGAGGTTGCAGGGAAGAGAAAAGGGCATCTCCTGCTAAGCCACGAAGTCTATTTTGTACTCTATCAAGGCAGGATAGGCTGTTTTTGCAGCTCCTGCCCAAATATGGCAGCAGTATTCCATCCTTGGTCGTACTTGGCTTTTATATAGATAGAGAATTGCATCAGTAGTGAGATATCTTCTGAATTCCACCATCTTTCCAGCGACTTTGGCAACAGACTTGATGTACGTGTTCCATTTCAGATCAGGAGTAAAGGTCAAGCCCAGAAGCTTGTCAAAACATGGGGTTTCTCCTAGACGAGAGCCATCCATTTCAGTTGATGCCAGATGGGGATCAGAGCGTTGATGATGTAAAGATAGGAGCTTGGTTTTAGATGCATTAAAGATAACCAGTCACTTCTTCCCCCACTGTACCACGCGCTTGAGATCAGAGGAGAGAGAATCAGAGAGAACTTTGTCATTTACAGCCTTTGATGTGTTGCCGTAGATGGTCGTGTCATCAGCATAGATGTCAATGAGTGATTTAAGTATGTGTTTTGGGAGATCATTGATGTAGATCAGGAAGAGAGTTGGGTTCAGAATGGACCCCTGAGGGACTCCAGCATTAATACTGTGGGCCTCTGATTTTTGTCTATCAAACACTACTCTTATGAGCCTATAAGAGAGAAATGATTTAATGATTGAGAAAACATTCCCAGTTATACTGTAGCTGGAAATCTTGTGTAGTAGGCCTTTATGCCATACCTTGTCGAAGGCCTTTGATATGTCAAGAGCAATTGCCCTAGAAAGGAAGCCTTTGTCAAGAGATTCGCTAATCCTATGCGATATAACTGTTAGCACATCTGCGGTAGATCTTGCAGAATGGAAACCATATTGCGTGTTACTAAGAAGGTTATTTCTGCTTAGATGGTTGACTACTTCTCTATTTAATATGGATTCCAGCAACTTACTCATGATACACAGGAGATTATTGGTCTGTACTGAGAGGGAGATGACATCACCTGAGTTCTTAAATACAGGGCATACTGATGAGGTTTTCCAGGGTGTTGGGAAGCACTTCTCCTTAAGGCAGTGCTTAAACAGTTTTGTAAGTATGGGAGCAAGTTCTGGTTGAAGCTTTTTTAGCACTATAATTGGGATGCCGTCAGGGCCAGTTGCTTTACTGGAATCAAGATTCTTGATTAGCTTGGCGACCTCACACACAGTTATTTGTATGTTACCTAGCTTGTTCTGTGTTATAGGAGGAAATACGGGGAGTTGATGGCCTTCATCGCATAGGGTAGAATTGGCTGCAAAATTCTTGGCAAATAGTTTGGCCTTGTCTGATGCTGACGAGATGATCTCTGATCCATTGATAATGGTTGGGATAGAACGCACACTTCTGTTCAGGATCCTATTTGTTATTTGCCAAAACTGGTGGGAACCAAGCCTCTGATCAGCTACTTTGGATTTAACGGATTGAGCATATAGTTCTCTTGCATTTTTTATTACTCTTTTATAGTGGTTGCTGGCGTTCCTGAAAGCAGCTTTAGTCTCAGTGCCTCTATTATGTTGGTAGCTATGGAAAAAGTGATTTCTGTGCGTGATAGCAGCAGTACATTCTGGGGAGAACCATGACTGGCTGTTAGGTTTTTGTTGGAATTTTTTAGATGGTATGAATCGGTCTATGTCTACAATAAACCATTCAGTCAGGTCTGATACTATAGAGGACACATCCTTTTTAAACATGGAATGCAGAGGTAGATCAGATATGAATGTACGGAAGCTATCCCAGTCAGTCATGGAGTATCAGTATACAGTACGGTGGAGGGGTACATCTGGGGACTTATTACATTCCATTTTTATCTTAACTGATACAACGGAGTGGTCGGAGGATCCTAGAGGAGAAAAACGTAACAGGGGAAGTTGAGAGAAAAAGGTCTAGAAGGCTTGCATACTGACTTGTAGTATTGGGCAAACGGGTAGGCTCGCAAACAATCTCAGTGAGGTCATAGGCAATGGCAAAATCATGACAGAACCTCCCCTCATCATCTATCTTATTTGAGTGGTCAGCCATTCCATGTTATGGACGTTGAAGTCACCACAGATGTGAATATTAGCCGAGGGATGTACAGACAGGATATGGTCTATTTTCTCAGATATACTCTTAAAGATAGTAACTGTGCTGTTATGTGGCCGATAGAGGGCAAATATAAATGCAGTGGTGTAAGCAAATGCAAGCCAGAAGCACATATAAGTTAAATTAGGGTCATCTCTGGAGATATTCCTGCTACACGGAAAGCCATCTTTAATGTAGGCACATATTCCATGCCCATGGCGATCTTGGGGGTCAGATTTAGATGTTAAGTTAGAGTATCCGTTAATTATGATCTCATCTAGGGAAGTGGTCGGTCCTATTCCAGTTTTGCTTAGAAGGAATATGTCTGGTGTCGTCTCCTGTAATTGGGTTTCAACTTCTGGAAGGTTGGAACGTAGACCCCTGATGTTGGAGAAGGAGACATGGTAGTAGGGGTCTACATTGGAAGATGGGGTTCTAGGTTTATCCATGTTTTTTTCTGGAGATATTTCATGTTGAGGTTTTGGGATTTGTGGGACAGGTCGGCATACTTGGTTAGAGCAGGATAGAGAGGGAAAGTAAGAGAGAAAAGGACAGGAAATTTTTTTTTTTTTTAAGTAGCACATACCGTAACAATTACCCACTAGCATGGCATCGAGATGCCTTACCAGAGACTAGTGCATGGTCCAGAATCCATTCACCAAATGGCAATACAGCAGCCCCAGTACTTTGCACCTGCTGATAGAACAGCTTCCTTAGTGGTTAATCCAAGGTTCGGGTCTCTGACTATCAGGCGGATAACGTCAGGCCAGATGAAACGTTTACCTCCAGTACCCTTACTAGTGACATGGCCATAAGGATAGACATAGAGACAGAAAAATCTCTGACATCTCAGACTACTGTTCACAAAGTACTACCAACCTGGAAAGCAGCTTTTTCACCTTTTGTCAGAAAAATCACTCATTTGAATGAGGACTGAGGGACAAAAAAGGAGAAGCGAAAGTTACTGGAGCTGCCGATAACACATTCACTGCATTATCTACTCTCCAAAAAAAAAAAAAAAAATGGAATAGGTACGAGGGACTTATTGATATCTACTTAGTAAAGTCCAGTGCTCAATGATCAATTTAAGACGCTGTTTGAAGATAATCTCCCCTCCCATATTAATGTGGGGATGTTTTTAGCATTATCTATCTCGAGTTTAAATCTTTGAGCTTCACCTTATAATTAAAATCCAATAATGAACTTTTATCAATTTGTGAAGTCGGCTTAATTTTGTATTAACTTACATTTTTTTTAGTTTAGATAATAGTTCAAGATTTTAATTTGGAAGGTTCTCGTTTTAATGGGTGACTTTTTTTTTCTTTTTACATGTAACAAAACAATTTGGGTTAATAGCATATTTGACAAAAAAGATTTCAGAACAAAAAAGAAAAAAGCAAGACAAGATAGGTAAAGTTAAGTTCCGAGTTTTAAGTCAAAGCTGCAATAAGAAAATAAAAATAAAAACAATATTTGCAATACAGCATGTTAGCGGTAACAATAGCACAAAATAGATTTCAAAAAGTTATAGATAGAAACATTTTTTAACCTTAGCTTAGAGTCTGGAAAATGCGACCCATCCTTCTTCAGGTCATATCGAAAAAGAAGTGAAGCGAGCAGACCTAGGTGATTTTAATTCTAGGTACATAAAGATATGGTGGAGGTTGATATGAAGAAATTATAAAGTGGGGAATCACTTTTCTATATTAATTTTACGTAAAATGAACACCTACTTTATAACCAAGGTGGCCATTAAATGGGTCCTCATTTTACGTTAAATTAATATAGAAAAGTAATCCCCCACTTGTTGAAACAGTAATGTGCGACATTAAGGGCAAATGTCACATAGGCAACTACATAATTCAGGTCATTAGCTTTCCAACGAGCCTTCATTTGTTAAATTCTGATCAGAGATTTCAAACTTATAAAATTGCCCCCAAAAGTTGTATATCTATATATGAATACATCTATACTCATCACAAAATTGAATATTGAAACGCTCTTTGGTTCTATGGGCCAAACCTACATGAAAATTTGCAATCTTTTAGAAGATTATAATACTATTTATGGTTACAATTTTATGACAATTGGTTAAAAAGAACATATTTTCAAACCAAGAAAATATATTCAAATTAACATACATTTATAAATATAGTGTCCTGGCAAGCCAGCTTTAGTTTTGCTGTTTTGGGATGAATTTTGCTTCAGATTTCTTTGCTTGGTTGTCTCCCCTGTAACCTTGCCAGGCCACTTATATATATATATATATATCTTCAAGTCCAATGCAAACAAGTTCTTGTTGAGCCGTATCCACCACTACCAATCACTACACTGTAGTCTCATTGATTAAGTTTCTGATTCCGATACAATTACCAATTTTGATTATTTGTAAACTTCTAGATATTTAGCTATAGAGTTGTTGTTTTTTGGGGGGAGGGGGTTAGATTCATGGAAATACCAATGAAATACATCCATATATTTTCGGAAACATAAAAACACATTTGCGGTGGGTGTTATCTATGCAAACTTTACTTTTAGTGGTAAATCTATAAGATCTATAATTATTATTAGTGTCAGCAACGAGAAATTCAGTTTAAAAAAAGGACAAAAATGGAACAATTAAAAGAATCTTCTTTTGGCATCGGAAAATAACTACAAGATTTTCCGATCCCAGTACTTAAAAAGATCCGATTTAGCCAAGTCTTGATTCTGAATCCAATTAATCGTCCCAACACGCGTCTGTCTGTCTGTCTGTCTGTCTGTCTGTCTCTCTCTCTCTCTCTCTCTCTCTCTCTCTCTCTCTATATATATATATATATATATATATATATATATATATATATATATCTCAAAGTGATTTGACCTTCATAAAAGAAATTGATTTGACCTTCATTAAGGACTCAAGATCGATTTTTAAAACCATGGTGACAAATGCTCATTTAAAATTAAAATATAAGACTTGCTTGTCATTTAGACACCTTCTGGCATTCAAAATGGTCCAATTAGTTCATTGCAGATTATTCCAGCCCCAAACATGACACCTCTACCTCCCTGTTGACGACGGAATGATGAGGAGTAGGGAATCCAAGAGGACTCCAAACTTTGGCCCACCCATCTGGTCCATCAAGGGTTGCTTTGGCCTCATCAGTAAAAAGAACATTTTCAAAGCTGGTTTTCATGCATTTCTGAGCTCAAGCCAAACGTTTTTCCTTATCAGTTTGGTTTAAAACAGGTCTTGCTATGGGCTTAATGCTTCTTCCAATTTCGTTTAAAACATTGCATAGTGTCTTTCTAGACAAGGAAGATATTCCAGCCT
Source organism: Euprymna scolopes (assembly GCF_053919585.1). Taxonomy (NCBI): domain Eukaryota; kingdom Metazoa; phylum Mollusca; class Cephalopoda; order Sepiida; family Sepiolidae; genus Euprymna; species Euprymna scolopes. Next base: position 18,031,812 of record NC_136487.1, read on the forward strand.
TGTCAAATATAGCAGCACTTTTGCTGCCTGGCTGCTTGATAAGTTGACGGCGAATTTTTCTAACATCACAAGCAGAAACTGACTTTTTTGTATTTTTATCCTTCCTTGGTTTGATATTTGGTTTGCCTGTTTCCCACCTGACTACAACCTGGATGTCTTCAAGTCCAACATAAACAAATTCCTGATGAATCGCCTCCTTAAGTAAGACATTTTATCAAAATATCCAATACTAACGATTACTACGATACTATCCCATTGATTACTGTACACACAATAACCCTTATCCCCGAGTGGTTTTCAGGCCTTGATAGGTAGTGATTTCCATGTAAAAAAAAAATTTTGATTTTCAACAAATGAAGACAATGTTCTTCGATCTCTTCCAAGCTTCTTGGTTAGATCTTCAAGAGATAAACCTTTTGCAAGACCTAAAACAAGTTTATTTTCACTAGCCGTCCATTGACTCTTTTCTAGGCATTTTGAGAGACCTGCAATAAAGTGATACACACTTAAAACTACCAGAAAATGGAAAAATTACCACAATTTTCAAAATATTGGTTCAAATTTCACAAAAAAACAAGGAAATAAGGCACCTTGTTATGCTCTTCCAGTGCACCAAATTTCACTTCTCTGCATTTCATAGCAATTTCAAAATTAAAAAAATATTGACCTGCAATAAAGCGATATACAGGGTTTACCGGTGTTAATCATGACACCATGCACTGATGATTCCCGAAAGGATGAAACACTAGTGTCTGTAGGTATTTAATAATTATTATAGTAAATAATTATATATATATATATATATATATATATATATATATATATATATATATATATATATATGAGATAAGTCACAGATTAGAAATCAAGTGAATTTTCCTGGCAGATATTACAGTGAAATATTACGTTCAGGACGATCCTAGCCAAAAAAGGTAAAGCTCAATATATAAAAATAGTATAAAATAATATAAAAATCGTATATATATATATATATATATATATATATATATATATATATTATTCTCACCATATATATCTATATCATTCGATTCCAATAAATGCAGCAAAAATTAAATGTCTCTTTTTGCTGCATCATATCAGTCAACATCTTATCTTAACTTAAAACAAAAACTTCTAAAAAAATCCTTATTTATCTGTCATCTGAATCACTTCTTATCGGCCGGATAAATACTTTCTTTTTTTTTTTTTTTATCTAATATCTCCTTGAAAACAATTTGAAGAATACTTGTCATCTCTGATCAAATAATCATGCATCATTCAAAGGAATTCCAAGCCAGTTTGGAACTGAAATGTTATTAGTCATCGAGCAATATGATTTGACCTTCATAAAAGAAATTGATTTGACCTTCATTAAGGACTCAAGATCGATTTTTAAAACCGGTTTTCACTAAACCAAATACTGGTTTGCTAAAACTGAGTTTAATATTTGTAGTTTAGTATAAACACAAACCCTGTATTATTAAGTATAAATATAAATCTCACCTGTTTGTTTAAATGTATGTATGTATGTATGTATGCATGTATGTATGTATGTATGTATGTATGTATGTATGTATGCCTAAAACTTTCGATAGAGGCGACGGATTTTCACGAGATTGGTATCGTTTTGAAGCTCGACCCTTCGGACGACAAATATCCAAAAATTGGCTAAAAACATGAATTTCTTCACCTTCAACTGGGCACTTTTACAAGGAGGGATCGCTTTTTTCGCTGATATTTTTGAAAGTCATTCCCTCTTTTCGATTGACTAGCCTTACTATATATCGTGACAAACCCGACAAGTAACAAAATCCTACCCTACACTCCCCTTCGCCACTTCCGGTTTGGCGATGGACACAACGACAAAGACGTCCGTTTTTTTTTGTTTTTTTTTTCACATTCTTTTCCTCATTCGCGGTACGGGTTTCATCCTGCCTGCCTACTACCACTATTTTTTTTTTTTTTTTTTTTTTGCTCAACACACACCTCCAAACACCCGGGAAAGCCTGACACCCAGGCTAGTTAAGTATAAATGATATAATAAATTTAAAACAAAGAAATTAATATCTAATTTCTGCAGAACGTTTATTTTTACAATAACTATAATATATATTTTTGGTACTTATACAGTTTAATGAAGACATTAAAAAAATGAAAATATCTAAAAAGGTTATATTGTACGTATCCGTTTTGAATTGAAGATCTCTGAAAAAAAAAAAAAAAAAAGAATTTCACTTAATTTGATCGAGTAGGTTTTTTTTACAGCGGAAAAACACATTTTTATGACAGCACATTGAAGGCAGACATCTTGGATTTTTTCTTAATTTTTGTTTGGAGTTTAGAAACGCCAAAAGGAGATAACTGCAGTTAAAGCGCCGACACTCCCTCCCCATCTTTATTACTAGCTTTTCTTCCTAAAAATCAAACCTTTTGCTCGGTATCATAACAAATTGTTTTTTCACTGTAAAACAAAAACTACTTGATGAAATTAAGTGAAATTTTTTTTCGGAGAACTTCATTCCATAACGGATACGTACAATTTAAACTTTTTTCGATATTTTCATTTTTTAATGTTTTGATTAAACTGTACAAGTACCATATTTTTTACTATTTTTTTTTTACCCCAAACAAAGCACAGTGCCACTGTAATAAGGATCTACTATTTGGGACCAAATTTGCAGGGATACTATGTGGAGAGTCAGGCAGCGAGATGTCTGCTCACATTACATTTTGAACTTCTGCATGTCAGTAGAGTTAGTGAAGTAGGAATCTTAAAGGGAATTCAATAGTCTAGCAGTTCGAAGGAAGTTCTATTTGAGTAGAAGGCTTTTCAGCATCTAAGGATCTCTATAGTGTAGGGTGGGATTTTGTTACTTGTCAGGTTTGTCGGGGTATTTATCTCGAGCGGTACTAGTGCTTTGAGTTTGTCTGGGGACTTACCATTAAAGTACTTGTAAAACAGGCAAAGGGATGCAACAATGTGGCAATGGGGCAATGGGGCAAGGTTGGAGCTTGATTCAAGACTCTTTTTTGAACCCTGACTGAAAGACTAATGGTAAATGCACCAGCCCATATGGGCGAATTGTGGCTTTGTAAAGATATAGGATACTATCAGGTGTTACTAATTTTCTAGCATGGTAAAGGGAGCCCACCTTTTTTGCAGCAGCCTTGACAATATCTTCAATATGTTGTATATATGTGTTTTTAAGGACCCAAATCTGTTGTGTGTGTGGGTGTATATAAACTGTTCTAATAAATGTGTGTATACAGAGTGTGATCAGTCTAAATGTTGATGCATGCGTGTGTAGCATACCTTTTCAACTGTGTTGTTGGCCCTCTGTCTTTTGGTCTACCTGAGAATTTCATCTGTTCTTGGAGGAGCTGGAACTTGTTGGATGAAGACGTTTCAAATGATCCAAGACGATGAGTTGTTGTGTATAACATTTTATTTCACTTCCCAGATGTGGTTCATAGAATAATCAAAAGTGAGTATTTCTGGCTTCTGGGTTTTCCTAGTCTCCATTTTGAGACACATCACCTTCCTCCCGGGGAACGCTTCATTAACCCATCTGCTCTGTCTGACGTCTGGAATCCAACTCAACACTATGTCCAGCAAATTAGAACATGTGACAAACGACACATCAACTTCTGATAAGCTGTTCAGACCTTCCAGTGCAAACTTGACCAGTTTACAGTTTGACATGTTTTGGTAACCTTATCAAAACATAGTTCACATCGCTTGTTTACTTCGCCAGTTAGATAGATAGGTAGATATATAGATCGACAGACAGATAGATAAACAATTAAACAGATAAATAAATAGATACCACCAATAATTAAATAAATAGAGTCGCCAACCTGATAGGCCCTGAACTGTCAGCTAGACTTCAGCCTCTGTCACATCGACGAAATGTTGCATCCCTCTGCCTGTTCTACAAGTACTTTAATGGTGAATGCTCTGACGAACTGCAAGCACTTGTGCCCCCTCGACGTAAATACCCTCGACAAACCTGACAAGCAGCAAAATCCCACCCCTTCACAGTAGAGATCCCTAGATGCAAAAGAGCCTTCTACTCCAGTAGTTTCTTCCCCAGAACAGCTAGATTTTGGAATTTCCTTCCGGGTCCCTGCTCACCCGACTGTACTGACATGCAGACGTTCAAGTACAACGTGAACCGACATCTTGCTGCCCAACTTCCTACACAGTACCCCTGATGCTTATGTCCCTGATAGTATCCCCCTACAACAAAGTGGCAATGTGCCTCGTTTAGGGTGAAAATGTAATAAAAAAAATAAAAAAATAAAAATAATTAGATAAACTGATAGGTAGACAAATAACAGATAATTTCTCTTCTGCTTGAAAAGCTATATAACAAATGTATTTGTTCCAATTCATTTTGCTTGTGCATATTAACCTGAGGAGTAAGTAGCGTGTTATTTGTCATGGCAATCGATGGTTGAGAAGATTTTCTGTAGTTTTTAAAGAAAAGAAGTTTAGTCTTAGTAACGTTAAATGTTACCAACCATTTATGGCGCCATTTCACTACTGAATGAAGGTTGCTTTCTAGAGTTTCTGCCATTGCCTTGGATATATATACATTCGTTTTTCCCTCATATCTATTATAGAGCATGGTGTCATCAGCAAATATACCCATCTCCAACACAATGTTGTCAGTTCCTATTTTCTGTGACTTGACATGTTTCCTGGCCACTTTAGTATGTCTTCTCTTGGCTGCGGCTATTTCACTCTTCACAATTACGCCTATTTTGTATGGTATCAGCCAAGATTGATGAGTTTTTTGTTTTGATGAGGGAGAAAGATTTTATAAAATTTCATGTAGATTCAGTTCTCTTGGTACCATATTGTGTTCCTTCCATCTTTTTGTTTTATTTCTGTTGCAGTTTCCGTATGGCTAATTAATGTTTGTAGTTTATATGTATTACTTTCAGCATTCAAGGGTTTCCTTTAAGATTTCAACTGTTTTCAGCATTCCCACCTGTTGTATAGTCTCAGTCTTCCCATTAATTCCAATTTCTCCTAGTCTTTTAAAACTGTTCCTAGTGCTCATACAATTATTAGTATTATGACTTTCTTCATGTTCCATATTCCTTTCAGTTCTCTAACAAGTTCCACATATTTGCTTAATTTTTCTGTATCTTTGATCTTTACCCTATGATCTGCTGGAACGGCAAAATCTACAATTTAGCAGATTCTTTCTATCTTGTTAATTTTTATGACGTCTGATCTCCTTGCTTGGATGAGTTTATCTGTTTATACCTCCACATCTCAAAGGATTTTGTGGTTTTCGTTTTTGCAGTATTGTCTCAGGTTTGTGCTATATCATTTGCCTACATGTTTGAAGTGCATCTCTATTAGTGTGATGGAAGAAAAAGGTAAAACAATTCCACCATTTTTCCAGTGATTTTGGAAATGGATGCAACTCTTCTATTTCAAATGAAGGGTAAAGGTCAGTCTCAGAAATTTGTTGAAGCAAGGTGCTTCCTCAAGACAAGAGCCGTTCATTTCAACTGGGGCCAAGTGGGGATATGAGCGTTGGTGGTGAAAAGATAGAAGTTTGGTTTTGGATCCATTAAAGGTAACTAGCCATTTTTTTTACCCCGTTGTACCACACGCACATAGTTGGAGAAGAAAGAATCAGAAAGATTCTGACTTTTTTGTCTTTTGAAGTGTTGCCATAGATAGAAGTTGTGATGAGCACCCACAGAAGTGTTCAAGAATTGTATACCAATGTCCAAGTCGGACCTACCTGTGGTGAAAATGAGTTCCTCCAAGGGTTATAAAAAGCCGATGCCAGAGTCATTCGGGGAATAACTGCCAAGGTTGCCCTGGTAATGTATCATATTGAGTCATTGCTTTCGGGACTGTCAAATCGTTGGAGGTGTTCAGGTTTGAATCAACAGTGTTGTTTGGGATCATGTTGTGTCGAATCAGTGAAGGTGTTCGAGTTCAAATTGATTGAGTTGCTCAGGATTGTGTTGGGTTGCATGGACGAAATTGTCCGGGTCTGAGCTGCCGTGTGTGATAACAAATTTTTTTTTTTTTTCTCTTCTCTTGTGAAGCAACAAGCTATTTCGATACTCAGTTGTACCTGACATTGATAGACTGTGGCTCTAGCTGTTTTGCTATCTGGAAGCAGTTGCACTAACAAGATTTTGCTAACGTCATTAAGCAGTTGGAGATTGTGTACTGTGAAAGGAGGTTGTCAATTAAATTGCTCACTGATAATGGTGCAGTGTTTTGTGGAAAGATATTTCCTCGGTTTACGGGGCATGCACATACGATTTTGGTGCACCCACGTACCCTTGAGAAACAGAATAATCGAGAGGTCCCATTGCACAATAAAAGACATTGCAGTAAGAACACAGTAGTGTACTGGTACAACATTATGCCTAAAGATGACAATACAACTACAACTGCACCTGCGAATGTACTATACACCTATAGATGAAGTGGTGGTGCCCGACAATGCAGTTGCTAAAAGAAGATGCTGTTTGGGTGAAGAATTTGCGAGGAGATGTACAATGCAGTTCAGACGTTCGGGATCATGTAATATTAAATCGTCGGAGGTGATAGCAATTTTTTTTTTTGTTCTCTCTTCCCTCATGAAGCAACAGTACTATCGTTTGCATAGATGTCAATGAATGATTGTAGAATATGATTTGAGAGATCATCGATGAAGATTAGAAAGAAAGTTAGGCTGAACCCAGGATGGATCCATAAGATACACAAGCATTAATACTGTGAGCTTCGAATTTCTACTGATCATCGACTACTTTAATAAATCTATCAGAGAGAAAAGATTTTATGATTGAGAGGACATTTCCGGCTAATTCATCATTGGAAATCTTGTGAAGTAGACCTTTATGCCAAACCTTATCAAATGCCTTAGATATGTCAACAGCTATTGCTCTAGAAATGAAGACATCGTCAATAGATTCACTGATCCTGTCAGATATTATCATTAGCACATTACATATCGCTTGTTGTTGAATAGGTTAGTTTTCCAAGCCTCTCTGTAAATCTGAAGCTCTATGTGGTCAACTTCTCTATTTATCATAGATTCCAGCATGACGCACAGGAAGCTGATTGGCTTGGACTGACATGCAGAAGACTGATCCTCCATGTTTTTAAATACTGGGCAGAGTGCTGAGGTTTTCTAAGGAGTTGGGAAGTATCTCTTCTTAAGGCGTTTAAACAACTTTGTGAGTATAGGAGCTAGTTCCAGTTTCAGTTTTTTTAGCACTATGATTGGAGTATTGTCTGAGCCAGTTGCTTTGCTGGAATTGAGGCTTTTGAAACATCCTGGACAGATATATGGAAGTATTTTCAGTCCTGGGAGGAAACTCAGAAGGAAGGCAGCCATTAGCACACAAAGTGGAGTTTGATGAGCAGTTTTTAGTGAAGAGTTTGGTTTTGTTGGATGATGACGTAATCACCTCAGGTCCATTGATGATGGTTGGGATGGAAGATATGCATCTGTTCAAAACCCTGTTTTTATATGCCAAAATTTGTGGGAACCTAGCATCTACCTTAGACAACAGTTAGAGCAAAAGACTTCCTCACATTTTCTATAACCTTTGTGCAGTGGTTGCGAGCAGTTCTATATATACAGTATATATCTGTATATGCCAACAGTTAACCAATCTGATAAGTCAGATGCTATAGAGGACACGTCCTTTTTGAACATGAAGCATAAGGATATTTTTTATATGAATGTTCGGAAACTTTCCCAGTCAGTCATCGATTAGCGATACACAATACGATGGAGAGGGACATCTGAGGTCTTGTTGCATTTTTTCTAAATCTTAATTGAGATAATCGAGTGATTGGAGGATCCCAGCAGACACAAAATGGAGAATGAGCACAGTTTAGGGCAGGTGGTCAAAATATGATCTAGAAGGTTTGCAAAGTGTCCATTAGCATCGCGAACATGAGTGGGTTAGATCATAGTCAAGGAAGAAATCATGACAGAACCTCCCTTCAAAATCTGTTTTGTTTGAGTGAATCAGTCATTCAACCTTGTGAATACTGAAATCATAGATGTTAATTTTGGCAAAGGAATGGGCAGACAAGTCAATTTTCTCCACGATACTCTCAAAGATAGTAACATCGTCATTACGGGAGTGATATAGGGCAATAAAAAAGTGGTACTGTGAGTAAGCGCTACTCGGAAACACATATAGGGTAGTTTTTCCAGACAAAAAAAAAAAGCAAAATAATTCTTAGAAATGAGATTCATTCTCAAAGGACTTTCCCTCAGTCCCGACTCCAAACCAGGAGCTTCAATGATTGAGACTTTTCCTAAGGATATTAGTAGTATGAAAAATAGCAGAGGCTGAAGACTTTTAAATGACCTTCAGTGTTTGTCATTCTTCCCTTGCTATTGCTGTTATCTTTTCGCCTTTGTGTCTACCTTATAGTTGTATGGTCGATAGGCACATCTCCATACTGCCTCTCGACCCATTGCAACAAGTGGTGACCTCCTGACGTAATCCTAAAATACAAACAAAAAGAACATCAGCAAAGAAGATGACGAAAAAGTCCACATCATCCTTAGATGCGGCCACAGCTGTTTGAAGATAACATTTCACTCAGACTTAACCAACCACGACTATTAAACATCTCAACTAACTCAGCCCAGAACCAACGCCAAACTCTTAACTTCATACGCAATGTAAAATGTCAAACTCTGCAAACATCAACAACACTGTTCAAGGTCTACCAACTCTCTCTCCGACAATTGATTCATCAACCGAAACCCTCAGGGACATTCATCAAGTACATAAAATCCACGGACATCACCAATAACCACAATGTTTTGTTATTTATTTACTGAGAACGGCGCCTTTTTTTTTTTTACTGAGAGCAGGAAGCCTCCTGAATGGAACTTTGATGCTTCCAGGCAAGTTGATAACTCAGCAGCAATAGTATCAGTAGTTCAAATAGGCCTTTTTAGGACAACTTTTTCCACACTACTTATGCAAACCGCCTTCTTCAACAGGTGGACTCCAGCCTCCTTCAGCCTTCCACTGCCCCTTGCAACCCTTGGTTCCTCCTGCAGCCTTCCAGCACTTCCTCCAACCTTTCAGTGCCTTCTGCAGCCTTTAGCACCCCCTGAAGCCTTCCATTGCCCCCTGCAGCTCTCCAGCGCCTCCTGCAGCTTCCTGCAGCTCTCCAGCTCCTCCTGCAGCCTTCCAGCACCTCCTGCAGTCCTCAGAAGCCCTCCTTCCAGTGATGATTGACGCCAGGTTACCCACTTCAGAGTCTGTCAACGTCCGGCTACCCATATCAGTGCCTACTAACGTCTATCAGCCCTATTCCAGTATCCATTGTCATCTGGTTACCTCCTCCAAGTTGTACCATTCCAGAGGCTGATCCTGATGTAATTGGACTGACCACAATCTCGAGGCCTTTCAATTTTGCTATTTGCAGAGGTTATCAAAAGAGGCGAAGAGTACTGGAAACTTGGGGAGACTTATCACCCAGACTCCAGGGAACACCACTGGTTGTTGCCAGTGAGCAATCTCTGATGATGACCTATATGAGAACTCTTAGTAGTGAAGAAGAAGAAGAAGAAGAAGAAGAAGAAGAAGAAGAAGAAGAAGAAGAAGAAGGATACGTCTTTATTTAAAGAGTTTCAAATGCAAAAATATACAAATGCTGGTGGGAGTGATATAATGTACTTTTTCGGTCAACTCCCTAAACATATTGAAGGCAAACTATCTCTGAACCATCTTTACCCAACCCATATCTATCACCCCTCGACTATCATAATTATGACTTTACGATAATTAGTATCATTACTCGGACTCCCAGTAATTTTACATGAACTGTCTTTACGACCACTTGATCATAATCAATTGTGGACGACGGTTTGTATACATAAAACCTTCATAGTATAATTTTGATTTATTTATACAAACATTATTGGCTACATATATGCATACATATATCACTTTTGATTTCTTTAGCAATCCGTCATCAGATCAAGATTTTTACAATGGACCAAAAGTTGGTTTCATTGGATTTGCATTGAGGAAACGAAAGCAATACATCGATTATATAAAGTCTTTATGTTGTTTATATTGTTTTTCATTTATTTATTTATTTTTTTAAACTCTTGTTCACCCCCAAACAAAGCATTTTGCCTCTTGGAACGTAAGGTGCTATTATTTGGGACCATGTTTATAGAGGACTATGTAAGGAGATGAGTAAGATGTCTATTTACATTACGTTTAAATATTGACAATACAATTAAGAAGCAGGGAAGGATTTCCAAAGTCTAGCAGTCTGGGAGAAAAAAAGTTCTTAGAGTAGAAAGCTTTCCGGCATCTAGGAACCTCTACAGTGAAGGAATGAAATTTTGTTGCTAGATGGGTTAGTCAGGGGTATGTACATTGAGTTGTGAAAAAGGCACAGGGATGCAGTATTATGGTGATGGGACAGAGGTTTGAGCTTGATTGATAGTGTGGGACCCATTAGATTGGAAACTCTTTTTTGAACCCTGTCTAAGAGGGAGAGACTAGTTTTTTTTTTTTTTTTTTTGTATTTAATTAACATTGAGAGTGAGATATCTCTACAACGTAGGCTATACACCCTAACTGTGGCTATCGTAAAATGTAGTGATGCCCTAAAACTCCAGTCATTTGGATACCAGCTCACTACGCCATTATATGATACCTCCATTCAGTCTCAAGAGACAATGGATACCCTCTGCAAGGATAGCTGCACATGTAATTATGAGGTAAGGGTTACACAATCTCCAACCACATCTCTCCTAAATCGGCACTGCTTGAGTCCAGCAGCAAGGAAAAATCCAGAACGACTGGAAACAATGCTGAGATAAGCGGAGAGCACATGCAGCACCTGCAATACTAAAATGGTCATCCATTTTAGTACTAACGTTGCTTAACTTTGGTGATCTAATGGGAACCGGTGTGTCAACGTGATTACGCCATTATATAATGGCTTTTTATTTTGTTGATTTGCTAGATAAAATTGAACACCATAAAACCTACTGTAATTAAAAAAAAATTTTTTTTTAACAAAACAAAACCAAATTAAAAGCAAACAAACAAACAAACAAAAACACCCTGTGAGAAAATTTCTCGCCATAGAAATATTTTTATGATGGTACGCTTAGAAAAGAATTGAAAATAGACACGAGGTTGGTTACATTCTTACCATTTACGATGATAACAAAAAGATAACAAAAAGGACATGTTTTGTTAGAGAGACGGTAGTGGTCAGTGTCAGTGGAGGGGGGGGGGAGGGGCAACTTTGAAAATGCACTTTGAAACTCTCAGATAAAAAAGAAGAATTTTCCTCGTAATACACAATTTCTATTGGTAATTTCCCAGTTTAGCAGCATACAAACGAGGCAGCCTCCATGCCAAATCTCCACTGATATTTTATTAAAAATTATAATATGTAGATTGGGCATTTTTTTTACGATAGGCAACAAACCGAAAAAGTAGTAAAAAAACAAAATATAATAATACCAAAGGCGAGATATGTTATTCTTCTACCTACCTGAAGAAGTCTTTTGTGTTAATTTATTTATCGCGGACTATTATCCTCATCTTTCTTTTAGTTGTTTCATTATGTTTCGGCCAACTATTTCTCTGGCCTTCGTCAGGTGGTAACCGCGACGGGATAGGAACTCCGAATTTCCTAACTGCATTCACAGAAATTATTGCCATCCATAGTTGTTGTCTTTTCACCACGTTTTGGCCAAGTAAACCTCTGGCCGGCTTTGGGTAGGATTGAAACCGCTATCTTCAGATAATTCTCACCTGGAACTGTAGAGATTCAACGTCTCTATCCACTGCACCACAGGCCCCGAAGGGCAATCAAGGTTGGATTTTTTGGTCTTATAAATCCATGTTTATTATCTGATCTTCCATGGTCGGGTTCGTACTGAATGGTATATATATTATTTACTTGGAATTCATTATTGAGATGAGTATTATTTATTTATTGTGGACTATTTTCCTCGTCTTTTTTTTTAGTTGTTGTTTCTTGAGATTCGGAGTTCCTATCCCATCGTGGTTACCACCTGACGAAGGCCAGATGAATAGTTGGTCGAAACGTCATGAAACAACAACTTAAAGAAAGATGAAGATAATAGTCTGCAATAAATAAATTAATAAATAAATTAATGAATAAATTAATAAATAAATTAATAAATAAATTAATAAATAAATTAATGAATAAAACTCATCTCAATAATGAATTCCAATTAAATAATATAAGTTTTTTGTGGTTTAACTTTAATTTTAAAGCATTTATTTAATTTGAAATACAAATAGTGTCAAGTTGCTAAGTTAGAACGATGACGATTGTCGTCATGAGACAGTCATCTGGAGAGTACCGATAATCGCTCAGAGCTCGAAAATAAAACAAAATACTAATAGAAATCCACACAATGAATGTCACCACGGCATTTGTTATATAGTTGTTTCTTTACCACTTTTTCAGTTTGTTGTTTATAAAAAAAATGCCCCGTAAATTAATTACCAGAAAACTTACTTTAAGTAGATTAACTACCTCCTCCCCAAAAATATAATGAGAAAATTGGTGTTGAATCGGTTATGTAGAAAGAAGGTAATATTCAAGAAAGGTAAACGTGTCATTTGCCAACCCATGTAATTTTATCTGGAAGGTATAGTTCAAAAGTTGAAATGGAGGAAAATAAGAGAGAGCACAAGGAATGGAGTATTTAAAAATAAATATATGTGGTTAAAACAGTCAAATGTTAAATTCGACAAAAACACTTATTAAATTATTAAATCATTTCTTTCTGATAGGTTCATAAGAGTAGTAGTTGAGGGGCAAAAATCAGAAGCTCACAGTATTAATGCCGGTGTCCCTCAGGGATCCATCCTGGGCCCAACTCTTTTCCTGATCTACATTAATGATCTTCCAAATCATATCCTTACATCATTTGTAGACATTTATGCTGACGACACTACCATTTATGGTAGCCCATCTAAGACAGTAAACGACCAAGTTCTCTCCAATTCTCTCTCCTCTGATCTTGAGCACGTAGTACAATGGGGAAAGGAGTGGCTGGTTACTTTTAATGCATCTAAAACCAAGCTTCTCTCTTTACATCATCAACATTCTAATCCACATTTGTCATCAATTGAAATGAATGGCTCTCGTCTTCAGGAGGCCTCAAGTTTTGACAAGCTTCTGGGCTTGACCTTTACTCCTGATCTTAAATGGAACACGTATATCAAATCTGTTGCCAAGGCCGCTGGAAAAATGGTGGGATCTTTCTATCGATCCAGTAGATATCTCACTGCTGATGCTATTCTCTATCTATATAAGAGCCAGGTACGTCCAAGGATGGAATACTGTTGCCACATCTGGGCAGGAGCTGCTAGAAAGGACTTGGCCTGCCTTGATAGAGTTCAAAATAGACTTCGTAGCCTCGTAGGAGATGTCCTTTTCTCCTCCTTGCAACCTCTATCTCACAGAAGAGATGTTGCGAGTTTGTCTCTGATGTATCGTTATTTTCATGGAAAGTGTTCAACTGAGCTTCAATCTATGGTCCCCCCTCGCCAAACTTTCACAAGAAACACTCGTCTAGCTGTAAACACTATCAATAATTTCCCCCACTCTTTATCTGTGCCTAAACCTAAACGTAGATTCCATGAACAAAGCTTCTTTCTTAGAACTGCACGCCTGTGGAATTGTCTTCCGTTTTCCTGCTTTCCGGCTGACTACAATATGGTTTTGTTCAAGTCTAAAGTAAATAAGTTCTTGATGAGCCGTTCCATATAAGTTATTAAATTTACCAAATTTTCATTACTAATGATTACTATATTGACCAACTTCTACTGTACACTCTTTAACCCTTATCCTTGAGTGGCCTCTGGGCCTTGATAATGTGGTGATGCCTTTGTAAAAAAAAAAAAAAAAAAAAAAAAAAAACACTCAACTCCAAAACTCGACACTCTTTACTGTCAAAACTCAACTCTAGAACACAACGCACTGCTGACAACACTTGCTAATCTCACATCCAAATCCAAAATTAACCCAGTCTGAAAAATCAGGCTTTTTATATCCAATCGGAAGCATCTCATTTGGATGTTAGGTGACAATATCATAAGCACATAAAGAGAAAATGTGGTCATTTTTAAAAAAATTTTCTTCATTATTTTTGTCTGCACAGAACTCTACAGATTGCAAACAAACAGGTTTGTACTATTTTTTAAAGTTCTTAATTACAAGAGGGCAACTTATTTTGCCTTTGGTGGCATTTAGATCACAATATATCAAAATATTTTTATTAAAATAATTGAAATATTTAAGAAAAATGTATAAAAACTTTTGTTTCAAATGCCTTTATTTTTGCAACATAATAAAAAAAACAATAAAAAAAAATTAAAACGATTCAGTATACAAGCGTCGGTCATTTCCATGTGTATCAAAATAATAGAAAATTCACGGTCTAAAAGAAGCATTTGTAATATTAAAATTCAAAATTTAACGGTTGTAAGACCAGACAAGTGGAGAATTTTTTAAAATAAATATATTTACAAAACCGGCACTCACACACTGAATCGAACATTTAAAACCTCGATCTTTATCAACACCTGAAGATGTGCGAGTCATTACCATTGCATAGCACATAAGGTTTTTTAGTTCTCTCCCACTGCAAGGATTTAGACACCAGGGTCAGAAAGTTGGATTGAGAAGTCAGCGCCCTAGAGGAAGAGCACTGACCTGCAAAAAGTGCTTGGGCAGTCCTGCCGACATTCCCAGTAAGGGCGCCTCAGGCGATCAGCAATAAACTAACTCCTTTTCAAATAGAGAAGGCAATACCTGGGAGGGTGGACCTCCTAGAACTGCACACAATTAAACTCCCATCACAAAATCAACAGGGACCAGATCATTATAGGAATGGTCGTTTTTTTTTATTCTCTCCCACTGCAAAAACTTAGACACCGGAGTTGGAAAATAGGATTGAGAAGACAGCATCCCCGAGGAGGGGCACTCTGATTTGCAAAAAGTGCCTTGGCAGTCCCCTCGGCATTTCCTGGTAAAGTGTTGGAATTTTTTTTGTACCAATAATGGTGCATTCCCCCCTCCCTGTTTACATTTATTATTTTTTATCTGGTTCTTGTATTCGATTTTTTGTATGTGGTATCTTTTTTGATTCTTAGTTTCGTAGATTTTGGGTTTGTACGAAACTCCCTTTAATTTGAGAAAAGGAAAATGCTAGCTCCGTGATGACGTCACGATCCCAGCGCATATTTCGCCCTCTTTTGAAATTCCGCTGACGTGGAGATTGGACGTTTGTTTCATTGCCCTGCGCTGAGAATGGAATTTTGACGAACCTCTTTCAAAGAAGAAAACCCGGCAAGAATACCCGGATATGTGACGAGACATACTTCTGAAAACTATCTACGTGACTACGGTTTTGCACATATTTTTGAAGGAGTGTAGATATTTAAAAAAAAAAAGACCTTATTTTATGTGACAAGGAATTTTGGAACCTCCTACAAAGAAGAAAACCCGGTAAGAATACCCGGATATGCGACGTGGCCATACTTCTGAAATCCATTTGTGTGTCTACAGTTTGCACGCAAATGAGGGAGAGAAAATTCTAAAAGGACTTTAAACGGAAAAAATAAAATAAAAATAAAAATGCACGTGCCTGACTGGCTTTCAATTTGTAAGTACGCTCCTAAAATTTACTACATAAGAGAGTGTGATTAGACACTACTATTTTGAATCTTATTATTGTATTCGTTCATGGATACGACATCTTCATTATGAGAACCAATGTTATTTTTTTTCATTATATGTTACTTTGGCGTTTTTTGAATTTAATGCCCGCAAAGGGAAAAATTTGCAACTAATTTTATTGTGAATAAAATCTCTTCTTCGTTCCAAAGCAAGACCTTTATATTTTATTCTTTACCACCCCTCCCTTTTTATTCCATGTTGTTATTTGTTTTTTCAGGTTAGTTACTTTAGTGTCGAATTTATCTGGAAGCAAGATAAAATTCTGACAAAAGATGCCTAGAACATCAGGCGACTAGCAATAAACTAACCCCTCTTCAAAGATCATTACTGGAATGGTCTAATCTTTGCTGATTTTCAGGGCCAACGATAAAAATCCCTAGCATGGCACATAAAAGGTAAAAAAAATATGTTTTTTTTTTTAAGAAGAAGGCTCTCTTATTGGTCGAATATTTGAATTTAATTTTAATAAATAAATATACGTTTTGGTCTCTGTGCCTGAGGGAAGGTAATTTACTGGTGGCCTAACAACCGGCGTTCATCTTCATTATTTACCTACACCAAAATGGCCCTACTAATACTAAGGACAACGTCACAAATTCTCTCCATTTCAACTTTAGAATCACTTTCTGATAAAATTACATGGTTCAGGAAACAGTGTGTTTATTCTACAAAAAGAATGATGTAGTCTATTCGCACGCACGCACACACACACACACATTAATTTTTATTGACAATCTTTTTAATACAATGTCAAAATAAATATTTTGTAATAAATGAGAGTTCAGGGTACCCCAAGAACGTTCTAAGTGAAGAAATACAGCGAGAACATTGCAAAGGAAGTGGGTTTTCTCGATAATGCTAGAATAAGCCTAAGAGTATCCTATATATATATATTTTTTTTTTATTCAATTTTCACCCCAAACAAGGCACAGTGCCACTTTGAAGCAGGGGGCTACTATTAGGGACTTAATTAGCGGGGTCATTATGAAGGGAGAAGAGTAGAAAGATGTTTGTTAACATTACACTTGAACTTCTGCATATCATTGCAGTTGGGAAAGCAGAATCCCGGAAGGGAGTTCCAAAGATCCGCAGTTCTGGAGAAGAAACTATTGGAGTAAAAGGCTTTCTTGCACCTAGGGATCTCTACTGCAAAGGGATGAGACTTAGTAGCTTGTCGGGTTTGTCGGGGGTAGTTACGTCAGGGAGGTACAAGTGTTTGCAGTTCGTCAGAGCATTCACCATTAAAGTATTTGTAGAACAGCCAGAGGGATGCAACATCCCGTCGATGGGACAGAGGCTGAAGCCTAGATGACAGTTCAGGACCTATCAGGTTGGCGACTCTCTTTTGAACCCTGTCCAGGAGCGAGAGACAAGCAGCAGATGCACCAGCCCAGATGTGACAACAGTACTCCATACATTGGCGAATGGTTGCCTTATAGAGGTATAGGATACTGTCAGGCGTAAGTAGTTTTCTAGCACGGTAGAGGGAGCCAACCTTCCTTGCAGCAGCCTTGGCAATGCTCTCAATGTATCTATTCCCGTTCATATTCCCTGTAAACGTTAGGCCGAGGAGTTTAAAAGAAGTACTTTCAGGCAATGTGTTCTTGGCCATTGCTATTGGTGGTAGAGAAGGTTTCTTGTAGTTATTGAAGGAAACAAGCTTAGTCTTAGCAGCATTGAATGTGACCAATCATCTCTACAAAGCCATCATTCACGCATGCATGGAGTATTGTTACCACATTTGGGCTGGTGTATCTATCATTAGTCTCTCCCTCTTGGACAGAGTCCAAAAAACAGTCTCTAATATAATAGGCCAGAACTATCACCCAAGCTCCAACTCCTGTCCCATCACCGTGATATCGCATCCTTGTGCATATTTTACAAGTACTTTAATAGAATGTGCTTTGACGAACTCATTGAACTTGATACTCCAGATAAACCTGTTTAGCAATAAAATCCTACTCTTCACTGGAGAGATCCCTGATGTTGGAAAGTTTTCTACTCTAATAACTTCTTCCCTCAGACTGCTAGACTTTGGAATTTCCTCTTTACTTCCTGCTTCCCTGACTGTAATGACGTGTAGAAGTTTAAATGTAATGTAAACCAATATCTCGCTCATTTCCTCACACAGACCCATGTAAACATAGTCCCAAATAATAGTACCTTACGTCCAAGTGGCAATATGGTTGGGGTGATTAAGACTAAAAAGAAAAAGTTTTTTTTTTTTTTGTAAGAATTTAATTAGTAATGTTCATTACGGCCTCAATTTTTGGAGATTGCTGTTCATAGCGAAATGTAATTTTGAGAGTATTCTCTTTCGTCGAGTGTTTCATGTTGTGTTGAAATATTCTCTTATCAGCTTCGTTTGATTGTTTTTGATAATTTATTTTTAGTAAATTATCGTGTGAAAATCTTTTTTTTTTTTTTTTTTTTTTTAGTTTATCCATGTTAAAAAAATGGGGACATGCTATCGGTTTTTCTTTTGTTTATTTTTTGCACTTGTCTTCTGGTAATGGTGTCATGTAAATACGGGCAAAAATGGCCGAATAAAGATGGGGGGGGGACATAGTTTTGAAAGTCGATTTATCATAGTTTTTTTTTTTTTTGTAGGTTTCCGACTACTTTTTGATTGTATTTGAAAGATTAAAGACGAAAGTAAATTTCCCAAAGAAAAAAATATTTGTACACGTGAAAAAAAAAAGTTATGAAAAATGTTTACATGGCGAGCAAACCAATTCAGCTAAATTTTGAAGTTAAATAAATTCATTGTAAAAATCCTCGGAAAGATAAATATTAGTTTTCTGGGTCTATTTCAAAGATATTGAATTAAATGAATTAAAAAAAAAAAACAAAAAAAAAAACACCTTGTTTGTACAAAAAATAGCTTACTTAGCCCCTTTAGGGGCTTTTTTTTCGTAATGTTCCTGTAAAAATGAAATAATATTTTTTCAATTGTTATAATTTACGATGCTTCATTTTCATATAAAAAGGTAAAAATAAATTCATCCGTTTTTTTTTTTTTACTACTGAAAACCATAACCTTAGTAAAGGTATTTTTGCTTCAGCGAAATAATACATGTCCACTAAGATTTAAATAAAAATAATGTGTTCATTATATTCTGTGATCATACTGAAAATTTAATTAAAATTGGTTAATTTCCTGATTTTTCGTGATTTTTTAGTAAAGGGAGGGGTCAAAATGCTTATACATTTTGAGCATCATTTATTCATTTTGCTGATGAATAAATGATCGGTATATACTATATAACCCCCCCTGCCACACACACACACACCCAAACAAAAAATAATTATATATTACCTAATGCCATGTTAACGAAACTTTTATTTTTCACGCATGCACTTTGTTAATAAATGATATTTGCTACCGGAACAGCAAAATCTCGTTATGAAGCAAGCGACCAGCAGAAGATATTATTGCTCGGAGGAAATGGCTTACCTCTTAGACTTATATATAATTGTGTTTGTTGGCTGTTTTCACTTCTGGAGTATTTCGTTCCGGTCTCCGGATAATGATTGGGATAGAAATGGCAAATAATTCGGTATGGGTTAGTCAAATTTGTTGTATAAAATTTCAAGTTGTATCTTGTCGAACCTGGGAATCTTTTTGTAACACTTAGGAATCTGCACGAAATTTCAAACGAAACACTCAAAATACAATTACGAATTACATAGGTTTCATATCCATGGATGACAGAATGAGAGCATGCTACTCCTGCAGATTAAATAAAGGGTTACAAAAGTTTAAATGTAATGTGAACAGACATCTTGCTGCTCAGTTCCTCACAATCACCTATTAGACACGATCCTAAGTAGTAACCCCTTATGTTCGAAGTGGTAATATGCCGTGTTTGGAGTGAAAAAGAGTAAAAAAAGAAGTCAGTGTAATTTTAATAAAATTTCAACAGAGATTCGGATTAGAAGTTACCTTGTTTTTACGTCACTAAACGAGAAAATTACTGTTGCAATATCTTGTTTTAGGCTGACTCGTAGAAGTCGTCCTACAATTTTTTTAAATCCACAAACTCAATATGGAAATAGCAAAAAAAACAAAAAAACACAGGAATTTGCTTGAATATAAAAATAATTAACCCAGTTTGCTAAAAGATAGATTTGTGAAGCATACATTTAATCGCCTGCATTGCATGGACGTGAAGGATTCGTGGCCAACTTGCTTGTTGATGGTCGAATTTCTGCGAGGAGGAATCATAGGCCAGCATGAAGGTGGTCCTAGTCAACGCAAAATACCAGGAAATATTTCAATACCCCTTTCTACTGTTAATAGAGTGATCGTACGATTCACAAGAGAGGAAAAAGAGTGTACAAAACCTAATCAAGGTCGCCCCGGGCCCTTTGAAAGAACCTTGTGTCTTGTGAAAAGAAATGTTCAAGAGGATCCTCAGTGCAAAGCCTTTGAGATTTCTACACAAAGCCACTGGCATTGCTACACAAGAACAGCTGTCAGGTATTTTCACAAGCTGATCTACTATGGTAGTGCTATAAGAAGGTAACCTCTTTTTTGTCCTACGAATATCAAGTGCAGAAAAGATTAGGCTCATGAGATGGTGGAGAGACCAATGACCTTTTGGACCAATGTCATTTTCTCTGATGAGTCACGATTTACATTATTTCCTGACAGTGGAAGGGTATGGGTATAAAGGCTCCCTCAGTAAGAGTTTGACTTAAAAAGACTTCAGCCAGTTATTCAGATTGAGACACACCTGACATTTCCTGGAAATCAATGAGGACCACTGAGCAACTTTACTCCAATCCCTGGACCTTTTATTAATATTTTTATCCTTATTTTTAAATTTCTATGCATTTCAAGTTCTAAATAAAATAGAATACAACATTGTATTCTCTTTTTATGATTTTCAAGCATGTGTGCAACCACACATGCTTGACAATCAGTGACCTCAACGCACAATGGCGACTGCTGAGGAGGCGTATATGGGTTCACAAATATAAAAATAAAACAACTCAAAAGAAAACACATTCTGTGGATGTCAGTTGGGCTCTGGGTGCATGCGTGACACCATTGCAGGAGAAGTCTGTCAAGTGGAGTCAGCTCATCTTGATTTGCTCAAAGCTATGACCTATGTTCAACCATGTCAAACTCACAATTGTCCTCAACTGTTACAAACCCAAGATTTTCTGTAAATTGTCCCTCACTGTCATAAACTGTTGCAAAACCTATTGCCTCTACTCTCCTAATATATTGATCTCTGTTGTTCAGGCCTTTGTGTCTGTTCACTGCCACACCTTGATTAACAATCCTATTTTAGCTGCGTTTTGTGTATGTTGAACTTCCTATACCTTTGTTCTGCTGATAAACTTATTTCCTCTTTTTTTGTTATGTACTTTCTTTTTTCTTTTTTAAATTCCAAACACTTTTGACAAAGGAAGTATAGAGGCGTTAATAGTATCACATTCGTATGTAGACCCCACAAGAATGGTGTATGCCTTTTGATCAAAATGAAATATAGTTATCCAAGTAATATAGTTTCAGAATATATATACTTATGGGATTTATCTCCCAATTTATAGGAGTAGCTTGTGATGTATTTTCTTTGTATGGACACAATAATAACGTTGTACTCTCCTTTGATCAAAATAAAATATACTTATCCTAGTACATTAAGAAATGTAGTTTCAGATTATATATGGTTATTTTTTTTATGAGGAGAAAGGTTAATGAGTGTACAGTAGTCAATATTGTAGCAATCGTTAGTAGTGGAAATGTGGTAAATTCGATTACTTAAAGGGATGGCTTATTAAGAACTTGTTTATGTTGGACTTGAAGATGACCATACTTTAGTCAGCTGGAAAGCAGGAAAACAAAACAGAGTTCCACAGGCGTGCAGTTCTAAGAAAGAAGCTTTGTCCATGGAATTTACGTTTAGGTTTAGGCACAGATAAAGAGTGGGAGAAATTATTGATAGTGTTTTCAGCTAGATGTGTGTTTTTCGTGAAAGTTAGGCCTGGGAGAACCATAGGTTGGAGCTCAGAGCACTTGCCATGAAAATAACAATAAAGCAGAGACAGGCTCGCAACATCTCTTTGTGAGAAAGAGACTGCAGGGAAGAAAATCTCCCACTAGGCTACAAAGTCTAATTTGAACTCTGTCAAGACAGGATAAGTATTTCTAGCAGTTCCTGCTCAGATGTGGCAACAGTATTCCATCCTTGGGCGTATTTGGTTCTTATACAAGTAGAGAATTGCATCAGCAGTGAGATATCTACTGGAGCGGTAGAAGGATCCTACCATTTTTCCAGAGGTCTATTTCCAAAACCTTAGTAGGAAATAACTTTATGATCGGTATATACTATATAACCCCCCTGCCACACACACACACACCCAAACAAAAAATAATTATATTTTTAAACATTTATTTTCTATTTTCTTTTACAAAATATTAAACACTAAATCAAAAATATATTTTCCAATTTTTGAGATAAGGATTGATAATTCGAATAATCTGTATTTTTCAAACTACTGTTCTCATTATAGATATTAGTCTCACAACGTTTCGGCCGATGTAATCTCCAAACTTCTTCAGGTGCATCATGTTGAATTTGAGAATTTGTACAGAATTACAAATGGATCCTTTTATTTAATCCATAGGAGTTAATTGTTCTCATTTTGCCAGCCATGACTGGGTAGAAGTTTTAAATAATTAGTAATTATATTCATATATTCACTTGTACTAAGGATTGAATCTTCAATTCCAGAAGACCATGACTTAGGACATTATTGCTCAGCACTTTATCCGTCTATCCGTGATTCAAAATTTTGCTTCTATGTCCTTTCTGCTGGACAAAACAGGGGAGGGTAGAGCTGTAGTCCTCGATATATCTAAGGTTTTGACAGGGTATGGTATAATGGTCTTCTAAGGAAAATTAGATCATATAGTATCACTGGAAGAATACATAATGTAATTAAATCCTTCTTAAGTAAGAGAAAAATCCAAGTTGTCCTTGATGGTCGTACATCTAAACAATATGATATAAATGCGGAAGTGCCTCAGAGGTCTATCCTTGGACCTTTAGTATTCCTAATATTCATAAATGACCTCCCTGATAAAATTGTTTCTGAGATGGGTATATTTGCTGATGACACCACTCTCTATAACAGGCACGAGGGGAAAACAAATGAACACATATCTAAAGAAATGGTAGAAACACTAGAAAATGACCTCCAATCTGTAGTGGAATGGGGACAAAAATCGATGGTCACATTCAATGCTGCCAAGACTAAACTGGTTTCCTTCAATAATTACAAGAAACCTTCTCTATCACCAATAGCAATGGCCAAGAACACATTACCCGAAAGTACTTCCTTTAAACTCCTCGGCCTACCGTTTACAGGGAACATGAACTGGAATAGATACATTGAGAGCATTCCAGGATTCAGCTTTCCCAACTGTACTGACAGAAGTTCAAGTGTACTGTGAACAGACATCTTCTACTCATCTCCCTTCATAATGCCCCTGCAACTTATGTCCCCGATAGTACCCCCCTACTTCAAAGTGACACTGTGCCTTGTTTGGGGTGAAAATTGTTTAAAAAAAACGATGGATGGTTATTTCGCATTTTAACTTAAAAGGGATTGGCCATATTTACAAAAAAAGGTGAAGTGTCAGTTCAGCCTTGCCTTCAAAGGAATCTTGCCTATTTTACAAGTATTTTATGTGCTCTGATGAATTCATTACACTTGTACCCCGTTGATATACATAGCCCGTCAAACTCATTTAGCAGCAAAATCCCACCCTTTCATTGTAGAGATTCCTAGATGCCAGAAAGCTTCTACTCCCCCCCCCCGACTGATGAACTTTGGAATTCCCTCCCTGTTTCCTGCTTCGCTGACTGTACTGACATCCAGAAGTTTAAATGTAATTTATGTGGATTCAAGATTGGGACCACGGAAGGAAAACACGGAATACGAATTAGGTGTAATAAAGATATTAACTGAAAAGGTAACAAGGATAGGATAAAGGGCACATGTTCTTTTGTTGATAAACTAATGAGAAGTCGTGACAGCAGTCCTCCAAACGCATGGCTAGAAATCCAACAATCGTCAAAGGTCACAATTCTACTTCTCAACTCAGGCTGCTTTTATACAGCCTATCTTCCCCATTTGCATGTGTGCGGAAAGATTCCATTTCTTCTGTACATCTGCCACTGCTACCGATCTAAATGCAGTACCGTTGTCAGTTAGCAGTTTTCCACCGGACCTCACTCCAGAAACACTATGTCAAGGGCTGCCACTATTTCACTGGCCATTTCACCTCACAGCTGTCTCGATAGGGCAAAGTGCCCAGGGCCGCAGTCGATCATTGTCATGTAAAGCCCACCCCTGTAATGGGTTACATGAACTGCAAGTCTTTTCCAAGTCCCAGTCACACTTAGTTCTCCAGCTTCATGCGTGCTTGGAGCAGGGTCAATTGATTGGCACCTGCTTTACTTGTTCCTTGGTGACACTCACGTCGACTTTTCTTACAAGGTACAATATCCTTTCTACCCCCCCTATGGTGCAGATCATGCAGCTCTCGCACTCCAGAATTATCCAGATTAGACACTGCAGCAACATCCTCTTTTTTGGGGCACGAGCCAGCTCTTTCTCACTCTCATGATAGCATCTGTTGTTCTCAGAGGCCACCTTGATTACACACAACTTCAGAGAAAACTCCTGCATCAGCTCAGCCAGCATCCCAAGCCTGCGCTTCACCTTCTGCGCTGTTGCCACCATTCCTACGGACACAGAGGGTTGGGTGCTTGTATGAATGAGTCATGACTGTGTCTAAGATTGACAGCAGGAGACCACAGATCCTCCCACTCTCCACACAATTATAAAGCAAAACTAATCGAACGCAACCAACAGCTTCCGGCCTTCTGGCCGGGTAATAACTGGTCTGTAATTGGTCCTTGGTCAATCTAGTTGAAACCCTTCATACTGAGACAATTACTATTTATTTGGATACTGCCAGAGTGCCCCCTTTTTTAGAGGAGTTGCTTTTCCCCCACATTAAAAACGACCTTTGTGGGATGTTTAAAAGCAACACCATTTCTTTTTGATTGGCTACGTTAAATTTGAACGCTTTACACTTCTGGTCATGTCGTGGAGTCGGGCTAAGATTTTTTTTCACTTTTTTTTCCCCCTTCGTGTCACAGGTTCGAACCTGCCTACTATCATTTAAAAATTTTTTTGACACCTCCAAACACCCAGGCAATGCCTGCACCCAGGCTAGTTTTATTACATAAGAGACTAGCCTAAGTGCCCGGCGTTGCCTGGATGTTTGCAGGTGTGTGTTGAACAAAAACAAAGTGCTAATTGGCAGGCAAGCTCGAACCCGTACCGCAAAGGAGGAAAAGAACATGAAAAAATATGTGACGTCTTTGCTGTTGCATTCATCGCCAAACCGGAAGTGACATAGGTTTAAATTAAGGCTAGACAATTGAAAATATCAACAAAAAAAAGTGACCCCTCCCTGGAAAAAAGTGCCCAGTTGAAGGTGAAGGAATTAATGTTTGGGCCAATTTTTCGATATTTGTCGTCTGAAGGGACGAGCATCAAAATGATACCGATCATGTGAAAATCCGTCGCCTGTGTCAAAAATTTTAGGCAAACATACAACATACATACATACATTTCAATAGCATCCAATTATATTCAAACTATCTCCTTTTCTCATAATATTTCACAATACTAGGACTTACACTGTAGTCCTTGAGGCATGTAACCAAGGAGTTGGCCCAAGGGCATCATCTTTGCACGCCATTTGATATTTACAATGTGAACTTTGATGAAAAAAAATGAAAAAATTATGGTATATAATTTTCTTTTTGTGCAGGGGTTCTTTGAGATACGTAATTTATTTTAAGGGTTACGCAAGATTAAAAAGGTTAAGAAAGGCTCGTAGAGGGTATGCCATCGTCAATTTAACATTTGTTAATTTAATTTTCACTAAGTTTTTCCTCTTAAAGAACAATCCCCCAAAGTGGGCAAAAAACAAATATATAACAAATAAATGTTACCAAAGGCAAGATAAGTTACTCTACTATCTTCTACCTACCTGGATAAGTTTTTGGTGTTTCAACTTATTTTAAAGCGTTCATTAAGTTTGAAATGCAAGTAGTTTCACACGCTTAAGTTAAACCGACAACAAGATGGCGGACATGAGGCTCCAATCTCTAGAATATCGATAATCGCTCAAAACTTGAAAATAAAACAAAATACTGATAGAAATCCGCCCAATAAATGTTATCGTCGATTTAACTCAAACAGTGGAGACTACTTGCGTTTCAAACTTAATAAACGTTTCGAAATAAGTAAAAACGCCAAAAACTTATCTATGTAGGTAGAGGAGTAACATATGGTGCCTTTTATTCTGGTTTACTTGGCCTTCGGGCCAAGATCAAAGTGTAGGATCTGATTGCTTTCTTTAAACACCAACTACGGGTGAAGATCAGATGTGATAGAAGAAGGCTGCATCGCGTGGCATTTGATAGAAAATGGATACATGTAGCAAGTCTGTGTGTACGAAGAGGAGCCAAATTTGAATATGTGTTCCCCGCCTAGGTGTGGAACGCGCAGTTCCGTAAAGTAAAATTTAACAAATAGCCTCTCAGCTAGCTGAGTGTGTGTTCCATCCTTCCCTGATTAGGAAGCCTCCAAGATCTCCACCCCCTCTTTCTTGCAATTTTTGTTTTCACCCCCTCCTCTAAATTTCACTCATCTTGGAGAGAAAGAAATACAAACTAACCCCCATTCCTTACCCACAAAATTTTCTTTTCTCCATTCACCCCCATCTAGAGGGCATCCCCACTTAGAGACTGACCCGCAGAAGCCAGGTTCCTTTTACAAACCTAGTGGAACGGGCAGTCTATCAACTAGAAGGGGTTGGGAGGGTCCTACTAATCCCCCCCCCTCTTTTTTTTCCCCCCTGCCCTCGACACGAATGAATTATTGTACCATTTTTATTGTTATCTTTTTTTGTTTTTACACGTCAATAAAAAATATTTTAAAAATTGGGAGTTAAGTAGGATGTCCCCCAGTATGAAAGGGTGAATGTGGTATTATGGTGAAAGATACTAGCTGGGAGAAACTTTTGATTTTGTTTAGTTCTGGAGTGACAAGGATGACCAACGACACCCACAATCCCCCCTTTTGAGTTGGCCATGTGCCTAAGTTTTTTGTTCATTGTTGATTTTCAATGAATAAAGGATTTAATATCTCAAAGTGTAGTATCTGTTCCGGCAGATACTGCAAGCAAAGACCATATGTGGGGGCAACCTCACATATAAGACCTTGGTCAATTTAGGGGCAACCCTTCATACCAATTGTCACTATCCAGCTCCCCTACTCCCCGGAGAGTTGGTCCCCATTTCCCCTTCACTCCTCACATTAAAAATCGGCCTTGTGCCTAATTTGCTCGGTGGGGGAGCAAATAAATACAATCTGTTCCTGCAGATACTGCAAGCAAAGACCATTGCCCTTGTGACAATCTTCTGGTCCATGTAGGGGCAACCCTACAGGGGCCAGCTGGCAAATCACTATCCAGCTCCCATTTCCCACCTCTCGAGAGCTGGTCCCCTTTTCCCTTTCCCCTCCCCTTCACTCCTCACATTAAAAATCGGCCTTGTGTCTAATTTGCTCGGTGGGGGAGCAAATGAATACCATCTGTTCTTCAGATGCTGCACTTCAATTTCTTGTTCTCTGTCAGTGGAGAAGAAATCCTTCACGACTGAGACAATTTATATTTTTGTTCTTTTTCTTCACGTTAAAAAACGACCCTGGTGTCTAACTCTGTCCAGTGGGGAGGCATTGTAAATAGGAACTTATCGTTCCTTTTGTAACATCTATTTGTTATATATTTGTTTTTGACAACTTTTTCTGTTTATTGTCTGTGGTAAAAAAAATGCCCTAATTTTCTTTTGAAAAAGTTTGAATAAATCTAATCTAGCCCCCACCTCAGATAGACATCCAACTACAACCAGTCTCACCTCTTCCCTTTCGGTTTTTACCAAAATGAATTATCTCTCCTCCTACCTTTCTCATATTCCGTGTTTTTTTTCCTTTTCTCTTCTTTATCAAATGGTTCATTCACAATATTACGCAATCTGATTGTTATAATAAAAACCAGTGGTTGAGCCTCACGACCTCTCAATCAGAAATTCACGCTCTCATACTCAACACCGGCATTTTTCCCCCAGGAATTATTGGGCGATTTTTTTTTTTTTTTTAATTTTTTGTAAGACTTGCTGACAAACAAGAAAAAAAAAAAAAATAAAATAAAAGAGCATTCCTATATTTCAACATAATTAAAAAAAAAAAGAAGAAAAAACCGAATAAATTTCATTCATTCATTATTTAAATTCTTATTTATTGTGTGACAGATGACAACAGACGGATTTTCTCAGTTTTGCGGCTCACCATTTTGGGTAAGTTTTTTCTTTTTTTTAAACATACATTTTTCTTGTTCAATACTAGAATAGTGTCTTCGTCAAAGAAATGTTTTATTCTTGGTTTAATTGTAGCATATTAACTATTGTATTATATTCCCGATTTTTTTTTTTCGCCCAAATTTTGGATAAATTATTTTTTTGGAATAAGATTTTGTTACCTTTTTAATTCAGTCTTGTAATCGCTGGCGGCCGACGGCCGTTACCTTTCTTTCTTACAAAAAATAGTTTTGCTTTAAAATCTTATTATACAAAAGGCGGATCTGAACGAACTCCCTGCCCCTGCCGTAAAAATAATTCCTTTTCGCATTTTCTTATTTTTTCTACGGAGTATCGTTGATAACAGACTTTAGCAGAAATATTTTGGTACTTCTCAGAAAACGTGGACCCTGCGTAAACTTTTTTTTTTTTTTTGGTCAATGTCCAGTTTCTTTTCAACTCCTCCAAAAAATTTTAAAATGACGACTTGGGTAGGTTTTCGGTGGTGCTGAAAACGAATATCACGTTTAAATGTGGGGAAGATAAGTAGTTTTCATGATATGAAGAAATTACTTTTCCAAAAAGTGAAGGATCACTTTCTTATATAAATTTAAGGTAAAATCAGCACCCACTTTCTGGCCATCTAGCAATTTCTTCATATCATGAAACAAATTTAACTGTGATATTCGCTTTCAGCACCCCCCCCCCCCGAAAACCGGCGCTGTTTTTTTTTGTTTACTAAAAGATTCGTTCGTTTTTTTGTTTTTTTTATCTCATAATTTAAGACGTTAATTATGTTGTCAGTAAGTTTACAAAAACATACTTTTGTTTTTCGTTCTTTTTTTCATTATACAACTTGTATAGTTGTTAACCGATGTTTCTGCAGATAAATATTTAACAAAAATTCTGTTTTCATTTGGGTGCGGTGGAGGAGCGGGTGGTGTTGCCACGGTCGCCACAACACCACCCGCTCCTCCACCGCACCCAAATGAAAACAGAATTTTTGTTAAATATTAAACGATTCTGCTTTAATGGTTAATGTCGGCACGTTACTTACGGAAAAACGGTTAATTAAGCTACAGAAGCATCTGTTAAAAACTATACAAGTTCTATAATTGAATACCCACCTAAAAACAAAAGTATATTACTGACGGCATTATTAGCGTCCTAACAAAAAATCAAATCTCGTAGTAAAAAAAATAACAAAAAAAAAAAAAAAAAAAAAAAAAAAAAAAAAAGCGCCGGTTTTCGGGGGTGCTAAAAACGAATATCACCGTTAAATTTGTTTTATGATATGAAGAAATTATTAGGTGGCCAGAAAGTGGATGGTATTGTAGGTTACATTTATATAGGGAAGTCTGATCCCCCACTTTTTGAAAAAGCAATTTCTTCATATCATGAAAACTACTTATCTGCTCCAAATTTAAACGGGATATTCATTTTCAGCACTACCGAAAACCTTTTAAAAGTCGTCATTTTAAAGTTTTTTGAGGAGTTGGAAAGAAACTTGACATTTTTATGACTGCTCCCTGAAAACGCATACACAAAAGGTTTTCATTGATTTATTTGGCGGACGTTGTCGAGAGTACCCCCCCCCTCTCTGAATTCCGCAATTTTCACTTTTTTATTTATTTATTTATTTATTATTTTTTTTTTTTTACTTTTTCCTGTTAATATCGATTACAGACTTAAGTTTCAGATTATAAAAATTGAAAAAAAAATGTTTTCATAACTTTTCACGTGTGGAGTTCAATTTCAGTCAGTACGTTGTACTAAATTGAACACGAAATTTGTGACCACAATGAATAGATAGATACATACATACGTATATACATGTGATGGATATATACATAGATGAGAGAGAAGGGGATAGATACATAAATTAGAGCGGAAGGGGGGGGATAAAGAAATCTTACTTTTTTTTTTTTTTTTTTTTTTTTTTTTTTTTTAAATCCCTCCGTTCTAACCCCTACCTTCCGGTCACATCAGAGCGAGTTGCCGTTTTTTTTCCATCGTGGTCACAAATTTCGTGTTCAATTTAATACAACGTTGTAATTGAAAACTGAACCTCCACGTGAAAAGTTATAAAAAAATGTTTTTTTTTCCCCCAATTTTTTATAATCTAAAACTGAAGTCTGTAATCGATGATATTAACAGAAAATAAGTTTTTTTTTTTTTTTTTAAAAAGAGTGGAATTTAGAAGGGGCACTCTCTACAACGTCTGCTATTTATTTAATTACGAAAACTTTTTGAAGTACTACTTGAGGCAAAAAAAAAAAAAAAAAGCCCAAAGCATTATTTATGAAAAAATAAATGTAACAAAAATATTTAGTGGAGGAAATATATTTATAAAAAAAATAAATAAAAACAAGCACGGAATAAAAGTATGAGTCAAATTTACTCAAAGAAAAAAAAAGTAATTAAATAAGTGAACGCTCGATTAAAAAAAATTGTATGAGATATACATGAAAGTGAATGAAAACTTTTTGCGCATTTCAGGAAGCAGAAACAAAAAAAAAAAAACGTTTACGCAGGGTCCACGTTCACCGTGAAGTCCCATTTTTTTTTTTTTTTTAATTTTTTTTTTTTTATTTAATGACTTAACATTTAAAGAAGAACGACCGCAAAGTGGGATATCAATTTAATACAACGTTAAAATTGAAACGTTAAAGGCCATTAAATAAACTTTTTAAAAAATTCCTGCTAATATGAAAGTGAGCAAAGACATTGCCCCATTACTTCTTTTATGTAATTTTGTTAATACATATTTAATTGTTACTGTGTCTTTCTCGTCAATTACTCAACAACACTAAGATGAAAGATAAGGAATAAGTTATATATAACATATCAGAACAATAAGGAAAAGTAAATAGGAAAATTAAGACGGAAAAAAAAAACTCATTAGGCCATCGCATTTCGAAGCTAAATGCTTTTCATCAGAGAAGGACCAGAATTATACAAAATGCAAATATAGAAAAACTGGCTTAATAACATTTAAAAATAAAATAAGAATAAAGGAATAGGATAATATGGTAAAAAGTAATTTAAGTAGGTACAATATATAAGGGTAAATCGTAAGGGTAGTATATATGTAGATAATAGTAAAATATATATGTATATATAGACCACTATGAAATCATGATGATAATAAAAATCATGGTATACGGCATAATCACGTTTGACGCACCGGTTCTCGTCAGATCGCTGAAGTTATGTAACGATGAGCCTGGCCAGTACCAGATGGGTGACCATTTGAGACTTTCAGGTGCTGTATGTGCTCTCTCCGCTTATCTCGGCATTGTTTCCAGTCGTCTTGGACTTCTCCTTGCCACTGGACTCAAACAGTGCCGATTCAGGAGAGGTGTGGTTAAAGATTGCGCAACCTTTGCCTCCAAATTACATGCGCGGCTTCCCCCACAGGGGCTTCCTTTGTCTTTCGAGACTGAATGGAGGCTTAAATAAAAGAAGGAAAAGAGGGAAGCTAGATGAGAAAGTGGAGAAAGAGAGGTGATAGATGTTTGCTCCTGTTAATAATGTTGAGTTTTTCTTATCTTGATAAGTTTTGTATTGTTAATTTAAAAAATTTTTTTTTATTACATTTTCACCCCAAACAAGGCAAATTGCCACTTTGGTGTAGGGGGCTATTATCAGGGGCAACAACTACTGGGATACTATGTAGGGATTTGGGCAGCAAGATGTCGGGTCACGTTACACTTGAACTTCTGCATATCAGTACAGTTGGGGAAGCAGGGACCTGGAAGGGAATTTCAGAGTCTAGCGGTTCTGGGGAAGAAACTACTGGAGTAGAAAGATCTTTTACATTTAGGGATCTCTACTGTGTGGAGGTGGGATTTAGCTGCCTGTCGGGTTTGTCGAGGGTGTCTATGTTGTGGGGGCACAAGTGTCTGCAGTTCGCCAGAACATTCACCACTAAAATACTTGTAGAACAGGTAGAGGGATGCAACATTTCATCGATGGGACAGAGGCTGAAGCTTAGATGCCAGTTCAGGGCCTATCAGATTTGCGACTCTTTTGAACCTTATCCAGGAGCGAGAGACTAGTAGCAGATGCATCAGCCCAAATATGACAGCAATACTCCATACATGGGCGAATGGTAACCTGATAGAGGTACAGGATACTTTCGGGTGTTAGTAGTTTTCTAGCATGGTAGAGAGAGCCTACCTTCTTCGCAGCGGCCCTGGCAATGCTTTCAATGTCATTGTTCCAACTCATGTTTCCTGTGAACATTAGGCCAAGCAGTTTGAAAGATATACTCTCAGATAAAGAGTCACTGGCCATTGCTATTGGTGGCAGAGAAGGTTTCTTGTAATTATTGAAGGAGACCAGTTTAGTCTTGGCAGCATTGAATGTGACCATCCATTTTTGTCCCCATTCCACTACAGATTGTATTAGTGTTTTTGCCATTTTAGATATGTGTTCATTTGTTTTCCTGTCATGCCTGTTATAGAGTATGGTGTCATCAGCATGTATACCCATCTCAGAAGCAATTTTGTTGGAGGTCATTTATGAATATTAGGAACAATAGAGGTACTCCCGCATTTATATCATATTGTTTAGATGCACGACCGTCGAGGACAACCTGGATTTTTCTTTTATCCAAGAAGGATTTAATTATGTTAAGTATTCTACCAGTGATACCGTATGATCTAATTTTCCCGAGGAGACCCTCATGCCAAACGCTGTCAAAAACCTTAGATATATCTAGAGCTACCACTCTGCCCTACCCCACTTTGTCCAGTGAATGGTGTATACGTTCAGAGATTAGTGAGGATGCCTGCTGTGGAATGGGCTTGTCTAAATCCATATTGTTGGTCACTTAGAAGTTTAGCATCTGTAAGGTGATGGACTAGGGTTCTCTCGACTGTAATTCCCAAAGGGGGGGGGGGCTGAAGTAGTCCTCTAGGGGATAGATGGACTCAATGCGCCCTGCAATCTGATTGGTTAATGAACGATCAAATCACCTAACAGGACTATTTTCCCCCCGCAAGATAAGACTTTATTTATGATTGCTACAGATCTGACTTTGAAAATCGAACAAGATAATCTTTATGGAGAATAAAAATGACGTAGAACTTACTTAGTAGGTATTTCCAAAGAAAATGCTAACATGAAAATATAACGTCTGAAGAATTGTTTCCCCATGATGACGAATATTAATTCAGGTTCACCTCCTACTACGAGTATGACAGAATTTATTAGAAAAAATTGGTTTAACGTAAAAAGACCTCCTCCCATACCTTGAGAGTTGTGTTTATGTTAAGTTTTAATAGCAAATGCAAAAAATAATTTTCGACAAATTTTAAAGCCAAAAAAGTTTGGTGCTTATGCATTTACTAATCCGCGCTATTTTTAAAATCGTATTTCCAAGTTTAATTAAAGTTTTTTTTTTTTTTTAATTCAATTGTAAAGTTAAAGTAGAATAGGTACAAAACACCCTCCCCTCCCCATGTTAAGAATGGCTTTTTAAATAATAACGTTATTATTTCAGCACGGATTAATAAGTGCATGACTCAGTGCATGATGACTGCATGAGTACCAAAAGTTCAAATGATGAAAAGAAAAGACAAAGATAAAATGAATAAATAATAAAACAAAACAAAAGTGACCCTTTTTCATGTTACCTGCTCTTCCCCCTCCCCTTTATAGTTTTCTTTCTGTTAAGTTTTAAAAGCAAACCTAGAAAGTGATGTTGGACAAATTTTAAGGCCAACATATTCAAATGACATAAAACAAATAACAGCAGTGTACACTAGTACAAAGATCAGACAAATGCAATTTCAAGAAAGAAAATCTAATAACAATAAATTCATGTTTTTCGTTTTAAAATAGATTTAAGGAAATTATTCTATTTTTACAGTTTAATCAAGACATTAAAAAAAATGAAAATATTGAAAAAAGTTATTGTACGTATCCGTTATTGAATGAAGTTCTCTAAAAAAAAATTTCACTTAATTTGATCAAGTAGTTATTCTTATTTTATTTATTTATTTTTTTTACAGCGAAAAAACAATTTATGATACCGATCAAAAGGTACCATGTTTAGATTTTTAGGAAGAAAAGCTATGATTTAAGGTGGGAGGGCGTGTCAATGCTTTAAACCGAGTTATCTCCCCGTGACGTGTTCTAAAATTCCAAACATGGCTACCTTGAGCGCGTTGTCATAAAAAAGTTTTTCCGCTGTAAAAAAAAAAAAAAAAAAAAAAAAAAAAACTCAGTAAGTGAATTTTTTTTCTCGGATATCTTCAGTCCAAAACGAATTTGTACAATATAAATTTGTTTCCTCTATTTTCATTTTTTAATGTCTTGATTAAACTGTACAAGTACCGAAATTAGAAAACAAAATACAGTTTTTTGTAAAGCTCAAACTAAAGCATGTTTTTTTTTTTTTGTTTTTGTATGTGTGCGAGAAAGATTGTTACATTTATTGAATTAAAAGAAATATAAAAAAAACACAATAGTCTTTTGCCCCTGATGTAAGCTTGTTTGCCCCTGTTTTGCACTCGCAGTATCAGAATTTTGGGGGAATTTTTGACACCCCTAACAGAAAACTGCGAATAAAATATAGAAAACTCGTAATTTCTCTTTCTAAAGTGGGTTATTTATTTTCTTTATAGAATATGCTTCCAAAATAAACTATTTAAGTTGTTTAAAAAAATAATAGAAATATTATTTTTCATTGTTTAAAAAAACAGTGTTTACAAAGTGCGTGCGTGCTGGGAGCCATTTTGTTACGTAATGAAATCAATTGATTTTTATGAGATGAATATTTTTCAATTTTTAAACTTTAAAAATCTATCAAAATTTTCCTATTCGTTCAATTGTTACGTTTTTTTTCAGGGTGAATGTAAAATTTTATGCTCTTTCCGATAAACTAAATATAATATTTTAGACAAACGTTGTTTTATAAATTCACCCCCCCATTTTGAAATGTCTATGAGAATTTTAATTAATTTTGGTCGACACGTTTTATATATCACAAATTGAAGATAAAACATGAATAAATAAAATACTCAAATTTAAAACAACAAAAAAATATCACTTATCTGTAAATTTACCGGTAAAGTCCAAAATGTAAATCCTTCTTTTTTCGATAACCACGTGTTTTTTTTTTTTTTTTTTTTTTTTTTTTTTTACGTGGAAGTTTAATTTTTGTTTAGAATTTTCCAGTCATTATTTTTCGGTCAGTGTATATTTTTATTTTTAATTCCTGGTTTCCTTTTTTTCGATATAAAAAAAAGACGAAACCCTATAATGCAGATTTATAGTATAATAAATAAAAAATTCAGGTATTTCTTTAAGATATTAAAAAAAAAAAATGACATTGCATATCTTCGTCATTTCGTAATCCGTGTAAATCCAAAAATGAAAAATCCCAGTTTTCATGTACGATAGCGTAAAGGCGCCCACATTAAAAAAAAGGACGATGTTATCTCCCTTTATTCATATAGGGTCAATATGAAGCCACCCTCGAAAATTCCTTTAAAATTACGGCCAAATCTGTTCATTGCAATGTGGCCATAAAGTGGGTGCCCATTTGACGTCACATCATTATAGAAAAGTGACCTCCCACTTTGTGACCATTTGTAAAATTTTTTATCTTGGAAACTACTAGTTTCGTTTGCCGTATATATAAATGGTTATTTCCGTTTTCAGCGCCTCCGAAAACCTTTAAAAGTGGAAAATTTGAAGGAATATAATCCAATATCGAGATTATTAAGGTTTCTGAATTAGTGTTTTTTCTTTTACACTTATAGGCTTCCGTACATAAGTAAGTGATAATCTTAACATCCGGTGTCTTTACAACTTTCTTGAAAGACACGCGTTGTCGCGATATGTGTTGGAGAAATCCTTCCATTTAAAAAATACATGGATTATAATACATAAATATGAATAAATTCTCATACAGGAAGATTAAAAGAAAGCATATCTTACTCATGGAGCAGGTGAGTGATATTTTGCCATTTAAAATATATATCGTAAGATTCAACTGTGTTATTTGTTCGACATTCCGTGAAATGTTAAGTGAAGATATCGAAGGAAAAATAAATAAAATTGTTTATTTCCCTATTAAAGCTTTTATGATATTAAAATTTGGTCTTTGCTCGTTTTATTGAAATAAAATTTACGGGTTTAAATTACGTTTTCATATAGTTATAATCTGATAGAAAGATAGGTGTCTATTCAAAATGGCGACTCGGCTGAAAATTCCCCCAAAATTCTGATACTGCTAGTTTTGCACTCTCCAAATATTCTAATTGAAAGCCAAAAAAAGTTGTACCTTTGCACTAGTGAAAAAAAAAAAATGACCGAAATGTAATTTTTTTTTTTTTACTCAACTTTAGGTTTAACAATTTTACTAAAGAGAAGAATGAGAGGTGGCTTAATTGAGACTTTCAAATTTATATTTATTTTTTTACATAGGCATCATCACTTATCAAGGCCAAGAGGCCACTCGAGGATAAGGGTTAAAGAGTGTACAGTAAGTAATTGGACAATATAGTAATCGTTAGTAATGGAAATTCGGTAAATTTGTTAACTTATACAACCATGACCAACATAAATATAGGAGGCCGTTTCACTAAAAGTCACATGATCTGCCAACGTCACAGAATAAGTCCAACGGTCATGGACTCACGGTACTGACTATTAGAAAAGATGGCTATCTCTTGTTTCAATACTCAAAGAAATTTCTGTTTTGAAAGTAATTTTAGTCTTTAAAATCCATGAAACAATTTTTTTTTTTTTTTTTTTTTTTTTATTACATACCCATCGCCACTTTTCAAGGACAAGAGGCCACTCAAGGATAAGGGTTAAAGAGTGTACAGTAAAAATTGGACAATATAGTAATTGTTAGTAATGGAAATTCGGTAAATTTGTTAACTTATATGGAACGGCTCATCAAAAAATTGTTTACGTTAGGCTTGAAGACAACCATATTGTAGTCATCTGGAAAGCAGGAAAACTTAAAACAATTCCATAGGCGTGCAGTTCTAAGAACGAAGCTTTGTTCATGGAATCTACGTTTAGGTGTAGGCACAGATAAAGAGTGGGGGAAACTGTTGATAGTGGTTTCTGCTAAACGAGTGTTTCTTGTGAAAGTTTGGCGAGGGGGGGCATAGACTGAAGCTCAGTCGAGGACTTACCATGAAAATAACGATAAAGCAGAGACAAATTCGCAAAATCTCTTCTGTGAGAAAGAGGTTGCAGGGAAGGGAAAAGGACATCCCTATGAGGCTACAAAGTCTATTTTGAACTCTATCAAGGCAGGATAAGTCCTTTCTAGCAGTTCCTGCCCAGATGTGGCAACAGTACTCCATCCTTGGACATACCTGGCTCTTATATAGATAGAGAATTGCATCAGCAGTGAGATATCTGCTGGATCGATAGAAGGATCCCACCATTTTTCCAGCGGCCTTGGCAACGGATTTAATGTACGTGTTCCATTTCAGACCAAAAGTAAAGGTCAAGCCCAGAAGCTTGTCAAAACATGAGGCCTCCCCAAGAAGAGAGCCATTCATTTCAATTGATGCCAGATGGGGAGCAGAGCGTTGATGTAAAGATAAAAGCTTGGTTTTAGATGCATTAAAAGTAACAGGCCACCTCTTTCCCCATTGTACCATTTGCTCAATATCTTTTTCGGAGAGAACTTGGTCATTTACGATCTTAGATGTGCTACCATAGATGGTAGTGTCATCAGCATAAATGTCTACGAATTATGTGATTTGGAATATCTTTAATGTAGATCAGGAGGAGAGTTGGGCACAGGATGGACCCCTGAGGGACTCCAGCATTAATACTGTGAGATTCTGATTTCTGTCCATCAACCACTACTCTTATGAACCTATCAGAAATGATTTAATAATTAAGACATTTCCAGCTATACCATAGCTGGAGATCTTGTGAAGTAAACCTTTATGCTATACTCTATCAAAGGCCTTTGATATGTCAAGAGCAATTGCCATAGAAAGGAAGCCTCCGTCGGGAGATTTGCTAATCCTATGAGATATAACTGTAAGCACATCTGCTGTAGATCTAGCTGAACGGAAACCATATTGCTTGTCACTAAGAAGGTTATTTTTGCTGAGATGGTTGATTACTTACTTTTTTTTTAATATCTTAAGGAGTCGTTCGGGTGTATATGCATGTACACATGTCTCAGCCTGAATTAGTTAAATAGACAAGAAATAAGGGGAATATGCAAAACATGGAGTACTGTTGCTACATCTAGGCAGGAGCTGCTAGAAGCACCTTTGCCTTGACAGTTCCAAGTAGACTTTGTAGCCTATTAGGGGATGCTCTTTTTTCTTCCCTGCAACCTCTTTCCCACAGAAGAGACATTGTGAGCCTATCTCTACTCTATCATTATTTTAATGGCAAGTGCTCGTCTGAGCTCCAATCTATGGTCCCCCCCCTCATTGTCAAACTTTCACAAAAAACTCTAGTCTAGCTGAGATCACTATAAATAGTTTCCCCAATTCTTTATCTGTGCCTAAACCTAAACATAGATTCCATGAACAAAGCTTTTTTCTTTCTGCTTTCCAGCTAACTACAATATGGCTGTCTTCAAGTCCAACGTAAACAAGTTCTTGAACTGTCCTCTTAAATAATCCAATTTACCAAATTTCCAATGTTAACGATTACTATGATATTGTCCCACTGATTACTGTACACTCATTAACCATCCTCGAGTGGCCTCTGAGCCTTGATAAGTGGTGATTCCTTTGTAACAAAAAAAAAAAGATATAAACATAACAAAGTTTTTTTAAAAATTAAAAAACATTTTTTTTTTTTTATTTTAAGTCCAAGCACACAATTTGCATATAAACTTGGAAGAAAGTAGGTTGGTTGGTTTTGTTTTACGGCATATCAACCGTTTTCGGGTTATTTAATGCCGAATCCAAAGATTTTTAAGAAAAATTTTTTTAATAGAATATATTTGTTGTTTTCACGTCGGTTTCTATTTAACCCATAGTTGGGACCCTAACAGGTACTACCACTCCGGGTCAGAGTGGACCTGGGAGCAATGGTAATTAAAGGGTGGCTCCACACTCCCCAAAGCTCACAAGCTGGGGCCTCACCACTGGATATAGTTTAAGGTCATATCCAGGACCCCCCATTGGGGGACTTTTACCCTCTGTAGGGGGGGGGCAGTCGGCATATTCTAATGCCCCACCGACAGGGCCGGAAGAAAGTAGGAAAATAGGAAATGAAGTGTTTATGGTGATAAAAATTTTCTTAATTTGAGTGCTTAGATATGGAGTTGCGGATGTCTATAGCAATACATAAATATGGTTTACTATAGGTAGACGGGGCATGTTTTACTAAAGACAACAATCTCAAAAGTGGCTAAGGAACAAATATATAAAAAAAAAAAAAAAAAATGTTACCAAAGGCAGGATAAATTACTCTTCTACCTATCTGAATAAGTTTTTGGTGTTTTAACTTATTTTAAAGCGTTTATTTAATTCGAAGTGCATGTAATACCGAGTGCTTAAGTTAAAACCACAACCAAGATGGCAGAAATGAGGCCATCTTTGGAGTCATGAGAATCACTCAAAACTCGAGAACAAAAATAAAGACTGGTAGTAATCCATCAAATAAATATCACCATGACATTTTGGGCCATATTGGATAACATTAGCTAATGTTTTCATTTTTAAAATGTGTATTCCTCAATAGATTTTAACTTGAAAAGATTTCTCATTTAATATTTAAAAAGAAACCAACAAATTTTAATGCTGAGACCGAAATTTTTTCTCACAATAAACTCATACCATGATTTAGTGACTTTGCTAATAAGAGTTGTCTACATTACCACTAAGATTAGATTTATTTTTCTGTATAAGTTTGAAAATCTACAGATAAAAACTAAAATGATTTTATTTTCTCTCGATCAACGCCGGGTAGTACATTTAGTCTATCATGATCATAAGTAATTAAAAAAATAAAAATAAAGATTTTTAGATTCTACCTTAAATGGTTTATTATTCTCGATTTTATATTTGTTGATTTATTTTTGTAAAAGTTACTCTCTCCACTGCTGTTTAGTTAAATGTAATCTGTCTGAAAAATGAACACCCATTCCACGCCCTCTCCTCTTGCATAGCCATAGATCAGCACACAGTTGTGATAATGACGACATTGAACCAGTTTTTCAAGTGGTTCATTTCATAATGAACAGTCGGACTGTGGTCAGTTGGCACCGTCGGTTGTTAATCACATCCGGGTAGGATCTGCTCAGAGCACCCTATCCTGTATTGACAGGTTTCAAAACTGAAACCTAGTAGGAGATGCTATTTTTTCTTCCTTGCAATCTCTTTCAAAGAGAAGAGATGTTGCAAGCCTGTCTCTGCTTTTTCTGGTATTTTCATAACAAGTGCTCGACTGAGCTTCGATCTATGGTCTCTTCCACCTTCCAAAATTTTAAAAAAAGTACTGGTCTAGCTACAACTACTACCGACAATTACTCCTACTCTACCTAAATCTAAATGCAAATTCCATAAATAAAACTTCATTCCTAGAACTTCCTGCCTGTGGAACTCTGTTCTGCTTCTCAGCAGACTACAATATGGTTGTCTTTAAGTCCAATGTAAACAAGTTCTTACTGAGCCGTCACCTTAAATAATCAAATTCTATCCAATTTTCACCACTAACGATCACAATGCTATTGTCTTGGTGATCCCCTTACACAGTAACCCTTATGCTCGAGTGACCTTTAAGCCTTGATAAGTGGTGACTCTTGTTAAAAAAATGACTGATTTTACTAAGGCTACGAAATTAAAATAAAAATCTGTAGAAAAGCAAGATGCAGATTAATTTTAAAAAAATGGTGACCATTTTTTTTTTTTTTTTTTTTTTTTTTTTTTTTTAAATTTTTAAAATTTGATGTAAAGGTTTTTTTTTTTTTTTTTTTGGTTTTTTTTTTTACATAAGCATCACCACTTATCAAGGCGAAGAGGTCACTCGAGGATAAGGGTTAAAGAGTGTACAGTAGAAATTGGACAATATGTTTGGCTACATGGCAATTTGAACATGTAGATCATCTTGGTGACATTCTACACAGTCGTGAAATTGTAGTGGCGTTTATCTGCCCTGACCATTCAATTGTGTTAACATTTTAAAAAGGGGATACAAGATAAATCGTGAATTTGCTGAATAAGAGATAAAAACATATTTAACCAACACAAAATATTTTTATATGTACGAAATTATAAGTATTAGAAAGTTTAGATTCTTTGGACTACTGTCATCATCTTCAGTGTCATGTAATAGAGTAAGGCAGCTGTATGCAAAGTGACGTCACACTGAGGGGAAAGAAAAATACTATAAAAAGAACGTGTGCACAGACCGCGTGACGTTCGAAAAGACAGAGGCCAGAGAACAGTATGATTACATTTTATTCAGGTAAAATACCCGGAAATAAATGTCATTGTAACAAAAAAAAAAAAAAAAAAAAAAAAAAAGAATCATTATTTCTTGTCTTATGTTCCTTGCGATGTACTCTGCTTGGGTGCCGGTTGTCTACATGTTAACGTGTGTGTAAATGTTAGTTATTTGCAGTACGTTTCGCCTGATGTTAACCACTGACTTTTTTCAAGTATATCTTGACAAACTCTGGAATCCTATCAAGTATGGGATTCCGCATGGGATTTCGAATGAAACACTTTATTTAATCCACGGGGGCTACTATACTCTTGTTCTGTCAGCCATGACTGGGAAGAAGTCTCAATTGTATTCTTAGTATCACCCATATTGAGGATTGAATCTTTAACCTTCAGAAAAGTTCCACTTTGAAATAAATTTTACCAAATATTTTATCCATTCGGGTTGTTGTGGTAAAAAGTTTATTAAATTACCATTTGAAATGTTGAGTACTCATAGAAAGTTAGATATATTATGGAGAGTAAAATCAACTCCCAGGAAGACCCAACGGTTTCTGGGATTGAATGAGGATCCATAAATTTTCCACTTTTATTGTTATCGAAATCGGTAAAAAACCCTGATTTTTTTAAAAATCAAATCGATTGTCTGTTCTAGTAGGGGACCCACTGTGGTGTACCGGAAGGAAGCTTCACATGCCTCCCTGCAGTGACTTAGATCATAATACATTGTAGTCTACATTGTACAGTAGAGAACCTACTGTTGATTTTTATCAAATTATCTGTAAATAATGGTTCTATTTAAAGTATAAAGTGCATGTCAGCGAAGGATGAAATTCCAAAGTCTAGTAGTCTGAAGAAATAAACTATTAGAGTAGAAGGCTTTTCAGTATCTATGGATTTCAACAGTGAAGGAGTGAGACTTTGCTGCTTGTTGAGTTAGTCTGAAGTATGTATGTCAAAGGGGGAATAAGTGTTATGAGTTCAACAGAGCACCATCCATTAAAGTACTTGTAAAACAAATACAGGGATGTGATATTGCACCGATGGGACAGTTTGAAGTTTGGCCAATAGTGTGGAACCTATTAGATTTGAGTCAAACTTTGATCTGGGCTAATCAATTTTTATTTGTATTGTGTGAATTATTTGGACTACTGTTCTTATCTTGAGTGTTATTCTGGCAACATTTTGGCTGATGTAACCCCCTTCCTTTTTTTTTTTTTTTTTTTTTTTTTGACAATATTTATTAGGATTTAATTAGCAATTTTGAAGTGAAAAGTTAAAAAAAAAAAAAAAAAAAGTAAGCCCAAAGAAATTTACTGAAATATTAAAAAAATTCATTAGTATAACAACAGCTAGTTCAGAAAAATTTAACATTTTTTTTTCTCTCGGAATAGTTCAATTGTATTGTGCTAATAATACAAGCGGTGTTCCAAAGAAATGCCTCCTCTTTTATTAATTATTTGGAACGGCTCTCATATATCAAGAGTTCACATGTTTTGACCAGACAAAAAACAGACCGGGTAGCGCCAGAAAAATAAAACTACTTGTCTAGAACGGTTTTAATACTTAACTGTAAACTCTCTAAGAGACATCATATAGATGGTTAGTAAATGATGCGAAAAGGAATTTGAACATTTAAAAAGGTTGATAAAAGAATGTAAGTGAACACAATAAAGTGTAGTATCTGTTCTTCAGATGCTACACTTCAATTTCTTGTTCTGTTAGTGAAGGAGAAATCCTTCACGACTGAGACAATTTTTATTTTGTGTTCCTTTTCTCTGTTAAAAAAATGACCCTGGTGTCTAACTCTGCCCCGGGGGAGGCATAGTAAATAGGAACACTACAATATTTACTTCTTTTACCATAGTTTACTAAACAAAAAAAAAAAAAAAAAAAAAATATATATATATATATATATACTGGGATTCCTAACCTGTGATCCTTAGTTTTTTGCGACAAAAGAGTCACCACTTATCAAGGCCCGGAGGCCACTCGAGGATAAGGGTTAATGAATGTACAGTAGTCAAGGGGACAATATTGTAATAATCATTAGTAGTGGAAATTTGGTAAATTTGATTACTTCAGGGGATGGCTCCTCAAGAACTTGTTTATGTTGGACTTGAAGATGACCATATTGGAGTCAGTTGGAAAACAGGAAAACGGAGCAGAGTTCCACAGGCGTACAGTTCTAAGAAAGAAGCTTTGTTCATGGAATCTACGTTTAGGCACAGATAAAGAGTGAGGGAAATTATTGATAGTGTGTTAGACTAGACAAGTGTTTTTTGTGAAAGTCAAGCCTGGGGATTAGAGCTCAGACAAACACTTGCCATGAAAATAACGATAAAGAAGAGACAGGCTCACAACGTGTCCTCTGTGGGAAAGTGGTTGCAGGGAAGAGAAAAAAGGCATCTCCCACTAGGCTAC
Source organism: Euprymna scolopes (assembly GCF_053919585.1). NCBI lineage: Eukaryota > Metazoa > Mollusca > Cephalopoda > Sepiida > Sepiolidae > Euprymna > Euprymna scolopes. The sequence goes on from NC_136487.1 coordinate 18,075,881, forward strand.
AGTCTATTTTGAACTCTCGATAAGCTACTTCTAGCAGCTCCTGCTCAGATGTGGCAACAGAACTCCATCCTTGGACGTACTTGGCTCCTTTAAAGGTAGAGAATTGTATCAGCAGTGACATATCTACTGGAGCGGTAGAATGATTCCACCATTTTTCCAGCAGCATTAGCAACAGATTTGATATACATGTTCCATCTCAGATCAGACCCAGAAGCTTATCAAAACATTGAGCCTCTCCAAGACGAGATCCATTCATTTCAATTGATGCCAGATGGGGATCAGAACGTTGATGTAAAGCTATGTTTGGTTTAGATACATTAAAATTAATCAGCCACCTCTTTCCCCATTGCACCAGGTGCTCAAGATTAGAGGAGAGAGAATCAGAACTTGGTCGTTTACGGCCTTTGAAGTGTTGCCATAGATGGTAGTGTCATCAGCATAAATATCTATGAATGATCTAAGGATGTGATTTGGGAAATCATTTATGTAGATCAGGAAGAGAGTTGGGCCTGGGATGGACCCTTGAGAGACTCCAGCATTAATACTGTGATATTTTGTGGAGTAAACCTTTATGCCATACCCTATCAAAGGCCTTTGATATATCAAGAGCAATTATCCTAGAAATGAAGCCTCCACCGAGAGATTCACTAATCCTATGAGATATAACTGTTAACACATCGGCTGTAAACAATCTTCTGATAAATAAATACATTGAGTTTGGCATTTTTTTTATTGTCAAGCAAAAAAATTAAAAGAATGGTTTTTGAAATCGGAAATAATTTTTCCAATTATTCTGATTTTTTCCAATTCCTGATTTTTTTTTTTTTTTTTTTTTTAAATGAAAATCGCTCCAGACAAGGCATGAAGTCACTTGATGTAAGGAACTGAAAAATACTACTTCAGTGTCCAAAACTCGCCAATGATGAGTGAGATAGAATAGATTCTGACCTAGAAAACTGCAATTCTCCCCTCTTTGTCAGAAACATCGCTACTGAATTGTGAGAACTAAAAAATAAAATAAGAAGTAAAAAAATAAACCCGAAATCCAATTTCTGCTCTTCTTAACTTATAACGATAATTAAGCGTCCCAACACTAATGTTTATACTGTTTAAGACATATATACAAAATTTTTGAAGAATACGAAATTTTTGAAGAATGTTGACTCTAAACTCTGTTATACTTACAATTACATTTTCCCAAGAGTTAGAGGAGGAGGGTTTTTTATCAGTCAACTGATAACTCTCAGTGCAGGCGATACTAAGAATGCAATTTTTATTACTTAATACTTCTACCTGATTATGGCTGACGTATTGAATAATTCACAATTGTATTAGTATCAGCTGCACTGAGACTTGGACCTTCAAACTCGCTTCTAATAAGTAATCATTTCTATCACGAGTTCTTGGTTGATGAAATGAGACCGTGTTACTCCTGTAGATAAAATAAAGGGTTCCATTCGAAGTTCTATACAGATCCCAGAGTTCGACTAGATAGAGCTGAAGAAAGTCGGAGGTTATATTGGCTGAAATGTGACAGTAACCCTTGAAATGAGAACAGTAGTTTGAATGATTCAAATAATACTGACAAAAAACAAATTTTAATAAATAAAAACTTCAATGGAATGAACTAAAGCTATAATATATAACTCTTACAGTATGGCCTGGTTTTGTGTCAAACTTGGGCTTAGTGATCATTAATGGAAATAACTGTTCGTTGGAACAGACTAATAATACTACTATACTACTAATAAATGATGGTCATGAGTGCCATCCATCCATATACGCCTCTTGGTTTTCAGTTTGAGAATAATTTGAATATTTTTATACAAAAATACATCATCATCTGTCACATAGCCTAGATCAGGGTTTTCCAAAATGGGCTCCAGAGTCTTAGGGCTCCATGGCTGCGGACATTTAATTTCTTATCCCTTTTTACTGGAAAGAGATCTAATACATAACTACAGGTGTAGAGTTTCAGGATGGTTCATTAAAAACTAAATAAAAAAAAAATTAGCAAGAAATGCAACAATTAATGAAAAACAAAAAATATTTGTAAACATTATTACTAGTTAGTGTTAAAATTTGAAAAAATGTTCATATTTATTTTAGAAATTATCTTGTTAGTGTTTGGAGAATAAAACCTTTCCCTTGCTCAGAGGCTTCATAGTGTCCTGAAGTTTGGGAAACCCTGGTGTAGATGATTGTTAGGGCGCCAATGATGACCTAGCAACCAGCTTTCTCGAACCCTCCAGTCTTCTGCCTTCCAATTTTCAACCCTATTCACTGTTGAATGTTATCCCATCTTTCTTTATCTGCCTCTTTTTTTTGCTCCCTGTAAAGTTTCTTGCAGGATTGTTTTTGCTATGTGCCATAAAGTAAATAAGGAATTTCATGTTCACAAGGTGTAGTGTTAATATAATCCGTTGTGCAGACATACTGAGTGTAGATGTGCAACTGCATTTGTCGCAATTGTTAATGGGCGAGATGGAGCAGAGATGCAACTTTTACTAATTTACATTATTCTCTCTTTCTTGCTAAAACAGTGAATAGATGAATGTAATTCGAGTCTAATGAAAAGCATATATTTTTATGCTATCATTAAGTCACGTGGATTAATAAGTGACACATTCGAAGGAACACATGACTCATCGGCCAAGGACGAAGTATTTCCATGAAAAAAAAAAAAAAGTTATACCATTCAGAAAGAATTAATAGTAGAGGCCTTTCTCAAGAGAACAATCCAATTAGATTACATAACGCACACACACGCACACACTGTAAGGGTGGTAGTTCATATATGCTTCATTTAGAAAGAATTTTAAATTTTGCAAAAAAAAAAAAAATACAGCAACAATATTAAACCCATTGTTTCATTTATTCCACTTTGAATGAAAAAGAAAAAAATATTTTAAAAAATAATTTAGAAAAGAATATTTATTAGTGATATTTAAAAAATTTATATATCTTTTAAAGCTTAAGTTTAAAATAGAATTGTTGTTTACTCTTTTTACGCTGAAGTTTGAAATCAATTTTGCTTTAGTATAATAATAACTTGAATCGAGTTAGTTATCTCCCCTGAATTATACTATCTACAGTGAGAAATGAGTTTTCAGTTTTTGAAGTATGAAAAAAGATTTTCACATGCATAGTGCAAGATTGGAAATTGTAGTGTTTTTGCCTGGACTTTTTACCTGGCCTTGGTCTAAAGCTGGCCAGACTTTTTTCATCCAGCTCTCCATTTTTACATGTTTACATATAATGTTGACACATTATTGTTAGATTTAGTTTCTTGCAAGTTGTGACAGAACTACTAGAAACCTAGCTGATAAAGGGTTCTTTTGTGTTTAGAGTGATCTCCCTTACTTGTTGTTGGCGATTATTGGAAGTTTGAATCAACATCCATTTGTCTATGATTGTAGTTATGTGAAGAGTAAACGCACACTAACCATTTCAGAATGGCAATTTCTCTATAGAAATTAACTGTATTTTATTTTACAAACTGAAGTATTCTCTGTTTGCCTTGACAATGCATGTGTATCTCTATTATATATAGGAATTATTAACATAGATTTTCGTCTTGGTGATTATGTCTGTTAAATTGTCATCGTCTTTTTGCATATGATGTGTTATGTCTCTCATACGAGTCTTTGATTGAGAGAATAAGTGTAAGTTTAAAAAATGTAAATGTGTGCAACCACGTGCTCTTCCGATCGCCCCAATGTAATTTCTGTGTTCTTCTCTTTCGTCTTTCATTCTTGTTTTGACTATGGCGTCGTCTTTCACACTTTGATGACTGCACTAGCTCACAAATATAAATATGAAAATGCTAGAGAAACGATAGAAAACAAATTGAAAACATTTTGTATGTATCAGTTGGGCTCAGGGCGCATGTGTGACACTACTGTAGGAAACGACTCTCTAAGTGCTAAGGTTTATATCTACATTATCTGTCAAGTCCTTTTTAAACTGTTAGTGTCAGTGGCTCTGAGCCACTCCTTGCCATTACAGTCCCTAACTGAAAACTGTCATCAATAGTTGAAAACTCAGAACTGCACATAAACTCTTCCTAACTGCCGCAAAACTTATTGCCACTACAACTGCCTATAAACTAACTCTTAACATTTATTGTCCGACCCTTTTGTCTCGAATCACTGCCACACCTTGATCAACAATCCTATTTTAGCTTTCTTTTGTGTATATTGAACAATTTACTCTCCATTGTCTTTCCACTAAGCCCATTCCCTATAACCTTCCTTCTGCTGTTTAACTTATTTTCTCATTAAAAAAAAAAAAATCTTAGCACTTTTTTTGTGTAGTGGGGACGTCTTTTGGATCAATAACGTTTTCTTTATCATTGCCTTTAACTCGTTTATTTCTGACCTACGTATGTATTTATGAAAATACTTATCAATATGGTGGCACCCATAACTAAGTGCCTTGGCATTGAAAAATAAAATAAAGCTTGCAGCCTTACAATTTTCGTTCTTTTTGCTTTTTAAAGCTTACTGAAAAATAACATTCTCTTGAGGCTTTTTTAAAGCTTAAACTTGAAATAACATTTATCTGATGCTTTTTTTAAGCTTAAATTTGAAATAGCATTTTTCTGGTGTTTAAAAAAAAAAAATTTTTTTTTTTTAAAGCTTAAATTTAAAATAGCATTTTTCTTGGTGCTTCTGGCTTAATGTAAATTTGAAATAGCATTTTCCTTGTGTTTTATAAATTTTTTAACTTCAAGTTGAAATTGCCTTTCCTGTTGTTTTAAAAGAAAACTTAAATTTGAAATTGCATTTTCCTGTCTTTTTCTTTTTTTTTTTTGTTTGTTTAAAAAGCTTCAATTTGAAATAGCATTTCTCTGGTGCTTTATTCTAAGCTTAAGTTGTAATCGCATTTTCCTGGCGCTTTTTGAATAAAAGAGGTTAAATTTGAAATAGCATTTTTCTGGTGCCTTTTTAAAATTTTTTTTTTAGATTTATTTAAAACTGTTATATCGTGGGATGCGTTAAATCAATATAACATAAAATATCTTGGTGCAGGGAGTCCAACCTTCACGTTTGGTATGTAGCAGCTCATAAGGAAAGAACCGTAACATTTACGAACAAATACGGAAACATTTCACTGTTACATAATGATATACGTTTATTAAGAAACACACATAACTACAATTCAAACATAATAGATGAAAGTTAGAAGTCCAAATATGATAAATGGATGAACTGGAATGATGTTTATCTCGCCATTTTCAAATTCACTCTCTTTTCCCTCCACTGTCCACTTCCGGTCATTGATCTCACGAGAAATTAAAGTTTAGGACTACAGATTAAGGGAGGCGACTTTGCCCAAAGAAGCAAAAAGTTACTCCTCTTTGCATTATAAATTTGTCTGATTCCAACAAAAACATTAATTCGAATTAAACGGTGAAATGTCCAAGGACGTCAGGTGGGCTCAGATTGTAAATGTATTAATTGAGCGTTCTTGTGATTCAATAAATGTTTTGACTTTTCAATTGGAAGTTCAAACAAAAGACAAGAACAATTGAAAAAAATTTAAATGTTTTCTATTTTGAAAATTGATTCTACTTATTTTAATTGAATGAGGATGTACTTGGGTGATGGGTGGGTGCAATCTCATCTGCTGTCATGAAAACAAATGGAAAGGTTTGTATGACTTTAAACTGATTCTTTTCAAAATGCATTCATTTGTTTATCCTAAAGAGATTTCAACGTTTTTATTACAATGCCTTTTTGTTTTATAGCATTCATGCGTTAGATGGTGATAAATGTAGCTACTTGGTATTGCCTCCGTTTCAAATGACCTCTAATAAACAGTTCACCCTTTCCATGCGAATTACTTCTAGAGTACCTCATATCATCCATCCTCCATATAATACTCACACTAGCGTTGCTTGAAAGACAATTCTAAAAATGAATGACAAAGTCGATCTATAATAAATAAATAAATTAAGTTTTATTGATAACGGACAAGAAACTCCATGGTGTCCTGAAGTTTGGGAAACCCTGGTCTAGATGATTGTTAGGTGCCAATGAGGACCTAGCAATCAGCTTTCTCGAATCCTTCCGATTTTCTGCCTTCCAAACGCCAACCTGTTGGATGTTGTCATCCCATCTCTTTCTTTATCTGCCTCTCTTTTTTGCTCCCTGTAGAGTTTCTTGCAGGATTGTCTTTGCTATGTGCCATAAAGTAAATAATAAGGAATTCCATGTTCACAAGGTGTAGTGTTAATGAAGTGTTTCTAGTTGAGTACAGCAAAATACAAAATATTCGTCTTTTCAGTCCAAACAACCACCGAGTTTGATATCACTACTGGCATCAGACTTCGTCTGTCTCTCTCAGATCTAACCTGTCAACTCCATTTATACAATCTTACCGTGTGATTTCACGGGACTTCCGCCAGTGCACACCTTTTAAACCTATGGGCGCCATCTTGATTTCTCTCTCTTTCGACCAACCTTCGCCCGACACACACGCGGTAAGACTTTTGTTCATTTGATATGGGTTCCCCTCCCCTTTCCTTTTGCTAACTTTAAACAACAGTTAATCTAATCCATTGTACATACATACTGAGTGTATATGGACAAACCTTAAAAGCTTACATTTGAAATTACATTTTCCTTGTGCTATTATTCTAAACTTAAGTTGTAATCATTTTCCTGTTGCTTTTTTAATAAAAGAGCTTAAATTTGAAATAGTATTTTTCTGGTGCTTTTTTTAATTTTTTATTTTAAAACATTTATTCGAAATACTATTTTCTGGTCGTGAAACATCCAAGGAACACATAGTGCTACTCGATTATGGGCACAGTCAGGTGGACTCAGATTGTAAATGTATTAATTGAGCGTTCTTGTGATTCAATAAATGTTTTGACTTTTCAATTGGAAGTTCAAACAAAAGACAAGAACAATTGAAAAAACTTTAAATGTTTTCTATTTTGACAATTGATTCTACTTATTTTAATTGAATGAGGATGTACTTGGGTGATGGGTGGGTGCAATCTCATCTGCTGTCATGAAAACAAATGGAAAGGTTTGTATGGCTTTAAACTGATTCTTTTCAAAATGCATTCATTTGTTTATCCTAAAGAGATTTCAACGTTTTTATTACAATGCCTTTTTGTTTTATAGCATTCATGCGTTAGATGGTGATAAATGTAGCTACTTGGTATTGCCTCCATTTCAAGTGACCTCTAATAAACAGTTCCCCCTTCTCTCCCTTTCTATGCGAATTACTCCTAGAGTACCTCATACCATCCATCCTCCATATAATACTCACATTAGCGTTGCTTGAAAGACAATTCTAAAAATGAATGACAAAGTCGATCTATAATAAATAAATAAATAAATGAAGTTTTATTTGTAACGGACAAGAAACTTGGAATCACTACCAATTTTCGGATCCGGATCCTCGCTTTGTCCAAGTTGAAAAAAAATTGGCTCAGTTCTTGAGGAAGCTCCTTGCTTTGATACGGTCGTGGAACTGATTTTCAATGCAAATCTGAAACCGGAGACCTATAAAATCTGTTACTAAGTTCACTGGAAAATGGTTGGATTAGTATACTACATCTTAGAGTACCTGACTACGAACGCAATTCTCTAACTGTAAAAAATATGAATACGTCCTAAGATGGAATACTGCTGCTGCCACATCTGCGGCTGCGTCGCTGATAGCACTCTGTCTTGACTTTTAGAGTACAAAATCAACATCTCCATCTATTGATAAGTTCTTCTCTTCTATACAGCCTCTTTCTCACAGAAGAAACGTTACTACTCTTTCTCTACTCTATCGTTATTTTCATGATAGGTGCACTTCAGTATCTAAACCTCTATAAAACATTCACTGCAAGAACTCGTCTAGCTAAAACTACAGCAAAGAACTTAGCATGATGTGAGGCAGAGTTTGTTAGTATTTGCATATAGTCAGTACTTTGCGTATGAGATTACTAATAATGCAATCTGAATGTATTGACATGGGACAGCAAGATGTGTGTGGTAGATTTATTTTTGCAGACTGTATTAAATGTTAGTTGGGTTTTTGCTGAAGTATAAAATTGTCCAGCTCCTAATGTTTGGTGCAAAATATTGTTTCATTTAAAAAAAAAATAATTGTTTTGAAATATGCAGGACATATAGTTTCTGCATTTCTGATTTGCTGAAATAAAATTTCAATATTAAGATTCTTATCCATTCAAGAGTTGATATTTTTACCAAAAAATATTCGCTTGCTGCTTCTTAAACACTGGTCTATATCAGTGCTACCAATCCTTCAATTCTCAAAACTGAAAAAAAAAAAAAAAAGAATTTAACAGATGGTGCTTCTAGTTGGTCAACAGTATGCAGTGTATTGAAATATAGGAGAAATCAGAAGAATATGCGACCCAAAGTCCGCAGCAAAAGGTATCAAATAAAAAAATTACATTCATATAAAAAATGTTCCAGTTACTGTTTTAGATAAAAAAAAAAATCAAATTAGTATCAAAGAAAATGTGTGAAAGTTTTGTATATATTTTTATTTAAAAAAATATTGTTCACAAAAATAAGTAATATATTGATTATTTTGGCATAAAAAATAAATAAAATGTTATTGTTTCATTTTTTTTAAATTTGTTTTTAGTAATATAAAAATATAATATATTATGAAATATTGATTTTTGCTTTTTTGCAAAAAACATTTCCTTAAAATAAAATTAAAAAAAAGATTCAGAAAATCAATAAATATTTCATAAAGTAATATAATTTTTATGATACTTAAGCAAATTCAAAATAGTAAAGCAATAACATGTTATTACTGGAAGATGTACCTGACGTTGCCCGGTATTAAATGTAGCCTTAAATTCCTTTGGAAAAAAAAAAAAAAAAAATGAAAAAAACAAAACAAAACAAAAAAAAAAAACGGAAGAAAATGAGATATTATTTTTTTTTTCTAAACAATTCACTTTTTGTAAGCAAAAAATGAAAAAAAAAAAAGAAACTCGAGCTGAGATCGAAACCAAAACCTAAAGACAGTGAGTCAAGTATGATAATCATGAGACCAGTGTGAAACGGTTGGCAAAAAGATAAAAATCTGATGCCTCCCACTGCAAGTACCAATTTTTCAATTTTGACCTCTTAGTAACCCTTTTCTTCAGATGAAAACCGATTAAAAAGTTTTCCACATGTCTGACTACCCTATATACCAAATTTTAAGTCTCTAGATCAAAAGTTCGTTGAGTATATAGGTTGAGAAATATTTTCACACACACACTCACATTCTCACTTTTATAGATATATAGATTTTATACAAAAATAATCAACCATTACTTACTTTTGTAAACGATATTTTGTAAAAACTAAAACAGGAAGTCTATTTTAGTAAATGTAACATCTATAATATAAATCTCACCTGTTTGTTTAAACGTGTGTATGTTTGTATGTTTGTATGTCTGCCTAAACAACTCCTTTATGGTGAGCTCGCCAAGGGAAGACGTCTGGTTCAAAAGCCTAAAATGAGATTCAAAGATTGTTTGAGGTGCACCTTAAAAAAATGTGAGATAGATGAAAAAACCTGGGAGAGTCTTGCTTTGGATCGTGGAGAGTGGAGAAGGACCTTGCGGGGAGGTGTGGGGAAGTTTGAGGCAGATCGAACCCAGTATGAGCGGCTGAAACATGATATCCGGAAAGGGAGGGTGAAAGAGGCAGTGGATGTGTGAGGGTGTCAAATTGGTTTGGAGTGTGAGGTATGTGGAAGATTATGTCTGAGCAGAGCCATCAGACTACTCATCAGCGCAGTGAGCCACAAAGCAGTCTTGTGTTTCCAGATCTAACCTGTGTCAACTGTGGGCAGACGTACAACACAGCAGGTGGTTTGAAGTGGCATTTGATTATACATAGAAGTGACAATCAAGAACGTGGTGCTAGTGGTGCACATGTCTGCACAATGTGTGCCAAAGAATGCCAGTTTGGCAGGGCTTAAAAGCAACCTTCATGCGGCCCATCACTGATTTGTTTTTGTGCTTCTGTATATTTTTTTTTCTGTGCTATATCAAGTAATGGCAATGTTCGAAAACGAATTTGCTGCCACCATGTCTGCCTAAAACTTTCGACAGAGGGGACCGATTTTCAAGAGATCGGTATCATTTTGAAGCTCGACCCTTCGGACAATAAATATCGAAAAAATGGCTAAAAACATTAATTCCTTCACTTCAACTGGGCAATTTTCTACAAGGAGGGGTCGCTTTTTTTCACTGATATTTTCAAAAGTCATCCCCTCTTTTCGATTGACTAGCCTTAATTTAAACCTTTGCTACTTCCGGTTCGGCGATGGCCGCAACGGCAAAGATTTCACTCGGGCCTGCCTGCCTACTTCCACTTTTTTTTTTTGCTCAACACACCTCCAAACACTTGGGCAATGCTGGGCACCCAGGCTAGTTTTTATCTAAATGCGAATTTTTTATTTGACACTGTTTGTTGTGAACTTTGAGTCATCTGTTCTTTTGATTCTCCAAATATAGTGCACCTGATTGTGGGCACTACCAGATGGGCTCAGATTGTATATGGACGTTTGGGTATTCCTTGTCTTAAAGAATTCAAATTAATATAATTCTCTTCTTTACTTATGTGCAAATATGCTTGCTTCGATTATTATACTTATGTATGAGCGGGGACATCCGACGTTGCCCCGGATTGAATAAGGATCAACGAATGTTCTACACTTGCAATACTTTTATTGTCATTGAAATCAATGAAATTGCCCATTTTTTATTTATTTATTTTTTTCCCAATCAAATCGATTAATTGCCTGCTCTAGTTGGGGATCTACCATTGTGCACAGAAAATAAGTTTCACATGCTTCTCGGCTGTTACTTATTCCACAATACATTGTAGTCTACATTATACTGTAGAGAACCTGCTGTTGATTTTATAAAATTATTTTTTTATAATAGCTTGAATTAAAGTGCAAAGTCAAAAAAGTTCAATTGTGCACTAAGCAGAAACATTCATTCTGAACTGTCTTATCAAAGAACCCACTGTTGATTTTTATATGCTGGGCCTTTCTGCTTTCAAAAGTACTTGTGATGTTAGGCTGTATAAGGGTGTCAACTTTGGTCAAAATTGGACTATCCCTTCTTTAATCGAATTAAAAAAGATTGCACTGGGCAGTACATCCTCAGGATGTATTAGATTTTTTCCTTGGCCTTTTGTTTGAGAGCAAGGTGTAGTATCTGTTCTAATATTATACTTCAGCTTTTCTGTCAGCAGTTAGTGAAAAATAAATCCTTCTAGATTGAAGCAGTTTTTATTTTTGTCTTGATCCATAGTGTTACTTTTTGGAGAGTTGGATTTTCTCCACATTAAAAATCAATTTTGTATCTACAGTGGGGCAGGTCATCTCAATATTTCATAAGAATCTTTTACTTAGTGATACAAGCACCAAGTGAAAGATTGTTTCAGCAATCTGCCCCACTACTAACTCTGCCCCCGAGGCAGGTAAATGAGACTTAGACTAAGTGACAAAGTTGTAATAATGTTAATGATAATAGTAATACCGAGAAAAATATATACATAATGATAGCAACTTATTGATAGAAATATTTATAATGATACTAATAGAACTAACCATGGCGATAAAATAGTGCCGTTAAATAAGAAAATAAATAAAATACTAAATAGGATGGTAATAAATGAAAAACAACAATCATAAAAATAATGACAGGAAGACAAGTCATTAGAATAATTTTAATAGGATTGAGAACTAGCAGACCCTGTGGAAATTCCACGGTAGTTGTAAACATCATCACATGAGCAAACAATAGAATGTCCTTCAATAGAATAATCAGTGTAATATTAGTTCCGATCAGACCGTGAATTAAAAAAAAAAAAAAATTTTGTAGCCAAATATGGATAACTGATTGAGATATATTATTACAGGAAATAGAACTAAGACACTGGCTGGCGAAAAATAACATTAGTATTTTGATCTGCATCAACCGGACACTGGCCGGCGATAGCTAACTTATTATTGTAACCTACACTGACAGAACACTTGATGGCAATAACTAACTTATTAGTATTATGATCTGAACCTACCATATACTGGCTGGAGTTAAATAACTTATGAGTATTGTGATCTGTACCCACTATACACTGGCTGGCAATAAGTAACTTTGTATTGTGATCTGTATCCATCAGACTCTGGCTGGCGATAAATAACTTATTAGTAATGTGATCTGCACCTGCCAGACAATGGCTAGCGATAAATATCTTGTTAGGATTGTTATCTGCACCGACTTTACATTGGCTCGTGATAACTTATCCATTTGAAACAATTGTTAACTGGGCATTTCAGAATATTCCATTTTCATAAGAGAATTCGGTATAATAACGGTTGTTGCGATTTGGAATATTCTTTTTATTTTAAGGGATGTTTTAGATGATAATGGTCGAAGCAACAAGCGTAATAATATATAGAAAGTAAAAATAAGAATACTGATAAATGAATAATAATAATGATACTACCACTACTACTACGAATACAACTAACAATAAATAGAAATCCAAATCTATCTATATATTTATAAAAGTGAAATTGTGTGTGCATTTCCCCACCAAACTACAATTTTCAGTCTATAGACTCTAGATTTGATATAAGGAGTAGTGAGATTTGGGGAAATATTTTTGATCGGTTTTTGGCCAGAAATTTGGCTGTCAAAGTTCAATGATTTGACCTTTGAAAACTCTTCTACCAATTTTGGGTCTAAACACTTGAAAATTTAGATATAGGTTACTTGGTCATGGATCAAACTTTTTAATTTGATTTTAGCCCAAAACAATAAATGTTAAGGGGTCAAAATTGGGGTCAAAGTTTTTTAAAATTTGACCTCTCTGGTCTCTACCAAATTACTCGGTCAATTTCTGGTCTAAACATTTGAAATATTACATAAATTGTATTAAGAGATAGGGTAAGCTTTTTAATCAGTTTTGGCCGAAAATTTGGCTTCCAAAGGGGCAAAGTTCAAAAGATTTGACTTTTGTGGTTTCTAGCAAACTATTCAGCCAATTTTGGATCTAAACATTTGAAATTTTACATAATGGGTATTCAAACATGCAGCAAGCTTTTTAATCAGTTTTTGAGTGAAAATTTGGCTGCCAAGAGGTTAAAGTTGAAAGAGTTAACCTTTGCAGACTCTACCAAACTCCTCCACCAATTTTGGGTCTAAATACTTGTGTAACCCCTCACGCGAGAAGGTGGTTAAGGACCCCTGTCTATCTGAATTCTTGGCTCGTGTAGTCTAGTCTTCTCTGAGGTTGTTACATGAAATCTGGTATGCTGAAAGCGAATATCTAAGCAGCAAGCAAGAAGAAAGACAACTCATGTAGACTAATCTACAGTGTTAATTTTCAAAATTATGTAAAAATGTTTTTACAATATCATTCGGTTTTTGTAAGTTTTTTTCAAAGTCTCAAATCTCTTCAAAGACAGCGACAGACGGTTGGATGTGGAAAGTGGAGGGGTCCCCTCTCCAGGGAATGGCAGTTCTATACGATCTGGATGTGAATGGGGTGGAAATTCCCCCCGGCCAATAAGATTTCGCCATGAAATCGAAAGCCCTAGGTCCCTGGGTGGGCACAATTCCCTTACCTGAAATCTGAATTACTAATTCTCATGATTTCCAAGGTCAGATGTCAATTCTGACATCCGACCTTGAGTTCATTTAAGGCCAGACAATGTTATAAGTGAAATTTCCTGTCATCAACTTTTAGCTGTAAAAATATATTTCTCTGGTTCAAACAATATCTATTTTGACATGAAATAAGATATATATATTTATCTTCATCTTAAATCGTTGGGTTTACTGGTGTCATCCAGGAATAAGCTATCTCAGCATAGTTCTAAAGCTCCTCAATGGGGGATTACGTTACACTTGAAATTTTAGATGTAGGCTACCTGGACACGAGTCAAACTTATATATATAATCTCATAAAGTTATGAACAGTACATAGGGCCCGAGCAAAGCTGAGCTGAACTGCTAGTAATAATAAAAACAAAAAAATATGAAGAATTCAAAAAATCAAATTAAAAAAAATTATTAGCAATAATAATGACACTTTACAACATTAATAAAACTATAATAATAATAATAATAATAATAACTAGCGGGACCTGTGGAAATTCCACAGTGGCATCTTTCATATATAATATATTACTACTGAGCATTCTGTGGAGTTCAACATGAATAGAGATCCTGCGATACTATTGTAGCCCTTTTGTTAAAACTGAAAGTATTTTTCTAAGTAATCTAGTTAATGTAGTGTCAGAATATCTGATTATTATGGTTTATCTTCAATATCCTTATGAGTGTGACATATTTCCATTGTATGGATGCTCGGCGTAAATGGAAACCTAACTATATCATTATACCATTTTTAGACAACAGATACTACCCTTGGATCCTAGCCAGAAAACCGAATCTGTATATTTTAGTTTCACATACGGCTCAAAAACATTTTTTTTTATATATAACTTTATTTATTTTTTTTTTTTATATTGCCTCTTCAATGATCGGGGGATCCTATTTATTAAAAAGGAGTATAGAAGGTGATAGATTACTTAAACATTAAATTAGTGTATCTATATATTAATTTAATCTTCATAGTATGTTATCGTCTTCTATCTTGTTTTTTAATAAATAGGATCTCCCGATCAAATAATTTAGAATCTGTAAATCGTGACACATGTATGTGTGTTAAAGGTACTACGGTATTAATATATAGACGATGATAATAATAACGGAAAAATGCAACAAACAACTATAATGAAAACAGCTGAAATATTAAGGAAAACCCTTGAATGTGGAGACTAACACACACGAACCACAAGCACAGACCAGACAATCTGCTGGAGACAAAACATGAAGCACTACATGGAACCAAGAACATTGAAACTGCCTACCTATAAGTTCTCTATCTCCCCATCCCCCATTACCACAACACTGTCCCCCCCCCCCAAAAAAAAAAACAGAGACTGAATAGCTAAGTAGTCAAGAAGGAAGGAAAGACCGGGGAGTGAGCACTGACCAGACCTCAACTGTATAAGTGCAAAGAGAACTGGGACCTTGGGGAGGCTTATTGCCACTCAAATTACAGTAAAGACCAATGGCCACTGCAATGAGAAATCAATGACAAGCAGCTGTTGCGATAATGCAAATTTATTTGCAAATGTTATCGAAAGAGGTGGAGAGTACTGGAAAATCTGGGGAGATTTGTATTTAATGAGATCTTTGATGACCTGTGTGAAAGCTCCGTGTGAGCCAATAATAATAATAATAATAACAATAATAATGATCATGATACGGAACTGAATTCTTCCAACTACCCTTGTGGTTTGAAAGGTGTTAAGAATTGTTCAATAAATATTCTTCTCTTAACTGTCTGTGAACTAATAATGTTATTAATCAGAACACCATTCTTAGCATAAACCCTCCTCATCCATGTTAACTATTCAGAAATGGCAATGAAATTAATAAAAAATATTGGGAAAGTGGGACCCCCCCCCCGTGTAAATTATATTACGAATAAAGAAATATGTAATGTTTAAATTAAGGATCTTTGTTATTTATAAAACTATCCGGATCGCTAGTCTTGGGTTGTTTGAATCTGTACAATTATGCATGCCTCCACAGACTTAAACAACAAAAGAGTCTCTTGTAGTTTTTCATAAGTAACAGGAATCATTAGAAATAATGTTTATTCTCCAGTGACAACACTGACAGCAAGGAAGGGTCACAGGGTAGCGTTAGTGTGTATGTAAAATAGCAGAGATATAGTGTGTCCACTTTCCTGTCACGGTCACTTCTTTTTTTTTTTTTTTTGTCTGACTGTCTCTCGTTTATTAGTATCGATGACGTCAAAACATTCCTCCATGCTTTTTTTGCTTGTTTGAAATGTTGGTCAGTCCCGCTGATCCAAATTCCCGGGAATCTGTATCCCTCATTTTGAACTTGTTTAACGTCATTCCCGGCGCACCTCAATCCAGGAGGGAAAGCGTATAAAAGAATAATTTAACATGAACTATTTGTGAATAATTGTTGTTCGTCTTACATTAGTGATGGCATTGCTATTCTAAAAAACGCCATCTTATTTGGCTTGTAACCGTTTAAAATTATCTTATTCCAATATTCGCTTAATCTGATAAACATATATGAACAGTCAATGAAATTGTCCGGAACTTGTGAAGAGAGGGGTCCTTATTTCAATCCTTGAATGTATTGGAATAAAATATGAACACGGCCCGTGCTGGTGAGAAAAACCGTTGTTGCATAGGGGGTACATATTGAGGATGACGAAGATTCATATCGGAGATACATATAACGGGGACTCATAATAAAGATAACGACTATGATGACACTACCCAGGGAGAGACATTTATATTTTTGGTACATTATGATGACTGTAATAATTCTTTTATCATATTATAATATGGAGCTGAGACATTTATGCAAGAGTTCTTGTTAACACAGAGGAGGGGACACATTACTTTAGGGGAGGAGTTATATAAAGTTCGTTTATAGATGAATATACAAAACACATTTTCCTTTCATTTGGTGGAATGACGACACGGAGACAAACAGTTACAAAATATTAGATAATTTCTTTATTCATCAGCCGGCCGATTGATGATGGCAGGAATTCAAACTTGTATAGCTACATGGTCTCTCTTCCACCCTTTGCCTCTAAGGGTATCAGCTTCACTAGACTCGCTGTCCGACTCTCGTCTCTAACCGACTCTATCACTGTCTGTGATTGTGATCTTCTCTGATTATCTGATTTAACTTCAAAACCCATCTCAATATATTGAGAATCTCCTTTGTTTGTGATGTCAGTGACTCAATTTCACATGAATTTTACAAATGTCTGTCCAAACACACTTTCGGTAAACAAAGAATTCCCAATTTTAATTGTTCAATATCTAACCTATTTTTAATCATCATCTATAAACTCGCATTGTCCATTCTTTTAACTGACATATTTAATATCCAGTTATTTCTTAGAAAAAGAGCGATTGTCTATTCTTTGGCATAAATAATATTTAGTTATTTCTAAAAGAATTAACACTCGATTGCATTCCTAGGACTTCAATTATCCATTATCTTTTAACACTTGCCTACAAGGTTCGATTGTAGCCTTTTCTTAATCACTTTCACTTATCTAGTCTGCCTTACTTACATGAGAAGGGGACAGCCCTTATGTAACACCGTGACAATTCTAGAGAAATTCCCAGTTGCTTTAGAGAGGTGAGGGGGAAATAATTAGTGAGTAAATATCGTGCTACCATCTGTAAAAAAGACTTGTTTTTGAATGTGACTCCTCTAGGAATGATGATGAATGAGTGATTGATAGTATTTGGAAAACCTACACCACATGTAGTGTGACAATTTTGGATTAATGATAATGAATAATCGGAATCTCTAATTGTTAGCATCAGGAACTTGGAACAGAATCAGTAATTGGATTGGAATCGAAAAATATAGGAATCGTCCCATTACTTACACTCATCATTAAGTGCATCTAAATAACTTTATCATTGCACAAAACACTGCATTTGTCCGCCTTAAGCTTTCTTATCTGGCTAAAGAATTTATCAAAATGAAGTCGGTTTCTTAGCAAAAAAAAAAAAAAAAAAAAATCAAAACTGTGTTAAATGAGCCCTAGAGCATTGTATGTATGTTTATCTTTCTTGTGTGTGGTATTATTTATTTTTTTTATGTAATTGTGCGGTCGTCTTTTGTGTGCGGTATTTTTTGTTAAGCAGGAAGAACAACGCTCTCCCACCTCTTCCTACTGCAATAAAATGACCCTGCACATAAAAAGGTGCGGTTAATTTTTTGTTGCTGAGCAAATCTGACTTCTGCATTGAGTTCACGATTTTATTTCTAACTAGTTGGTTCTACCAGTTCGTTATCGCTTCGCAAAATTCGCTACTTGAAATATTTTAAACCTAAATTTTAAATAATAAACATTTCATTCATAAGTTTTTTTTGTTTTTGTTTTTTATAAACACAAGACTAGAACTTTTGTGCACACACACACACACACACACACACACACACACACACACACACACACACACACACACACACACACACACACACACATATATTGGGTTTTTAGATATGTTTTGCTAGGTTTCCTTCCTCTTATCTATTTGCCTGTCTTGTACCAAAGGTACTTAAGCTTTTATACATTTTTATTCTCATAAAATTTATATGCAAATTAGATTTTATGATCTTATTAAATTTACTTATACATACTATTAATATTTCATTTTTTTTTATATTCGTATAAATAGCAACTGTATTGTATCTACATTTTGGGCAAGTGGTATTTTCCACTGGATATCCATGTATTTTACAGTTTTCTTGTTTTTAAATTTCCGAAACAGCTACACGGTAGGCAGCTGATGATCGCCGTTTTCTATTTAACAATTTTAGTTAAGTTTTCTTTCTTTTTTTTCATCCTTATATAGCTGAATTCTCTTTTGTAATTGTAGACTTTTTAGAAGTTGGCTTATGCAAGTGCTAAGTCTGCGATAGATTATTTAGATTTCTTTATTTTTTTGGAATTTAAACTGCATTCTTTATTTTTATTTTTTTTTTTTTTTTACATTTTTTTACTCAAAGCTTCTTTAGTCTATATAATGTTCAATTTTTCACTTGGGATGTGTGCAAGTCTAGCCGTACTGAAGAGCTGTGATACAGTGAAACAGTCTATCTATGGATGGTTATATAAGCCCATCTTCCTTTCATGGGTAGAGCACTTTCGTTAAATAATATTACCTGCTGCTTTCTTAGCATAATGCAAAGTGCTTTGTAAACAAACAAATGGAGCATTTTAAAAGTGATGGTCAATGCTTATATAAAAATATTGGAGATAATCATTTATGAGCTCCGATCCCATAGTCTAGAGGTAGAACTGCTGATTATCGGCTAGATGGTTGTAGTTTCAATTCCTAACTTGGGATGAGTGCTAGTTTAGCCGCACTGAAGAGCTGTGATACAGCAAAACAGTCTGTCTGTGGATGACTCTCTCTACATATATATATAGAGGGAGATATCTCTCTCTCTATATATATATATAGAGAGAGAGGGAAATATCTTCTAAATGAGTAAATCGCAAAACTTTTTTTTTACATTTCTCACACGTATAATGCCATCAAAAGATTTGAAATTTAAATTTACTACACGAAGCACAGTTGTCTGTTACAGGCTCGTTTCCTTTTACTTCAATCGGAGTTCTCAAAAACCAAGGGATCCCTTCCTTGGTCTAACACTCTATCTCTATATGTAATGCATAGATATTCGAATATTTTATTACAGTTCTCTTTTCTCTCTCAAACGTTCAGTTAGTAAAGAAGTTAGTAATCTTAATTTTCATCTCATTTATTGACCAATTAACTCTGTTGTAGAATATCTTTCTTTTGGTTTTATTGGATTGCAGGACAAGAATTCATCTGCTCTGGTGGAATATCCAGCTTAGCACATAGAGCACATGCATCATTCTTCGTATAAGCCAGTATAGCGTAGCCATCTCGAGTGGCTTCAAATACTATGTTCTTATGAATATTTAGTCAGGATTTATTTATAGGGGGTTGTATCCTCATACCAGGTTGTTCTGATAAACCCCTATACATAATAAAACAATATTTATTTATAAAACTTATGATAGGTTGTTGTATTTTATTTTATTGTTTTTCTTTTTCAATCTATCTCGAGTGGTTGGAAATCGTTGTATACATCACGTCTAATTCAGAACCAAGTTCTTGAATAGTTGTGTGTAGATTGGCTTTGACTAAGACTCTTAATTGTTCGTTTTCAACATCCATAGGCCGACCACTACGTCCATCATCTTAAAGACTTTCGTCGCCGCCATTTCTTAAACCACCCGTGCATTCAGTAGTAGTTCCTGGGTCAAATGCTTTGTTGATATCGTGAACTGTTTCAGCAGCTTTTTTTTTTTTTTTTTTTTTTTTTTTGTGCGAATTTGCTTTTTTCCATCTTGTATTCAACGTTCTGAAAAGAAGACAATAGTTTTAAAACGATTGTAATTTAAACGATTAGATAGATATGTTTAAAGTTCTTTATATCTTCAACTATTTAATCATGTTATTTGGTTTGGTTGATTTGTAAAGAAAAATTGTCTTTGTTTTTGGCTTAGCAATGACTTACAATGACACTGCACTCAGTATTATTCAGATGTTTAATAAAATTATGTACCCATAAATATCTTATATATATAAACGCTTAATAACATGAATTCCATATATTTAAGTCTAACTAATCCTTTATGGAGTTGAAATGTAACTTAATCGCAATATATATTTTCATAACTTATATAACCTCTTTCTCACAGAAGATAATATTATCTGTAAATATTTAGGGTTTGTTTTACTATACAAATAGATTTGAAAAAGTTGTCAAAAACAAATATATAACAAATGAATGTTATCAAACGCAAGAGAAGTTCCTTTTCTACCTAACTGAATAATTTTTTAGTGTTTTTATTTAGTGTAAAGTGTTCATTTGACTCGAAAAATATACAGGGTTTACCGATATATTTGAAAAATGCAAATAGCGACGGGCTCTGTGTTGGATATGTAAGTTTGGGAAAATGAGTTAAACTAAAAAAACTCTACAAAATACTGTTAGGAACCCACAGAATCTATGTCAGCCCATGTTATGGTAACATATTGAGTGGGTTTTTGACAGTATTTTGTATAGTTTTTAGTTTTGACTCCTTTTCTCAAACTTATGTATTCAACACAGTCTGCCGCTATTTGCATTTTTCAAATACATGGGTAAAC
Source organism: Euprymna scolopes (assembly GCF_053919585.1). Taxonomy (NCBI): domain Eukaryota; kingdom Metazoa; phylum Mollusca; class Cephalopoda; order Sepiida; family Sepiolidae; genus Euprymna; species Euprymna scolopes. The sequence continues at coordinate 18,096,728 of NC_136487.1, forward strand.
ACTATATGTTTTTCGAGACAAATAAACACTTTACATTAAATAAAACAGTAAAAAATTATCCAGTTAGGAAGAAAAAGTAACTTCTCTTGCCTTTGATAACATGTATTTGTTATATATTTGTTTTCTGACAACTTTTTCGAATCTGTGTATAGTAATACAAACCCAATATTTATTTTGCTCTGATAACGTCCGATTTTTACAAATATTACGATTATCTAACAGTATCAACGAATGTAAAATTGTAGATGTTAAACGAAAAAATTTAATTTGTTGTAATATTTGAAATTTTCAATTTCAGAATTCATCTCTAACTTGGAGTTCAGCTCCTCACGCTTGGCTTGAATTTACAGAATGCTTTCAGAACACTGTACTCGTTTGGGTGCCCTCAGCATGGCTGATACTCACAATGCCTCCTTACATATATCATCTTCATCAAAATGCACAGCTGAAGAGGCCCTTAAACAGTTGGAACATTTCAAAATCGGTAAGTATGTGTTGCAGTAAACACTTGTGGTTGATTTGTATTTGAGTATTAAGAAAAAACCCCAAATCAGATAGTTTGATTTCTGGAACAAAGGAAAACGTATTTCAATCAAATATATAAAATTATGTTAACTAGATTTTGAAAGTTGTAGCTAAATAACATTTAAGCTGACAACTCGAATTTTAATTCTGGTCAGCAAATTTTCATTTGTGAATTTTGTACCATGTTATTGGCAATGCTTCGTTATAATTCATTTAAAAAAATTAATTTTGTTTATCAGTTTACTTATATAGAGAAATTGTTAAATTACCTAAAAAGAAAAATCAGTTAATGGAAATAACGTTTCTTCTTTTAGTAAGAGTTAGCATTCCTTATTTGTTTTTTTTTTCATCTTAGATTTAAAACAAAAACCCAAATCAAAGATTAATTTTATGATCTCTTCTTTCTCTCTTAGCCCAAATTTTTTGTCTGCAACAAATCTTATTCACATTGAATATGCAACCAACTAAACATGCAGCCACATCCGAATATGGATAAAATTTGCTACAAACGAGAAACATTGAAAGAATAGGAGGGTCACCAGTTAGCAAGTGCTAATTAAAACATGAACATAGTTTTGACGTTTCTGAATTTTTTTAGATGAGGGGTGGTTATTCATATTATTTGGATTTATTGGACTACTGTTCTCATCTTGAAGGTCAGATTTTACATCAACCGAAAAGTTGTGAAAATCACACTCAAGACGAGAATAGTAGTCTGATAAATCCAAATAATAAAGATAAACATAGTTTTGTAAATGAAAAATTGATAAATAACGAAATTTTTATAACAAAATATTTTTATATCTACAATTTTATAAACACATAGAAGTTATTCTTGATAAATAAGTGTTCATTTATGCAAATTAGTGTTTGGTGAAGAAATTAGACTAAATCATAAGTTAAAATGTTCATGGTGTGAAAAATATGATTGTCAGCAGATGAACATTTGACATTGTGGGGTCTGTGTATGTGTGTTGGTTTACCTTGTTTTGTTAGTGCATGTAAAGATATACACAAGCTGTTGAAGGCTTATATGTAAGTCATAGAAGATTCCTTTTCACCTACCCTGATTAAAGGCACGAGAAGGGTGTGTTTAGCTTAAAATTTGTATATTGAAAAAAAAAATAAGAAGCATATAGTGTGTTAACAATTGCACTGTTACACACGACACCTTTCCTTACCTTCTACTCGGTGTCCTTGTAAGGAAGAACTTTATGATAATAATTCGGTGCCCTTTGTGACCACGCGGTGTCAAAAAGTTTTTTTTTTTTTATTATACATGAATTAAGTATAAATGAGCAATGTATTAACCTTATGTCAACTCGATTGGTACAGCTGGTGAAGTCTCTCTCTAGCCTTTGCCTGTCATTTCCTCATTTTATAGGAGTTTATAAGTTTGTGGCATCTTATTTATTTGACAAAGACTTGTTAGTTTTGGGGTTTTAAACGATTTTCATTGGTTGAAAATATTTTGTGTTAACGTTTCTCTGAAAACTTGCTTGCTTTTGGGAGTGTAGAGGAAAGCGAATCAAAATGAAAGGGAGAAAGAAAGGGGTAGCAAATAGTTACTTGCTCTTTAGTGTTCGTTTGAATCGCTTTCCGATTCAGTCACTACAAATGTATGTACATCTCAAATGTGATGATTTGCTTCTGGAAGAATTTATAAATTTGTAAGTCTATTTCTGTCTTTGTCCATGTTTTGATTATTTATGAATCAATGTAATTTATTCAATTTTTACTTTCATCATCAATTTTTCTGCTTTCTAATATATAAAATTTATTTATACAAACATTGATGGCTACATATGTGCATACATGTTTATGTAATCACCAGTGTTGGGGTTAAGTCTTCATGCCAAGAATTATCATTGAGAACTGATATTTCAAGCAAAAACATTTTCTTATTTCGTTTACAAAGTTAGAATGTAACATGGGTGAGGGTTATGAGTGGGGAGAGGATAAGTGAGGTCTTTGAAGATAAACATTTTTTTTATTTCCCTTTTCTTTTTTTTTTTTTAATATTCCCTTTTTAAGTTTATCTATCCCATCTTTTGGTTTTTACGGCATAAGACACTTGAGAATTTAGTATTTTTGTCTCACGGTCAGTAAATTAAACACATTCCTTATGGCTATTGAGTACTGACCAGTGTGTTTCAATCTGTACACACACACACACGCTTATACCTATACTCAGGAGTGGATATACACTGTTCGCTGTATTTTACTCACACACACGCACTGAAAACAGACAATAACTATAACGACACACAAGAATAAAATTAAAATCAATAAATAAATAAAATAAACAAATAAAAAAAAAACATAAAACCCCGGAAGTTATCAACCTCATCATGCATACATATATATAAATACATGTATAAACACCCACACTTTGCTACACCCGTGTGTGCATATATATACACACATACATAGATACATAATGCTCACATACAGTTATAACATGTTTATATATATATATATATATATATATATGTGTGTATATATATATATATATATATATATACATGCACACACATACCAGCATACACACTATATACACACAGTCAGACTATCCACAGGTGCAGACACACATCCCCGTCCATACGTGTCCCCAAATCTCCAGATATATACGAGACACATATAGATATCAATATAGACTCACGTATATACTTATATATATATACACACATGGACACACAGATACCCGCTCACTCACAACGCATAAAAACACAGCAATACATGCACAAATACAAAAACCTTTTTTTAATAAGGTGCCTTTTAACTTCTGTAGTGTGGTAACCGTTTTATATGAAATAGCGTATTATTATAGTTTACTCGGGCGTATACATACATATATACCCAGACACCCATACATTCTTACAATATACATTGTTATAATCATCGTATACGAGACAGCCTATTTTAATATATATATATATATATATATATATATAAACAGACGTGTTTCAAATATTATCTCTAGTACTTTTCTTTTAATGATTTGGAATTCATTCCATTTGCACTTTTTTCCAAGGAACTCTGCCTTTTGGATGATTTTGGATCATTTGGAATTTACCCAGTGGATTGAAATTTTAAATTCGACCGTTTTGGATTTTACCATTTTTGGATTTTTACCCTTCACCGGACTATCCATTCATGTGAAATCTTTTTATTATTTGTCTTTTGCCTCCTGTTCCCCTTACCTCACCCTTTTTTAACCAAGTAAGATCTTTGACTTACTTGTAGTTTCATTAAATACTTTTATATGCAAAATCCGATCCTGCATTTTGCTAATTCCTGCCCTCTGATGAGAAGGAGAGTATTTCTTCGAAACTCCACGGATTAAGGACTATCCACTTATCTTGTGCTTCCTTCTTTTTTAAAATTAAATGTTTTTAACTCTTTTTCAAGATGTCTTTTAACATATTTTATTAATCATTTGTTCATATATATATATATATATATATATATATGTATATATGATGAAAGTAAAACACGCACACACACACACATACATATATATATATATAGATATGTGTCTGTGTATTTATGAATATTATTATATTATGAATATTATTAACCTCTGATATTTAGTGGATGCTATATCAGCTGGCCATACATATGTATGCACCCACATATCCCTTAAATTTTATTAGAAATGTAATACTTTTATTTACTTGAAATTGGATGCGTAATAAACATGTGTATAGATAACGCAATGACCCGATTTATTTAAAAAGTATTTACTTTTATTTTAAGTAAAAGAAAAATTAAAAGAAGAGTGGGAATTCAATTTAATTTTTTTATATATCTAATCTCCTTGAGAACGATCTGATTAGATCGTGAATCGTTCTTATTAAATTTCAGATAATTAAGACACATACAAACAAAAATTTATTATAAATTAGCTTATTTGTCTGTGATATTATGAGTTGGTTAAATAATAATAATTATTATTATTATTAAGGTACTTGTACAGTTTAATCAATACATTAAAAAATGAAAATATCAAAAGCTATCTTATACGTATCCGTTTTGGACTGAAGTTCGCCGAAAAAAAAAAACAAAAACACGTTTTTATGACCGCGCACTGGAGGCAGCTATGTTTGGATTTTTAGAACACTCCATGGGGAGATAACTCAGTCTAAAGAGCTTACAATCCCTCCCCATTTTAAATACTAGCTTTTCTTCTTAAAAATCCAAACATGTCTATCTTTTGAGCGGTATCATAACAAATTGCTTTTTCACTGTAAATACAAAACTACTTTGTCAAATTAAGTGAAATTCTTTTTTTAGGGAACTTGATTCCATAACGGATACGTACAATATAACTTTTTTGATATTTTCATTTTTTAATGTTTTGATTAAATCGTCCAAGTACCATTATTAATATTATTATTAAGTTGATAACACAACGAATCTATTGGTAATGGAGATTTGGTCTTTGTCTTTTCAATCATTACAATCTCGTTTATGGAGGTATCATGGTATGCGTTGATTCGTTATGATACTATCCTCCCAGGCATTATCTTCTTTGAAAGGGTAGTGTAGTATCTGTTCTGTTGTTATGATGCCATTTTTTTTCCAGCATTACCAACTCCTTTGTGGAGGTAGTATGGTATGTTAGTTCATTATGATACTATCCTCCCAAGCATTATCTTTTTTAAAAAGTTAGTGTAGTATCTGTTTTGTGGTTATATCATCTTTCCAAGGATTACCCGTTTTTTTTTTGTTTTTTTTTTTTGTGGATGATATTGTAGTATCTGTTGTCATAACATCATCCCAGAAATTACCTTTTCCTTTTGGAGAAAGGTAGTATAGTATCTGTTCATTTGTCATAATATCCACCCATGCATTATTTCCTCCGTTTGTTTGTCATATATACTCGCAAAAATAAATCTGGGCAACAATATCTTACTTTTTGAATATTGTCTAAATTTCTAAAACTGATTGAGGGTATTTTTTGCATTGCTGTATTAGAAAATGGTATCCGTTTTTCTTCATCAGGTCAGGTTTTTGTGCTAAGTTGATTTGAAAAAAATCAGATCTTGTGACAAAATTGATTAGATTTTTGGTACTTTTACAGTTTAATCAAGACATTCAAAAATGGAAATATCAAAAAAAGGTTATATTGTACGTATCCGTTTTGGACTGAAGATTTTCGAAAACAATTTAATTTAATTTGATCGAGTATTTTTTTTTTTTTTTTTTTTTTTTTTTACAGCGGAAAAACATGTTCGTAAGAGAGTGCGTTGAAGTCAGCCATTATGGAATTTGTTGAACACACCACGAGGAGATAACTCAATGTAAAGCGCCGACACTTCCTCCCCATCTTTATTACTAGCTATTTTTCCTAAAAATCAAACCTTTTGCTCGGTATCATAACAAATTGTTTTTTCGGTGTAAAAAAAAACTACTTGATGAAATTAAGTGAATTCTTTTTTTTCAGAGAACTTCATTCCATAACGGATACGTGCAATATAACCTTTTTTTCCATATTTTCATTTTTTAATGTCTTGATTAAACTGTACAAGTACCAGATTTTTGTGGCATTATCAGCTGATTTTCATCAAAACATATCCTCCTAAATATGTTTTTAAGAGAAAAAAAATGTTTTGCCAACAACATATTGACTACCTAATAGAAACATCGATTACCATAAACTGAATGGTGGCCACTGATAAAGGTAAGTACATGTAAATTGTATGTTGCTTCACCATTGTTTAAACTTCAGCGCTTGAACTTCCGTATCAGCAGTAGGAAAGTCACTATTCATATTCCAATAATAATCAGCCATTTTAACTGCGTTCCAGCGACCCAAACATCTGGTCTCCATCACTTTCAGATCCTGATGAAATCCCTCCCTCTGCTCGTCAATCATTGAACCAAGATTCTCAGGAAACTGGTCCATATGTGAAAATAGGTAGTGCATCTTGATACTCATGTTGCAAACCAGATTTATGAGAGCAATCATGTTCATTGAGTTTTCAAACTCTGGATCTCTGATAAGCTGTCGTATCTTAGGACCGTCAATCCTGGAAAAAGTAAGCGAAGCAGTCATCATCAGAGACTTAGTAAACTGCTTAAGCTGAGTTTGATGTGCAGTGATGAGAAAAGTATTCTGTCTCCGTCCACCAGAGGGTCGTTGATGATGTTCCTTTATAAGGCATTAATTCCTCCCGCACAGGTCAGTCCTTTGTATGCTAAGCACCAATTTTGGGAAGATTTTGAGGGTTTATGACTTCAAGCTGACCCCTTTTCGACATAATCACCCAGAACTGTCGAACCTGAATACTTCTTAATAATAGTAAAATAATTATTTTCAAGCAAAACAATTATTTGACCTGGCATTTTACTGCCACCAACTTCTTTTAAAATGCTCCACACATGCATACATGTGAACAAAAATGTGAAAAAGCGACATGTGGCCATAGCTAAAAATACTTGAACAGATTGAGCAAAAGCAATGCGATATTTGGATTCAGTGCATCAGATTTGTCATAAATCAGCTGAAAAAATGCAGACAATAAATCTATTATTTTTATTAATTTTATTCTTTGAAATCCTTTCAAATTTAATGCTTTCAGATTTAATGCTTTCAGATTTAATGCTTTAAGATGCGGCGTCATTCTTTCGCAGACTGTTATCCTCATCTTCATAGTTGTTGCTGTTTCACCATGTTATTCCTCTGCCTTTTCTACAAGTACTTTAATGGTGAATGCTCAGACGAACTGCAAGCACCTGTACCCTCTCAACGTAAATACCCCCAACAAACCCGACAAGTAAAATCCCACCCCTTCACAGTTGAGATCCTTACATGTAAGAGAGCTTTCTACTCCAGTAGTTTCTTCCCCAGAACCGCTAGACTTTGGAATTCCCTTTTGGGTTCCTGCTTCCCCAACTGTACTGACATGCAGAAGTTCAAGTGTAACATGAACCGACATCTTGCTGCCCAACTCCCCACATAGTACCCCTACATCAAAGTGGCAATGTGCCTTGTTTGGGGTGAAAATGTAATAAAATAAAAATAAAAAAAAAAAAACTCGTTCTCTGGCCTGCTTCAGGTGCTTAACCACGACTGGATAGTAATGCTGAACCTTGTAACTATCACCAGTTCCGTAGTTGTCTCACCAGGTTTTGGCCGACTAATCCTCTGGCCTGCTTGAGTAGGATTGAAACTGCTATCTTCAAACAATGCTCACCTAAAGAAAGCCAGAGGATGTGTTGGCTGAAACATGTTTAAACAACAACTATGAGGATAACAGTCCAAAAGAATAAACAAATTTGTACTAACCATTTTTATCAATTTCTTTTTCAGATGATCAGTTTGGTGCTTGCATTTCTCACATTACTGGTGATCATTCAAAGGTTGCCATCAAATGGCATCGAAGCTCCCCCAGTGTTCTACTTCTCCAATACATTACGCATATTTTGTTATGTAAGTAATAATATCTTATAGCATCATCAGAAAAAAAAGTCACCCATCCATGAAAACGAGAACCTTCCAAATTAAAACCTTAATCTATTATCTAAACTCAAATGTAAATTACAAAATTAAGCCGATTTCACAAATTGATAAAAGTTCATTATTGGATTTTAATTATAAGGTGAAGCTCGAATGATTCAAACTCGAGATAGATAACGGCAAAACATCCCCACGTTAATATGGGAGGAGAGATTATCTTAAAACAGCGTCCTGAATTGATAATTGAGAACTAAAGATATTAATAAGTCCCTTGTACCTATTCCCTTTTCTTTTTTTTTTTTAATTGAGAGTAGATAATGCTGTGGATGTGTTATCGGCAGCTCCAGTAACTCTCGCTTCTCCTTTTTTTGTCCCTCAGTCCTCATTAGTCTGAGATGTCGGAAATTTTTCTGCCTCTGTCTATTCTTGTGGCCATGTCACTAGTAAGGGTGCTGGAGGTAAATGTTTCATCTGGGCTGACGTTATCCGCCTGATAGTCAGGGACCCGAACCTTGGATTAACCACTAAGGAGGCTGTCCTATCAACAGGTGCAAAGTACTGGGGCTGCTGTATTGCCATTTGGTGAATGGATTCTGGACCATGCACTAGTCTCTGGTGGGGTCTCTCGATGCCATACTAGTGGGTAATTGTTACAGCTTTACCTTTATGTACTACAAAAAAAAAAAAAAATTTCCTGTCCTTTTCTCTCTTACTTTCCCTCTCTATCTTGCTCTAAGCAAGTATGACGACCTGTTCCACAAATCTCAAAACCTCAACATGAAATATCTCTAGAAAAAAAACTCGAATAAACCTAGAACCCCATCTTCCAACGTAGACCCCTACTACCATGTCTCATTCTCCAACATCAACGGTCTACGTTTCAATCTTCCAGAGGTTGAAACCCAATTACAGGAGAGGAAACCGGACATATTCTTTCTAAGCGAAACTGGAATAGGGCCAACCACTTCCCTAGATGAGTTCATAATTAACAGATACTCTAACTTAACATCTAACTCTGACCCCCAAGACCGCCATGGGCATGGAATATGTGCCTACATTAAGGATGACTTCCCATGTGGCAGGGATATCTCTAGAGAAGATCCTAATTTACCTTATATGTGCTTCTGGGTTGCACTTGCTTACATCACTGCATTTATATTTGCCCTCTATCGGGCCCCATAACATTGGAGTTACTATCTTTAAGAGTATATCTGAGAAAATAGACCACATCCTGTCTGCACATCCCTCGGCTAACATTCACATTTGTAGTGACTTCAACGTCCATAACATGGAATGGCTGACCCACTCAAATAAGACAGACGATGAGGGGAGGTTCTGTCGTGATTTTGCCATTGCTTATGACCTCACTAAGATTGTTTGTGAACCCACTCGTGTGCCCGATGCTACAGGTCAGTATGCAAGCCTTCTAGACCTTTTTATCTCCATTTCTCCTGAGCTATATACATGTTCCATTCTTTCTCCTCTAGGATCCTCCGGCCACTCCGTCGTATCAGTTAAGATAAAAATGAAATGTAATAAGTCCCCAGACATACCCCTCCACCGATACTCTATGGCTGACTGGGATAGCTTCCATACATTCATATCTGATCTACCTCTGCATTTCATGTTTAAAAAGGATGTGTCTTCTATAGTATCAGACCTGACCGAATGGTTAATTGTTAGGTATAGATCATTTCATACCATCTAAAAAATTCCAACAAAAACCTAACAGCCAGCCATGGTTCTCCCCAGAATGTGCTGCTGCCATAGCGCACAGAAATCACTTTTTTCATAGCTACCAAGGTAATAGATGTACTGAGACTAAAGCTGCTTTCAGGACTGCCAGCAACCACTGTAAAAGAGTAATAAAAAATGCAAGAGAGCTATATGCTCAGTCCGTTAAATCCAAAGTAGCTGAGCAGTGGCTTGGTTCTCACCAGTTTTGGCAAATAACAAATAGGATCCTGAACAGAAGTGTGCGTTCTATCCCAACCATTATCAATGGACCAGAGGTCATCTCGTCAGCATCAGACAAGGCCAAACTATTTGCTAAGAATTTTGCTGCTAATTCTAACCTATGTGACGAAGGCCATCAACTCCCTATATTTCCTCTTATAACACAGAACACGCTAGGTAACATACAAATATCTGTGCATAAGGTTGCCAAGCTAATCAAGAACCTTGATTCCAGTAAAGCAACTGGCCCTGACGGAATCCCAATTATAGTGTTAAAAAGGGTTCAACCAGAACTTGCTCCCATACTTACGAAACTATTTAAGCGTTGCCTTAAGGAGAAGTGTTTTCCAACACCCTGGAAGACCTCATCAGTATGCCCTGTATTTAAGAATTCAGATAAGTCATCTCCCTCTCAGTACAGACCAATAAGTTTCCTGTGTGTCATGAGTAAGTTGCTGGAATCCATATTAGAGAAATAGTCAACCACCTCAGTAGAAATAACCTTCTTAGTGACACGCTATATGGTTTCCGTTTTGCAAGATCTACCACAGATGTGCTAACGGTTATATCTCATAGGATTAGTGAATCTCTTGACAAAGGCTTCCTTTCTAGGGCAATTGCTCTTGACATATCAAAGGCCTTCGATAAGGTATGGCATAAAGGCCTACTTCACAAGATTTCCAGCTATGGTATAACTGGAAATGTTTTCTCTATCATTAAATCATTTCCCTCCTGATAGGCTCATAAGAGTAGTGGTCGATGGACAAGAGTCAGAGGCCTGCAGTATTAATGCTGGAGTCCCTCAGGGGTCTATTCTGGGCCCAACTCTCTTCCTGATCTACATCAATGATCTCCCTAAATACATACTTAAATTATTCGTTGATATCTATACTGATGACACGACCATCTATGGCAACACATCAAAGGCTGTAAATGACAAAATTCTCTCTGATTCTTTCTCTGATCTCGAGCGCGTAGTTCAGTGTGGGAAGACGTGGCTAGTTACCTTTTAATGCATCTAAAACCAAACTCCTATCCTTACATCATCAACGCTCTGATCCCCATCTGGCATCAATTCAAATGGATGGCTCTCGTCTAGGAGAATCCCCATATTTTGACAAGCCTCTGGGCTTGACCTTTACTCCTGATCTGAAACGGAACATGTACATCAAGTCTGTTGCCAAGGTCGCTGGAAAGATGGTGGGAATCTTTCTATCGCTTAAGATCTCACTACTGATGCAATTCTCTATCTATATAAAAGCCAAGTACGTCCAAGGATGGAATACTGCTGCCATATCTGGGCAGGAGCTGCTAAAAACAGCCTATCCTGCCTTGACAGAGTACAAAATAGATTTTGTGGCTTAGTGGGGATACCCTTCTCTCTTCCCTGGAACCGCTCTTCCACAGAAGAGACGTTGTGACGCTGTCTTTGTTTTATCGTTATTTCCATGGCAGGTGCTCGTCTGAGCTTCAATCTCTGGTCCCCCCTTGCCAATCTTTTACGGAAAACACCCGTCTAGCTGAAACCACTGTCAGAAATTTTCCCCACTCTTTATCTGTGCCTAAATCAAAACGTAGATTCTGTGAATGAAGCTTCTTTCTTAGAACTGCATGCCTGTGGAACTCTGTCTGCCTATTTCCCACCTGACTACAACCTGGATGTCTTCAAGTCCAACGTAAACAAATTCCTGATGAACCGCCCCCTTAAGTAGACACTTTTATTAAATCTCCGCAGTAACGTACTGTACATGCAATAACCCTTATCCCTGAGTGGCTTCCGGGCCTTGATAAGTGGTGATCACCTTGTAAAAAAAAAAAAAAAAGGCACAACATGCAACAGTGACTCATTTCTTCTCTTCTCTCTCACTGTGGACATCTTTTTCTTCATTTTAATAACATCTCTTGTTAATGTTATGTATAAAATAACCACTTGGAGCAATCAATTTTTTCATAGCAGTATATATATTAACGTTATCAACATGGGGGTTGAGGCAGCCATTAAAAAAGCTTGATCGCTTCTTCTGCTGATTCAGTAAAAAAAAAAAAAACATCTGAACTTCTCATTTGTCACGTCACACAAGTGACTGCCTATTTGTGACATAACTGCTGATATGTATTCTAGACAACAGGCTAAATAACGTGGGCACATAATTATTTTATTTTTTTTTTTGCAAACTTTACCATTTAGGTGGGTACAATAGAAATCGTACCTCGCAAATAAAAAAAAATTTTAATTTAAAACTATTCATTGCTTAACTTCTGTAATATATATATATATATATATATATATATATATATACACACACTAGCCTAGATGCCCGTGTGTTTGGAGGTGTGTGTTGAGCCAAACAAAAAAAAAGTGGTAGTAGGTAGTCAGGCAGGCTTGAACCAGTACTGCAAAGGAGGAAAAGAATGTGAAAAAAGTGACGTCTTTGCTGTTGCGTCCATCGTCAAACCGGAAGTGACAAAGGTTTAAATTAAGGCTAGTCAATCGAAAAGAGGGGATGACTTTTGAAAATATCGGCAAAAAAAGTGACCCCTTCCTTGTAGAAAAGTGCCTAGTTGAGGGTGAAGGAAGTAATGTTTTTAACCAATTTTTTTAATATTTGTCATCCGAGGGGTCGAGCTTCAAAACAATACTGATCTTAGGAAAATCTGTCACCTCTGTTTAAAGTTTTAGGCAGAGATACAAACATGCATATATACATACATTTAAACAGACAGGTGAGATTTATATTATAGATGAATAAATAATATTTATTTTTAATAATTGAGCTGTCTGCTGGAGTTCTCTTCCAGCGGACGGATGTTTATTTAAATAGATTTTCCGACAGATTAGTTGTGGGCATCGCTTCTGTGGTCAAGCGATAGAACTGCCGACTGTCAACATGACGGTTCTAGGTTCGATCCTCGGCTTGGGAGAGGTGCTAGTCTCGCGGCACTGATGAGTTGTGATACAATGAAACAGGACTGTATGTCGATGATTACAAATATATTTTAAATATATATATATATATATGTTAGAAAAGCATTTCATTCAAGGCATGAAAATTGTTAAACAAAATGTTTTTACTATAGGCCTTAAAAATAAAGGTACAAGATAGAATTTGAAATTTATTTATCTTCAAAGTGCACTTCTATAAATTTTACAAATTAAGATATAAAAATTTAATTTAAATTGAATCAAAAAATTGCCTTGAATTTATTTTATGTAATGTACACTCTGTTGCACTTTTAAAAAAATCATTGAAAATTTTATATCTATATCATTAATTGCTAGATGAAAGATAATCTTTTTAAATTGCAACAAAATGTACATTACATGAAATAAATTCAAGGTAATTTTTTGATTCAATTTAAATAAAATTTTTATACCTTACTTTGTAAAGTTTATAAAAGTGCATTTTGAAGATAAATAAATTTCAAATTGAATCTTGTACCTTTATTTTTAAGGCCTATAGTAAAAACATTTTGTTTAACAATTTTCATGCCTTGGATGAAATGCTTTTCTAACTTGTATCTTATCTTTTTAAGATTATATTTTAAAACTGTTTTGGTTTGTATTTCTCACACCACAATTCATTTTTGCAACCCCCTCTATGTATTATTACAGGTCTGAATATTCTCTGTTTCAGTTTGTATTTCTCCTCACACCACAACTCATTTTTTGCAACCCCTCTTTGTAATACAGGTCTGAATGAGAAAATCTGAATTTTTTTTTTAACAAAAACTTTAAAATAACTTTTTTAGATTAAATTTTTTGAAACTTTCAGAATAGTAAATCTTTAAAATTTAATAAGGAACATATTTCATATAGGTTTCATTAACAAATATTCAGTACATAACGAGCAAAATAGAGATGAAGATTTCAAAAGGACTGTATAACTGGTTACGGTCAATAGTAGTCCTCTCCAGCGAAAGTCTTTGTTATTCTATTATTATTTAAAACATTTTGTGTCCTCATATTTTGCGCGAGGACTAATATGTACACTACAATAGAAAAATGCGAGCATGGAAAAGTAAAGGACTAGTTGTTAAAACTAGAAAAGAACAAGTTATTCTAGTAAAAAATATAATAAATTTATAACTTAAATATTGTAGCATTAAGAATTGATTATATAATGTTATAAATGAAATAAATCACACACACGCACACACACAGTGACTTTTATGTAATAGTAGAGATAGATTTTATTGGATACAAAAAGATGACACAATGAATTTAGCATAAACTAGTAGTTCAGCCTGGCTTTGATCAGGCCCTATGTACTGTTCATAACTTAATGTGCATATATATATATATATATATATGTTTGACTCATGTCCAGGTAACCTACATCTAAAATTTCAAGTGTTTAGACCTAAAATTGGCAGAGGAGTTTGGTAGAGTCTGCAAAGGTCAACTCTTTCAACTTTGACTTTTTGGCAGCCAAATTTTTGCCTGAAAACTGATTAAATAGCTTGCTGCATGTCTGAATACCCTTTTATATAAAATTTCAAATGTTTAGACCCAAAATTTGCTGAATAGTTTGCTAGAGAGACAAATCTTTTGAACTTTGACCCATTGGCAGCCAAATTTTCGGCCAAAAACCAATTAAAATCTTGCCCTATATCTGAATACACTTTATGCAAAATTTCGAATGTTTAGACCAAAAATTGGCTGAGTAATTTGGTAGACAGCAGAAGTCAAATTATTTTTAACTTTGACCCCAATTTTGACCCCTTAACATTTATTGTTTTGGGCTTAAATCAAATTAAAAGGTTTGATCCATGTCGAAGTAACCTATATCTAAAATTGTAAGTGTTATCAAGTTATCGAGCCAAAATTGACAAGGGAGGTTGATAGTTTTCAAACGTCAAATCGTTGAAGTTTGACCTCTTGACAGCTAAATTTCTGGCCGAAAACCGATTTAAGATTTTCCCAAATCTCAATACCTCTTATGTCAAATCTCGACTTTGTAGACTGAAAATTGACAGTAGTTTGGTAGGGAATGTATACACACACACACACACACACAGACAATTTAACTTTTCTAGATATAGGATTGACAAGATTAGTGTTTGATAGGTTGAATACCTGTTTAAAAAAAGCTGTCTTTTCTTTACATTTTCAGATTTTAACATCAATTCTTGTGCAAGTGGAGCGATTGAAAGGTGCCATTATTTCACCGACACTATTTATTTATTGGCTCTTCACAGTTCTTGCTGATATCATTCCATTTTATTCACTTATTCTCGAACATGTAAGTAAATTACGATTCATTGTCGCTCTGTTCTCTCCGAAAGAGACTGATCTGGAATCCTTTGTTCTCTTACTTGAAAAACATGACGTCATTCATCGTCCATAATCGTTTGATTCCTATTTTGCCTATAGCATTTGACCTCTGCCTCCTACTTCAACTTTACTTCCCCCATAGCTGGGAACGATTCTGTTTATAGATTAAGGTCATCCTGACATGCACTAAATGTGACTTTTTTCAAAATTCGCACTAGTTAACTTAATCGCTACTGACGTAATCTCTATATGTAACAGAATGATCTTTAAAGACATTCAGTTTTTTTTTTTATGTATTTAAACTTTAGACAAGAAAATATAACAATTGACAACTTTCATTTTTATTTATTCTTCAACATTTCTTGTGTTAATCAATTATCTCATGTCACTTAAAAAAATGGTATTTCACAATATATATATTGAAGCTTAGTTAATCAACGTTTGTTTCCCTATTGCTCTCTTGCTGTATATTTTAATCACACAAAATACATGCTAAACTATACCTTAGTGTTGGAATCCAATTATATTTGAAAAAAATTCCCGTTGTAATTGTTCTCATTAGTTGTAATTTGTAATTAATTCATCAAGCGTTTCTATTTCTTAATAAGTTTCTATCTATCACTCTTACTCTGTGTTTATGTTGTTTGACTCCTTCATGTTCATTGATAGGATTGTGATGGGTAGACATCCATGGTGTTTCAAGCCGAAGTGTGACACGTTGCTGCGAGTGCAGTCTCCAGCCAAAGTGTGACACGTGGACGTGAATGCTGTTTGTAGAGGAAGCATGACATGTAGATACTAATGCTGTTTGCAACTTATGTGTATCAGACAAACTGACAGACCATACCTTTTATAGATAAGCTTGCTTGCATCTACTATGTTCTAGTCCAATAAGGGTCCGCAAGAAAGTCACAACTCCATATTTATCTACTGGGGCAGTAAAATGATCCCACCATTTTTCCAGTGACTTTGGCAATGGATTTGATGTACATGTTCCATTTCAGATCAGGAGTAAAGGTCAGATCTAGAAACTTATCAAAACATTGAGCCTCCCCTAGGAGAGAGCCATTCATTTCAATTGATACCAGATGGGGATCAGAGCATTGATAATTTAAATATAGAAACTTGGTCAAGCTGAAGCGTGACACCTGAATGTGAGTTCAGTCTCAAACCGAAACGTGACATATTGATATTAATGCTGTTTTCAACTTATGACAGACTGACAGAACATTTTATAGATAAGCTTGCTTGCATCTAATGTTCTGGTTCAGTAAGGGTCTGCAAAAAAGACACAACTCAATATTTAGTAGAAACAAAATATATTGAACATAATAGCAAATACAACAAATAAAAAATGTGGATATGTGTGCACACTTGGCAGTCGGACAGTTGTATACATACTGTTTGTTGATTGCTAACATGGAGAGACATATTTGCCCAGTCTTTATAATAGGAAGTGTTCATTATTATCCATAAGGTGGGCGCACCACAACATAAAATAAGATTGCTCATTCAAAATCCACCTATTTTATATATTTAGGCTTGACCATTACTCCTGATCTTAAATGGAACACGTACATAAAATCTGTTGCCAAGGCCGCTGGAAAAATGGTGGGATCTTTCTATCGATCCGGTAGATATCTCACTGCTGATGCAATTCTCTATCTATATAAGAGCCAAGTACATCCAAGGATGGAATACTGTTGCCATATCTGGGCAGGAGCTGCTAAAAAGGACTTGTCCTGCCTTGATAGAGTTCAAAATAGACTTCGTAGCCTCGTAGGAGATGTCCTTTTCTCTTCCCTGCAACCTCTATCTCACAGAAGAGATGTTGCGAGTTTGTCTCTGATGTATCGTTATTTTCATGGAAAGTGTTCGACTGAGCTTCAATCTATGGTCCCCCCTCGCCAAACTTTCACAAGAAACACTCGTCTAGCTGAAAACACTATCAATAATTCCCCCCACTCTTTATCTGTGCCTAAACCTAAACGTAAATTCCATGAACAAAGCTTCTTTCTTAGAACTGCATGCCTGTGGAATTGTCTTCTGTTTTCCTGCTTCTGGCTGACTACAATATGGTTGTGTTCAAGTCTAACATAAATAAGTTCTTGATGAGCCGTTCCATATAAGTTATCAAATTTACCGAATTTTCATTACTAATGATTACTATATTGTCCAATTTCTACTGTACACTCTTCAACCCTTATCCTTGAGTGGCCTCTTGGCCTTGATAATGTGGTGCCTGTGTAAAAAAAAAAAAAAAAAAAAAAAAAAAAAAATTCATACTGAAGTGTAACCTGAAGATGATCTAAAAATCTGAAAAAAAAAAAAAATGAAAAATCTTTGAGTGCTGAAATCAACCTTGTAAACACACCTACTGTTGATACATGCATCCTTTATTTCAGCAATGAATTAATGTTTGTAAATTTTGTAGATACAAATGAAAAATGATAATTTTTATTGAAATTCTTTTTCTCTTTTCCAGCAAGAGAGTTCTAATCTTATCAACTTTTCCATTTTCTTCATGTCTTATGCTTTTTTACTGATCCAACTTGTTTTATCTGCTTTCGTGGAAAAAGCCATCCATTTTGAGGTAAGACATGAATTTTAGATATTTATTTGATTTTCTAATATACTAAATGTTTTCTTAAATTATTTTTACTGCTGTCAAAATATATAGAATCTGATGTGATGATTAAGTTTTTATAGATATAGATAGGGTTAATACCAGCCAAATGAAAAGGAAAAAAAAAAGCCTTGTTTAAAAAAGAACAAATATTATCAAAAGTTTCAGAAAAAAAAATTTAATTTTATTCATTTAAAAAAAAAAATTGACATAAAATTATTTGGTGTTCAAATAACTTTAAGAAATAATGTTTTTAATGATCTGACCTATATATATATATTTTTTTTTTTTTAAATTTATTTTGTTTATCATTCATTTTGTTATTTTTATTAATTGTTTTTGTATATTTTTCTCTTCCTTTATTTTTCTTATTTTATTAGTATTCTATTTTTTGTTTTTTAATCCTCAATTTATTTTATTTATATTGTTATTTATTTGTTGACTTGTTTTTGGTTACTTATTTATGTCTTTGATTTCTTATTCAACAAACAATTATTGATAAATGTTATTGAATAAATAATTTATAATTTATTTTTGTTTCTAGTAGAATTAAGATTTTAGAAGAAAATATGAGAAACCTGATGAGCATCTGTACTCGAGTTGGTTATATTTTTTTTATTCATTTATATTCTTTTTCAGGATTTATGTCCTGAAGATAAGGCATCAGTTCCATCATTCTTCTTGTTTAATTGGATTAATCCGTAAGTTTCTTTTTTTTTTGTTTTTTTTATGGATGTTTTATATCTCTGAAAGAATATCTATTAGACATTTTTTTTTTCTTATATAGTAGTAGTGCAAGGTAGCTCAGGGGTAGAGGTTTAGGCTCCTAAACATGGGGTCCCGATTTTGAATCTCACTAGATTCAACCACTCTGAGTTGTACATGATGAAACCTGAGTCAGTGGATAATTATATTTTAAACAGTAAAAGGGAAAATTATTCCCAACTCGCATTTAGGTAAAAATGCACTTTCATATAAATAACTGAATTCATTTAAAAGTATTGCAAACAAAAACAAATAACATCTGCATAAAATGCGATACAGCCAGCAGTCACGCGAGATAGCCCAGGGAATGAGGTTTAGGCTTCTAATTATGAGGTCCCGATTTGAATCTCGCTAATTGCATTGACTCTAATCAGTCATAGATGACGACACGCATATCAGTGGATAATTATATATATATATATATATATATATATATATATATATATATATGGATAATTATATATGGATAATTATATATATATATATATATATATATATATATATATATATATAACTATATATATATTACTCTTGTTCACCCCCAAAGAAAGCATAATATTGCCACTTG
The DNA here is from genome assembly GCF_053919585.1 of Euprymna scolopes. Classification (NCBI taxonomy): domain Eukaryota; kingdom Metazoa; phylum Mollusca; class Cephalopoda; order Sepiida; family Sepiolidae; genus Euprymna; species Euprymna scolopes. The sequence goes on from NC_136487.1 coordinate 18,115,908, forward strand.
AATGTAAAGCGCTACTATCTGAGACCATGTTTACAGGGGACTGTATGGAGATGAGCGAGATGTATGTTCGCATTATATTTAAACTTCTGCATGTTAGTATAGTCAGGGAAGCAAAAAGTGTGGCGGGAATTCCAATATCCAGCAGTACAAGGAAAGAAGCTATTAGAATAGAAGACTTTATGGCATGTGGAGATCTCTGCTGTAAAGTGGTGGGTTTTTGCTGCTTGACGGAGTTTTTCTTTTTTTTTATTACATTTTCACCCCAAACAAGGCATATTGCTACTTTGTTGTAGGGGGCTACTATCAGGGACATGGGCATCAGGGGTACTGTGTAGGGAGTTGGGCAGCAAGCTGTTGGTTCACGTTGCACTTGAACTTCTGCATGTCAGTACAGTTGGAGAAACAGAGACCCTGCATGGAATTCCAAAGTTTAGCTGTCCTGGGAAAGAAACTACTGGAGTAAAAGACTCTCTTACATCTAGGGATCTCTACTGTGATGGGGTGGGATTTAGCTGTTTGTCGGGGGTATTTGCGTCGAGGGGGGCACAAGTGCTTGCAGTTCGTCAGAGCATTCACCATTAAAGTACTTGTAGAAAAGGCAGAGGGATGCAACATTTCGTCGATGGGACAGGGGCTGAAGTTTAGATGACAGTTCAGGACCTATCAGATTGGCGACTCTCTTTTGAACCTTATCTAGGCGCGAGAGACTAGTGGTAGATGCACCAGCCCAAATATGACAACAATACTCTATACATGGGCGAATGGTGGCCTTATAGAGGTATAGGATACTTTCGGGCGTTAGTATCTTTCTAGCACGTTAGAGAGAACCTACCTTCTTCGCAACGGTCCTGGCGATACTCTCGATGTAATTGTTCCAACTCATGTTTCCTGAGAGCGTTAGGCCAAGAAGTTTAAAGGATATACGTTCAGATAGTCATTGGCCATTGCTATTGGTGGTAGAGAAGGTTTCTTGTAATTATTGAAGGAAACAAGTTTTGTCTTGGCAGCATTGAATGTGACCATCCATTTATATCCCCATTCCACTACAGATCGGAGGTCATCCTCTAGTGCTTCTGCTATTTCTTTAGATATGTGTTCATTTGTTTTCCTGTCATATCTGTTATCGAGTGTGGTGTTGTCAGCATATATACTCATCTCACAGGTAATTTTGTCAGGGAGGTCATATATGAATATTAGGAATAACAGAGATTCCAGGATAGACCCCTGAGGCACTCCCACATTTATATCATTGTTTAGATGTATGACCGAGGACAACCTGGATTTTTCTCTTCTCTAAGAAGGATTTAATTATGTCATGTATTCTTTCAGTGATACCATATGATCTGATTTTCTTGAAGACCCTCATGTCATACCCTGTCAAAAGCCTTAGATATATCTAGAGCTACTGCTCTACCGTCCCCTGCTTTGTCCAGTGACTGGTATATATGTTCTGAGATTACAGTTAGGATAATTTACTGGGTCAGTTCTTTCGCCAGACTTCTTGAAAACTGGTACTACAGAAGCAGTTTTCCAGCAGGCAGGAAAGCAAGATTCATTAAGGCATATGTTGTAAAGTTTGGAGAGAACTGGAGCTACTTCGGCTGAGCACTTTTTCAATAGCACAGCCGGGATGAAATCAAGTCCACATGCTTTTGCAGTGTCAAGATTTCTTATGATAGCATGCACCTGAGAAGGGGTGATTTTTATATCGTCTGTCCACAAAGGAAAGTCAGGGAGGGGGTGGTTGGCAGGGTACAGTGTGGAGTTTGAGGCAAACCGACTGGCAAGCATGTTAGCCTTCTCAGTTGTAGAGCAAACACCCCCGAAAAACAATCATGAGGTTATGTGTGTTGAGGGTCGTACTAGAGCAACGAACACGTCAGAGCACAGTCAATAAAGTACATGTAAAGCAGGATCAGGGGTTGGAAACTGATTGATAGTGTACAGGTTCGAGTCTGCCTGCCTACTACCACTTTTTTTTTCTTTTTTTTTTTTTTTCAACATGCACTTCAAAACACTTGGGCAATGCCGAGCACCCAGGCTAGTCTATAATATAAATCTTACCAGTCTGTTTATATGTATTTTTGTCTGTCTGCCTAAAACTTTCAACAAAGGCGACGGATTTTCGTGAGATCAGTATCATTTTGAAGCTCGATCCTTCGGACGACAAAATTGGCTAAAAACATTAATTCCTTCACCCTCGACTGGGCACTTTTCTTCAGGTATGGGTGGCTTTTTTTTCTGATATTTTTGAAAGTCAGCCCCTCTTTTCGATTGACTAGCCTTAATTTAAACCTTCACCACTTCTGGTTTGGCAATGGATGCAACAGCAAAGACATGTTTTTTTTTTGTTCTCTTTTTTCTCCTCCTTTGCAGTACGGGTCCGAGCCTGCCTGCCTGCCTACTACCACTTTTTTTTTTTTTTTCGCTCACGACATATCTCCTAACACCCAGGCACCCAGGCTAGTATAATATACAGGAAAGCAATGTAAATGCAAGTAACATGGAGTACTGTTGCCGCATCTGGGCAGGAGCTACTAGAAGCAGCTTATCCTGCCTTAACAGAGTTTAAAATAGTGGGGATGCCCTTTTCTCTTCCCTGCAATCTCTTTCCCACAAAAGAGATGTTGCAAGTCTATCTCTGCTTTATTGTTATTTTCATGGCAAGTGCTCGTCTGAGCTTCAATCTATGGTCCCCCCTCGGCAAACTTTCACGAAAAACACTCGTCTAGCCAAAACCACTATCAATAATTTCCCACACTTTTTATCTGTGCTTAAACCTAAAACTCTAGTCTAAATGTAGATTCTATGAACAAAGCTTCTTTCTTAGAACTGCACGTCTGTGGAACTCTCTTCCATTTGCCTGCTTTCCAGCTGACTACAATTTGATTGTCTTCAAGTCCAATGTAAACAAATTCTTGATGAACCGTCCCCCTAAGTAATTCAATTTACAAAATTTCCACTACTTATGATTAGTACGCTATAATCCCATTGATTAATGTATACTCATTAACCTTTATCCTCGAGTGGCCTCCAGGCTTTGATAAGTGGTGACTTCGTAAAAAAACAAATAAACAAATATATATTCATGTAATATACATGCAAGCAATGTAAATACAAACTATATCCATTCATTTAATATACATGTAAGCAACGTAAATGCAAGTAACATACATCTGAAATTAAATGTTTGAACATTCGGGTTAACTGTTCTGCAATGTCTTCCTCATAAATTAATCAATTTATTTTTTACTTTGATATAAAGGTATAAATAAAATTCTTATTTCTATTTTTTCTAGTATTATAATGCTGTCTTTCAAAGGAAAGCTTCTTTTCAAAGATATTTTAAGCTTACCTATGAGAAACCAAAGCCATTCCTTGGTAAGAGTTTTCGAGAAACACTGGAACAAAGAAGTCAATCGATGTGAAAAAGCCAAGTGAGTACATTTTCTAATGTTTTGGCTAATTCTCAGTGAATCTCCAAATACAAACTTCTGTTTATTTATTTTTTTAATGTTATTTTAAATGTGGAATTAAGTTAATGGAAAATGTTTTGGCCGCCATCTTAAATCTTTTAATTATTTTGTTTCTTTTGACTAAAACATGGTTTAGTAAGAATGATATAAATTATGTTTGCAGAAGTTTTCATCTATAATAATACATGAGGACGTGTTGGAAATGTTTAAGAATGGTGTGGTATGGAAGAAAAAGCTGCAGCAATATTTTTTAAATTCCACAAATTTCTTGATTATTGCCACTTTTTTTTCTTTATTAATAAAAAATATAATTACTAGTAGATTACTGTTTTATAAGTAATCATAAAAATATATATTCGTTTACGTCCAAAAAATATAGGCGATCTTTCTAAGAAAAAACTATTTCTCTGGTATCCTAGGTAGGAAACGCTAATACCGAATATTTAATTATCGTTAAAAAAAATCAACAAGAAAAAAAACTCCAAAATATAACAATATTTAACTGTTATTTAATAATAATAAATTAAATCAATCAATAATGAATTCCAATTAAATAAAATATATACCATCCAGTACGAACCTGACCATGGAAGATCAGGTAATAAACAAAAATTCTGGTTGCTTCACCAGCGGGTCAAATGGTCAAAAATAGCACTTTTCGGTACATAGAATATTTTTCGACCATTGAATTTTGCTGAAAATTACCCAAAAGCAAGATCACATGGATATTCATCTGGAAATGTAATATTTGACCCTGGAAAAATCCTTGTTTCATTCCCTAGGGGTAAAAAGATGTAAAAAAAAAAAAAAAAAAAAATGTGGATTTTTTTTTTTTTTTTTTTTTTTTTTTTTTAAATCAAAATGAAAAATTCTGGTTTGTTTTTCTGTCTCGGATAAAATTTTTAAGTTATTTACCTTTGATTGTTAAGTTTTTGTTTTTATTTTTTAGATATTGTTCTTATTTAAATTAAAGCAACATTACTTGGCCTTTTGGCTAGGAGCAAAGTGTAGTATTGTATTTGATTTGATTAGATATCAAAATATTAGAAATAAAATGAACAATAACTCATTAAATTTTCTTTTTTTTTTTTACAGGAAAAAGAGCAAAACTGTAGATTTGAAAATTTCAAATGAACAAGAAATTCAGTCTTTCCATGAGTCCACTCCTCTCCTTAATAATTACACAAGTTTTAATGATAAATACACGGATGATGACGACATTAAAGGGAGTTCCCTTTTAGATGAGGATAACAAAGATCCGTTTGCCCCTTCGCTCATTCGAACTCTCATTTCGAATTTTAGTGGCAGTTTCAGTCTGGCTTATGCTTTGAAATTGTTTTGGAATGTTGGGAATTTTATCAATCCCCTTTTGCTCAAGTGAGTTATTTCAATTTGCTTTTGTTTTTTACTTGTTTTGAAGTTGCCTTTCCCCTACTCACGATTTGCACTTAACCCTAACCCCCCCCACACACACACACACACAGTGAAGAGGAGGAGACAACGGGAAGCCGTCCGTTGTCGTCTGAGTCCAAATCAAATCTCAACGATTCAGTTAACCTGATCACATGACTCCCACGCAATCAAATAAGCTGATCTTTTACTTCCGGCCAACGTGTCTACACTATAACTCACCTTTTCCCTCTCTCTCTCTGTATCCATTCTCTAATAACATTTTTTTTTTTTTTTTTTTTTTTTTTTTTTTATTACATCTTCACTCCAAGCAAGGTAAATTGCCACTTTGGTGTAGGGGGCTACTATCAGGGGTAACAATTACTGTGGTACTATGTAAGGATTTGGGCAGCAAGATGTCGGTTCATGTTACACTTGAACTTCTGCATGTCAGTACAGTTGGGGAAGCAGGGACCTGGAAGGGAATTCCAGAGTCTAGCGGTTCTGGGAAAGAAACTACTGGAGTAGAAAGATCTTCTACATCTAAGGGTCTCTACTGTGTGGGGGTAGGATTTAGCTGCCTGTCTGGTTTGTCGAGGGTGTCTACGTCGTGGGGGCACAAGTGTCTGCAGTTCTCCAGAGCATTCACCATTAAAGTACTTGTAGAACAGGCAGAGGGATGCAACATTTCGTCGATGGGACAGAGGCTTAAGCTTAGGGCCTATCAGATTGGCAACTCTCTTTTGAACCTTGTCCAGGAGCGAGAGACTAGTAGCAGATGCACCAGCCCAAATGTGATGGCAATACTCCATACATGGGCGAATGGTGGCACAGGATACTTTCGGATGTTAGTAGTTTTCTAGCACAGTATAGAGAGCCTTCCGTCTTCGCAAGAAGAGGGAGTTCGTGGCCTTCGGGCCAAGATCAAAGTGTAGTATCTGTTCCGGCAGATACTGCAAGCTATGACTAGCTATGACTAGCAAAGACCAGATGTGGGGGCAACCCCACATGCCTGACCATTAACCAGCTCCCATTTCCCACCTCTTGGGAGCTGGTCCCCTTTTTCCCTTCCCCCTCCCTTCACTCCTCACATTAAAAATCGGCCTTGTGCCTAATTTGCTCGGTGGGGGAGCAAATAAATACCATCTGTTCCGGTAGATGCTGCAAGCTATGACTAGCTATGACTAGCAAAGACCAGATGTGGGGGCAACCCCACATGCCTGACCATTAACCAGCTTCCATTTCCCACCTCTCGAGAGCTGGTCCCCTTTTTCCCTTCCCCCTCCCTTCACTCCTCACATTAAAAATCGGCCTTGTGCCTAATTTGCTCGGTGGGGGAGCAAATAAATACCATCTGTTCCGGCAGATACTGCAAGGAAAGACCATATGTGGGGGGAAACCCCACATATAAGACCTTGGTCAATGTAGGGGCAACCCTTCATAACAATTGTCACTATCAAGCTCCCCTACTCCCCGGGGAGTTGGTCCCCATTTCCCCTTCACTTGTCACTTTAAAAATCGGCCTTGTGCCTAATTTGCTCGGTGGGGGGAGCAAATAAACACAGCCTATCTTCTTCGTAGCGGCCCAGGCAATGCTTTCAATGTAATTGTTCCAACTCGTGTTTCCTGTGAACATTAGGCCAAGGAGTTTGAAAGATGTACTCTCAGATAAAGTCACTGGCCATTGTTATTGGTGGCAGAGAAGGTTTCTTGTAATTATTAAAGGAAACCAGTTTTGTCTTGGCAGCATTGAATGTGACCATCCATTTATATCCCCATTCCACTACAGATCGGAGGTCATCCTCTAGTGCTTCTGCTATTTCTTTAGATATGTGTTCATTAGTTTTCCTGTCATGCCTGTTATAGTGTGGTGTCATCAGCATATATACCCATCTCAGAGGCAATTTTGTCGGGGAGGTCATTTATGAATATTAGGAACAATAGAGGTCCAAGGATAGACCCCTGAGGCACTCCCGCATTTATATCATTGTTTAGATGTACGACCGTCGAGGACAACCTGAATTTTTCTCTTATCTAAGAAGGATTTAATTATGTTAAGTATTCTACCAGTGATACCGTACGATCTAATCTTCCTGAGGAGACCCTCATGTCAAAAGCCTTAGGTATATCTAGGACTAACGCTCTGCCCTCCCCCACTTTGTCCAGTGACTGGTATATACGTTCAGAGATTTCAGTGAAGATGTCTGCTGTGGAACGGGCTTGTCTAAATCCATATTGTTGGTCAGTCAGAAGTTTAGCATCTGTAAGGTGATGGACTAGAGCATGGTTAATTCTGGTCTCAAATATTTTGGTGAAAAGTGGGAGGAGGCTAATGGAGCGATAATTTGATGGGTCAGTTCTTTTGCCAGAATTCTTGAATACTGGTACCACAGAAGCAGTTTTCCAACAGCCCGGAAAGCAAGATTCATTAAGGCATTTGTTGTAAAGTTTGGAGAGAACTGGAGCTACTTCAGCTGAGCACTTTTTTAATAGCACAGCTGGGATGAGATCGGGTCCACATGCTTTTGAACTGTCAAGGTTTTTTATGATAGCATGCACCTGAGCAGGGGTGATTTTCAGATCGTCTAGTGTGGCGTCTGTCCGCAAAGGAAAGTCGGGGAGGGGGTGGTTTGAAGGGTCCAGTGTGGAGTTTGAGGCAAGCCGACTGGCAAGCATGTTAGCCTTCTTGGTTGCTGAGCAAACAACCTCATGGTTGTTGGTTAGTGGGGGAATTGTTGATTGCCCATTATTTACTACACTGTTGTAGATTTTCCAGAAGTCTCGAGTTTCTAATTTTTGTGCTTCGATGCGTTTTTTAGTGGTTTCAGTAAATTCTCTCTTAACTGTCGCTATTTCTTTCTAAACGTTACTTCTAGCTTTTATATACTTCTGTCTGTTTTAACTGCACTTATGTCAGTTAAATTTGCGGTATGCATGCTGCCTTTGAGCAATGGCAGTTGCGCAAGTAGAAGTAAACCATTGGGGAGAGTGGAGCTTGCTATAAAATTTCCGCATGGGAACATATGCTTCAATTGCTGTTTTGAACCATTCAGTGGTCTCATTTGCGCACTGTTCAGCAGGAAGAGAAAAAGTATTTCCCTATGGGGCATCTCTGATAAGATCTCTGATGGCTTCTCAGTCAGCCTTTTTATAATATCTCATTGTTTTGAGCACTGGCTCTTCAGTTTTGGGTCTAGAGTTTAGGGCGATTTCGACCATTATCACTGCATGATTAGCGTTCCCGAGTGGGCTGTCAACATTTATTATATAAATATCGGGAACTGTGGTCAGAAATAGATCTAGAAGTGATGCGTGTTGTTCTTGCTGGTCAGGGAAACGGGTTGGAAACGTAACCATTTGTGATAGGAAGTGAGATATAGAGGAGCTATGTGTTGTGTTGCCTGCTGAATCTGTAAGTAGAGAATCCAAGCCAGTTTTTGTGGTGGACATTAAAGTCACCAAATACATGTACTTGTGCGCTAGTGTCGAGGGAGAGTGCTGTGTCTATGCTGTATGAGACTTTGTTTATTATGGTGCAGTCCTGGGTCGAGGGAGAGCGGTAGAGAAAATAAAAGTAGCTAATGTTATGCTGCACGTTTAGTCTAAAGCATATAACGGCTTGATCGTCCGATTCTAGGTTTGTTTCTCTAGTCAAGGGGAGGGTGTTACGAATGTAGCCTCCAAGTCCGTGCATATGTCTGTCAGAATCCTTACGACAGAGTGGGAGATATCCAGGTATGTTTAAGTAGTTGGAGGGGATGGAGGAGTGTAGGTTAGTCTCACTTAGTGCTAAGATATCCGGGGTATTTGTTAGGAGAAATGCTTCAACATGAACCTGTCCTCTCTCCCCTTTTGTGCATGCACCCACCTGGCCTCTCTCTCTTTTATACATGCATCGATTTCATGCACGTTTGCCAATGCACCTGTAACTCTTTGTCTACTTTTTCTGCGCATGCACCTGACCCATTTCTCTTTCCATTCTTCTGCCATCAATTCACTTTTGCTTTGTATTCAGTTGTCAAGTTTTCTCCTTTTGCCGGTGTTACCATGAAAATGTATATTAAATTTATCAGTTCGTAATTTCTTTTCATCTATTCACACAGTTACCTGATATCTTTTACGGACAGCGATGACCCCCTTTGGAAAGGCTTTGTACTGGCACTTTTTCTACTCCTCACAAATGTCTTCCTGGTCTTCCTTTCTACACAGTTTGAACGAATAAATCAAACTACATGTTTGGACATGAAGTATGCTCTCATTGGTGCAGTCTATAAAAAGGTAAACAATGCACACTTTCTCCCCATCTTCTCTTTGTTATTCACACAGCCCATTCCTCTCTGAACATACACATGCACACCTCCATTAATGAGTTGACATAAGGGAATTAACTCCATGAAAATATCAGTTATTTCCTTTTAGCTAGTGGATGGAAAACATACCTCCCCTCCAAGGTGTTGAAATGATGTTTCAAGTAAGCATGACTGAAGATGAAAATGAGTAAACGCTAAAATTCATAGTTTTTGACAGATTATTAAGCAAATATTCTGTTATAGAAGACTCAGATGTATAATTTAGTACGCTTGTTGAACAGTAGGTCCCATTCCTAATTTTGCTAGGTATGTGTTGGATCCTACTATCCAATCTCAACATCGTCCTACTCACATTTGAGTTGATAAATCATGTTATGGTGTGGGATAGTAAAGCTGGCATCGTTTTTATCTGAGATTTGGGTGTTTTAGAGAATTGCTAATGCACTTCAAGATTCAGATTTTTTTTTTCTTTTTTTTTGCAGGGTGGAATGCACATTTTCTTTCCACTTTCACTACAAGGTTAATTTTTTTAATAGCAAAATAAAAATATCAGAAGATTGCAATGTTTCATGTTCATAACTAAATTCAGCAGTGAGGCTGAAATATATTTAAATTAAACTGATAAATTTTTGTGCTTTTAACTAAAAAAATACATCATCCTTCAGGTTCCATGAATTGAATCAAATACATAGTCATTGCCAAGGCAGTTACGAATAAAGTGGGCTCCCTCTACCACACTAGAAACTTACATGCACCTGTCAGTATTCTGTATCTCCCACTGCAAGAACTTAGACACCAGGGTTGGAAGGTGGAGTTGAGGAGTCAGCGCCCCAGAGGAGGGACACTCTGACCTGCAAAAAGTGTCTTGGCAGCCTCGTCGGCATTGCTCGATGAGGGCGCCTCAGGCAATTAGCAATAAACTAACCCCTTCTCAAAGAGAGAAGGCAAAGCCAGGGAGGGTGAAACTGCACAAAACTTTACTCCCACCACAAAATCAATAGAGACAGGATCATTACAGGAATGGTCTAATCTCTGCTGATTTTGGGGGCCCCGGATAAAGATCCCTAGATCCATAAAATAACTGAAATATATTAGAAAGTAAACGAAGGAAATTTATAAAAAAGTGTACTTAAAATAGTTCAAACATTTAAATAATTATTTTTATTGGTATTTTTTAAAGATTTGAAATAATTAAATGTAATGAAAACAAACATCTCGCTGCTCAACTCCCTACTTAGTGGCGTTCTATAGGCATGGTCCCTAATTCACAGTCCCTTACATCTCACTGGCAATGCAACATGTTTGAAGTAAATATGAATAAAAAAGATAATGTCTAAAACATTTAAAAAAAATTTTTTTTTGTAGTCATTACGCTTGAGTAGTGAAGCGAAGCGCAGATTTACAAGCGGAGAAATCGTTAACTTGATGTCCGTCGACTGCGAACGAATCTATGAAAGGTTACAGGTTTTATGGATCCTATTGTCATCCCCGCTTGAGATTTCGCTCTCATTATACCTGCTCTACAAGATCCTTGGCGTTTCCGCATTTTCTGGACTAGCGATCATTGTTGGTTTAATCCCATTGAATTTGCTTGTCACAAAGTACACGGGACATTTTTCACTCGCCCAAATGAAGGTTAAGGATTACCGGCTGAATGTCTTCGGAGAGGTTATCAATGGAATCAAGGTACGAACTATGAGTTTCTTTTGTTGTCTCTTTACTTTAAATGTAGAATAATTTATTTAATTTTCTGCTTTTGATCCTATAAGAACACAGGATAGAGCAGGTGCTAATGTGATTGCAAGAATTAGTAGTGGTTGGAGTAAGTACAGGGAATTTCTGCTTTTCCTAAACAGCAGATTATTACCATTGTTGTGCAGCAGAAAAGCTTATCACAGTGTAATGATGTATGGAAGTGAAACCTGGCCAGTGAAAGTTGAGGACATGTGTTGTATGGAGAGAAATAATATCAGAATGATACGATAGATGTGTAATACGGGTCTTTTAGACTTGGTTTAGATCTGATAAATCTAATGCAAGATTAAATCTGGACAGTATAGGGAGATGTGTGCAGAACATGAGACTTTGATGGTATGGCCATGTTGAAAGAATGGATGCAAGTTTTAGGGTCATTCAATGCAGAACAGTTGAGGTAGCAAGTTCAGTTTACAGGAAAAGAATAAGGAAAACATTGGATGAAGTGATAAAAATTGACATGAGGAAAAGAAGGATAAATAAAGACCTGGCCAGAGATAGATTAGTTTGAAAGCTTGTTTGTTATTGATTCATGTTTAAGAAATATATATATTTTATATTTAACTGATTTAATCCATTCTAATACAGTAGAACTATGGGATACGGTGGCTCTAGGAAACAGTTTTTTCAGGTTACAATGTCGAATATGTTTTTCTGAACTCTGATTACCATATTTGCCCTGCCTTACTTATTTATAATGTTATTTGATTATATACATGTGTATTATATACTGTATAGTATTTTGTTATTAATTTTTAATGCCATATCTACTGTAGTCCTGTTATCTCTTTCATATTTTTTATTAATCAGAAATAGAGGAAAGCAGAAGTTTTCATTCTCAAAGTATGAAGTCCTTATACTGGTATCTAAATCACCAGGTACTAATTTTATAATAGGCAATTTTTTTTGTATGTCACTGGTAATGACCTATATTTGGGTTTGATATTATTAGGGCTATGGTAACAGCATATTCTTTTCATTGTTTTGACTCTCTAGTATATATCCGACACATCACATCAACCGAGAACCACATCACTCTATATAAAAGCATATAAGATATCAACAGATACACATTCGAGAGTCAAAACATTGAAAAGAATGTGCTGTTGTCCTAGCCCTAATTATTACTACATTTTATGGTGGTGTAAGAGTGAGAAGCAGTCATGTGACTGCACACTGTTCAGAGCTAGCAGTTAAAGATTCAAATGTGTATTTTCGTATTGCTGTCTGCAAAATCTCATATTTTTGCTTTCACAAAATGTCGCTTTTTCAGGTGCTCAAGCTGTATGCATGGGAAGCGTCATTTGAGGAAAAACTAAAAAATATTCGTCATAAAGAGATGAAATTGCTGAAAAAGTCTGGTCTTTTCCTTGCTTTCCTTTGGTTTATATGGACAGTCTCACCATTCATGGTATGTGGCATGATGTACAAGATTATCTCCCTTAGTTTATGGTCTTCCATAGACAGCAATAGGGTTATTGGTTTATGTTTTTAATATGTAGTAACCACACACACACACACACACACCTTAAAAGTTAAAGTTTTTTTTTTTTGTTATTTTACGTATGTGATTTTGATCCTAGAAAATGTCTGAAATTAAAGATTTAAACTTAAGGAGCCTTAAGAAAGAAGTAAAACTGTGGAAAGAAAAACGTGATGTTGCTAGTCTCCGTCTTTTCTATAAATACTATTATGACCTAGGTTCTTCAGGCTCGTTTGATTCATTGGTCTCGCGGTCTCCATCAATTCGCTGTCTTGATACCTCATTGCTTCCTATTCCAGTAGTTTCTTTTCAAGAACTGCAGGCTTGTGGAACTCTCTTCCTGCTCACTGTTTTCCTCCTACTTATAACCCTGATCTTTTCAAGAATAAGGTCAATAGACACCTCCTGTATTTGTGATTATCTTTTATCTCCTTTCATCAAATGGGTTCAAGTCTTGGGAATCTTGCTGAACTGGTATCAATCAAATTTAATGCAAATTTGAAATATGTAAATTTTCAAATGGGAAGTTGTCCATATTATAACTCCTAAAAACAATTGAAATATTTAAAATAAATTGAAATTTGATGACAACAATACAACTAATAAAGTAGACACAAGGCAAAGACGTAACGCCAATAGCAAAGAAGGATAACACAATGATCGGTTAAAGAGTATGTGTATCGTGTTTAATTGTTCTTATTTACTTGCATCCCCACGAGGACAGAGTTAAGCACAAGATCGGTTTTTAATGTAGAGGAAATCCAGCAGGGACACTCTGGATAGGAACAAAAATAAAAAAATTGTCTTAGTTATGAAGGATCTCTCTTTCACTGACAGAACAGAAATGGTGAAGTGTAGCATCATAACAGGTACTACACTGTGATCTTGTCCCAAAAGACCAAGAAAAAAAGGTAAAATGTACGGCAAGGGATTCGGGATCAGCCGGAGCAAGAACAGGCATCTAAAGAGGTTGAGATTTTTGGGTCTGTGAGGTAGGAACAGGTAGCTGGACATTGGAGGGCACTGAAACAGATAGCTGGATGTCAGTGGGCCGAGAGAAATGTATGGCTGGAAGCGCTGAAGCTGCAGGAGTGAGCTGGTGAGTCGTTGGAGTTGCTGCAGGAGTAAGCTGGAATTGCTAGAAGCTGCAGGAGTGAGCTGGAGAACCGCTGCAGTGAGCAGTGATTTGTGACCGTGACAGGCTTTCGCCTCCTTTTTGTCCCTTTCACATTAAACTAAATATAATCCATATTATTCACTGTTACATCAAGCAGATGTGTTTGAAAAATCTATAATGAAAAGTGAATTAGTTTAGGAGTAAATCCTATGCATCTAAATATGTAAATCTATACAATATCTAACTTTATATATCATGTCTGTCATGCATAAAATTATGAAGAAGGGATAAAAAGCTGAAGAGTAGAAAGCAATAATAATAATAATAATAAAAAAGATGGCAATAAAAAAAACAATAATAATCAAGAAATGTAAAGACAAAACAATTTTTTTAATTTACATTTTTCAATCTAAATTTTATCTTTCTCATCTACTTAATACCCATTCTGACAGAAAACATGAAATTATCTTGTCAAGAAATATTTTTCTTTATTTGTACATGTCTATTAGTGATACATCTTTGTTTGGAAATCTTTTAGATGATAATTTGTATTATTTGGATTATTCAGACTACTGTTCTCATCTTGAATGTTATTTGTACAATGTTTCGGTTAATATTTTCTACAAACTTTTTCAGGTGTATCTTGTTAAACTCTGAGACTTTTCTGTCAAATTCTCTTAATTTGAAAATTAGGTGGAAATTTTCGATTCTAAATATTTCTACAAGTTTTCTTAGCAAAGATGTCCACTTTAACAATAAAAAATGTTTAAAGATGCAACTATTGAAATTGTTTTAAACTTTCCGGACAATCCTATAATTCAGTAGTATTCGTTTTTTTTTTTTTTGATTTTTAAATTTTATTTTTAGGTGATGTTGGCTTCATTTGCTACATATGTGATGACCACTGGTAAAGCTCTTAATGCCCAAACAGCGTTTGTTGCACAATCTATATTCAACATGATGCGAGTTCCTATGAATCTTTTACCAGAGATGTTTATTAACCTTGCAGAGGTAATATCATAACCACTTCTTTATTCTTTACCAGATGTTGTTAATAACAAAACCGGTTTTGGTTGTTTTATTTTATAGCATATTAAACCTTAGATTATATAATGCCAAATGTAACAATTTTGGTAAAAAAGTTTGCAAGTTCTTATTAACTTAAAATATTTAGAGATTAATTTGTTCTGTAGGCAGTTTTTTTTTTTTTTAATATTCTACTAACGATTGTCGTTCCGGTGAACAAAAACAGCTACAATTCTTAATTCTCTCTGAAGAGATTTTTATTCTCGAAATATTGGTAATATATTAATTATTAACGTCTGGATTATATATTTTTTTTAATTTGCCTGGTAAAGACTTTCATAAAATAATTTCTATACTACACACAATGCTTCAAGCAAACTATAATTTCTATCAAAGAGTTATGTATAGTCGATTTAGATGAAGATAAAATGTTCAGGTATGCAGTGACAGTTTTGAAACTCGTGATAACTAGGGCTACAACAATAGAATATTTGTTTCATTGTTTTGACTCTCAAGTGTATATCCAACACAATCATAAACAGTTAATGAATTGAGAACCACATCACTCTATATAAAAACATAAGATATTAACTGATATATACTCGAGAGTCAAAATAATGAAAAAAAATATGCTCTTGTCATAGTCCTAATAACATTTTTTTTTGTTTTTCTACGTTTTATTCTGTTTTCTTTGCAGAGTTATGTTTCACTTAAACGACTGAAGACTTATTTCAATGCAGAAGAGATCAACCCGAACAATGTCCTCCATGAAGCTTGTGAAGGTGAGTTATTTATCTGAAAACAATATCATCGTCATCATCATTGTCATAATCATCATTGTCGTTGTTGTCATTATCGTCGTTGTCGTCATTGTCATCATCATCATCATCGTTGTTGTTGTCATCATTTTTGTAGCCTTAAAGAAGTGAAAAGAAATAAGACAACAAGGAGGTAGAATTAACAAAAGCATTCATTCACATAAAGTACAGAAATAATGGATTGCTAGAAACAGCTTCTAGCTTGATCATAGTGCCCTTGTCTGTTATCACAATTATCACTCTTCATAATGTTGAGAAAATTACATGTCGTGAGGAAATAGGGTAAATTTGCCAACAACAAATGTCATCCAGTTTAACTTCTGTTTTACATGTTAACATGTGTTGGACAAAAGATGTTATCAGAAGAGTACGAAAATTTTCCACATGCTTCACTGGATGCAGTTCATTCCTAGGTTCCCAAAATAAATCAAAACAGGAAAGATTTCACCGAGAAACTCTTCTCCCATCATGGTAAAGACCATTGTTGTTTCCTGATTATGTAGCTTTATTTAGACGCTATCATGGCTTCCAACCAGTCTTGAGAGATAATTGATTAACTCTTTAATGTAATTGTGAAGCAAGGGTTTTGCAATATCCTTACACTCTCCTGAACCAGCACTCCAAGACGACTGGAAACAATGTCGAGATAAGTGTGTGTGTGTGGGGTGAGCATACAGTACCTGGTATTCCCAAATGGTCGCCCATTTAGTATTGACTAGGATTAATATCATTTAACTCTGATGATCTAACGGGAACCGATGTGTCAATGTGATTATACTATAGTTAGATGCAGGTGTGTAAAAAAGAAAAATAAATAAAATAATAAAGAATACAAAATAAAAGTGAGAATCAAATTTTCATGTAAGGTTCAAGAATTAAGTAGGGAATGGAATTTTTCACTTAAAATAAAGTTAGATCGCTGCATATAGGAAGTCACTAGTGAAACAAGTCAGCTGATCCGATCTTCCTCTTTGTGTCTGACCTGGTATATTGGTACCCTATGCCAGTAAGTAGAGATTATGTTAACTAATATGAATTTCAGCAAGGGTTACATTAAGTACATGTCAAGATAACCTGGTGGCAAATGAAAATAGTGTAGCTAGCATGATTGAAGCAGAAAAGGGGGTCAATGGTCACCTTCCTAGACAAAACATACTAGAAATGCCGGTGTCGAATGATATTACATAGAATAGCAGCAATGATCATCTGATTCATAAGAAAATGAAGGATGTGCAAAAGCAGCTGCAGCAACACTTTTCATGAAAAGAAAATATAAAATGATCCGGTTTTAATTTTAAAAGGAAACTATGTTTATGAATTGGCCAATCAGTTATGGCTTATCATAAAATCTGGAAGAAATTTTTAGCATAGTGATTTGATTGAATGAGCAAAATATGAAGAATGATGTGTGTGAAGGTGGTTTTTAGTGTTAAGAATTTGTCCTGAATTTTTAGTGTTGAACAAAAATGAACCCCCTATGGGTTGATAGAAAGAAACTCATTTGATTTCAATAAGCTATTCATATTTCAGCAGAAAGTTGATCATGTATTGCCTAGGCAGACGATGATGCTTTATCTCATAACAACTGGACTGTTGTGTTGCTGAAATGTAGCAGTTGACCTGTCTCTCTCTCTCTCTTTTTTTTCTTGTTTGTTACATCTGTTGTCATAATAATAATAATAGTTGCTACGGGTTAAATTTGTTACATCTGTTGTCATAATAATAATAATAATAGTTGCTACGGGTTAATAAAATCTCCACTGTACACAATTTTGCATTTTAATATTTTCCTTTATTTTTGCAATTTAATTTTTTAAGTTGCTCTTAACTTAAAAGTAATCCTCCACTCTACAATAAAGATAAATGTGTATTTATTTGAATCTATTATTATCCAGCCCGTTACACAAAAGTTAGTAAATAAAATAAAAAGTTGGATAACCCCCTTGTATTAAATGAATTCGGGAAGAAACCCATTACTCTATTTCCATAATGAGACTTGTTCTTTCTCCTTTCTGTACAAATACATTTTTGCTTTCTTTTTTAAAACTTTCCAGTTTGAGACGTTTTCTTGATTTCTTATTTCTTTTTATTAACTTTACCAATCGAAACGTTATTTTATATGAACATTAGTGCGAAAAGTGAAGAAGCATAATTTTTCCCATCATTTCTGATGGAGAATGTACACTCGTATTACATATTCTATATACGTTTCCGTAATCACTTTGTGGCATAATTGTTCCCATATGAAACCATGTTATTATCTTGTCTTTTTTGTGGCTTCAGTTTGCATTGATAAATGAGTATGAATTTTTTTGTTTGTTGGTTGGTTTTCTTTTTCTTTTTTTTTTTTTTTTTTTACAAAGTAGTCACCATTTATCAAGACCCAGAGGCCACTTGAGGATAAGGATTAATGAGTACACAATAGTCAATGGGACGATAAAGTATTAATCATTAGTAGTGGACATTTGATAAATATGATTACTTAAGGGGACAGCTCGCCAAAAACTTGTTTATGTTGGACTTGAAAACGACCATATTGTAGTCGGCTCGAAAGCAACGAAACTGAATTGTTCCACAGGCATGCAGTTCTAAGAAAGAAGCTTTATGGAATCTATGTTTAGGTTTAGGCACAGAGTGGGGGGAAATTATTGATAGTGGTTTCAGAAAGACGAGTGTGTTTTTTTTTGTGTTTTCTTGGATTAAAGATCGGTATCCACCAATCAGCTTGCTTCATATATGCATAAGAACTTTTGTATTAACACATTTTTATTCAAGTGGCCACAGGAAGAGAATTTCACATTTCCACTGATAGACTAGCTTTGTATTTTGCTTAACTATCATGTGATTTGCTTGATCAATCGAGGCTTGCTACTCTCTCCTATTTACACTAACAATTTATCCCACCAAATTTCAGGTAGAACTAATTTGTTATAATTGAATATAGTTTTATTCAAGTGTCATATGAATCATTCCAGGAAAACCAGTTGTCATTGAAAATGGAAC